>NC_136416.1:174520567-174983067 GCF_051521515.1 Lactuca serriola | reverse complement strand
ATTAGGTCATAGATGGCCCATTAACATGTAAGCGCGTTCCCTTCGGGCCCAAAGATCATGTTATTGGGCTAGTGTCACACCCCAAAACCAAGAACGGCGGAAACGTTCTGGGGCGGAGGACGTCATGTAAAGTATCACAACACAGTAAATGTAAATAAGCAAACAACATCATCCATTTCATTAAATATATAATTTTAATACAAGCGTGTTCTGTACAGTTTTAGACACCAAAAATATAACGTAAATCAAAATAATAATATGATGAGTCTTGAATGCGCTCCATCATCTCAAAAGCTGGCATCGGTACCTGTCTACTGATGACCTGAGAATACAAGTTATTTTGAAAGAGTTTATCAGCATTAAGGTGGTGAGTTCATAAGTATTTTAGTGTCGGTGTTTGTTATCAAAAACGTTGAACGTGTCTCAAGTATAAGTTCGTGAAATGTATGTAAGTGTTTGTAAAAGTTTGAATCTCTCAGAAAAACCTATATTTTCTAATAAAGTAGCCTTCTACCAAGGCTTAACTGTTTTTGTATGTTCGTTTGTTGTAAAAGTGCAACTATCTTTTAATAAAATATAGTTTGTACATTAAAGTTCAAGTGAGGTTATCACTAAAAATATGTAATGGGTAAATCATTGTAGTACTGTAGTTTAGTTTTATAGTAACTACTGCTGTACTAACTACCTTAAACCGGATTTATATTAAGGTAAAATGTGATAATTGCACCATGCTATCGACTGGTAACAACGACATACGAATGGTCGTAATAATGGAATGACGTTTGGCACCCGCAGACCTGCAGGTCCGGCTGTAGCTAGCAGCAAGGTGTAGGATAGTCAATCCAGTATAGATCTATACGCAAACTCAACGCTCTCCCTCCAAGAGAATTCTGGCTACAACTCGGGCCATGACATTTAAGGCATGCTCCGATACAGTGGATCACAATTGTTAACGTATTAATGTAGGGGTAATGTTTCTCATTCTAGTATAGTTGTATATGTTCTCATAGTATAGTTGTATAAGGACTCATGAATGAACTGACTCATCGCTCTAGCAGTTGTAATAGTATGATCGTGTGTTACCCCGATGGTAACTTACTAATGGTGTGTCTAGTACGTATGAATATGGAAGTACTTTTATGTCTATATATGTATATTTGATATATAATTAATATTAAAATGACCTTCGGATGGTCACCCGAAATCCCACCAGACCACATTCAAATCGAGAAAAAGGAAATAGGGCGGATGGCCTTCCTAAGCCCTTTAAACATTATTTATACATCTATACATATATGGGCAAGCAATTTATAATATAAAAGCATAAATAAGTTTTTATAAGACATTTGAAACATAAGTATTATTTTAAGAAAAGATCGACTTGATGTCAATCTATAAAACAATTTGAAGGCATAGGTTTGATAAAACAGTTTAAGTATAAGGAACATTTGTTTGAATCACAGTTGTAAATAAGTTTGAAAGTAAAAGGGTTTGTAAAACATTTTGAAGTAAAACAGTTTCATAGACAGTTTGAACAGTGATAAAATCACTGGATTCCCTAGTTATTAATCACATGTGATTAATGCAATCACATGCGATTGAAGCAATAACTATAAGTATTTAACTTGTATCCACCCCCATAAGTATTTAAAACATTTAAAATAATTTCAAAGGTTGATTAAAGGGGTATGAACTCACTTGAAAGTTTGAAGATAATGAGATGGAAAACCGGGCAGAGTTTCGTCTTGGGAAACGGATTTTTCTCGGGATTCTCGGGAATCTCGGGAGTAAAATCGACCCTCGGGACTTGAGCAAAAAGACCAGAGCTTCAGGTTTGAACGGGCACGGAAATCGAGGCAAGATCGTGAGAGAATGAGAGAGAATGAGCAAAATTTTTAGAAAGCCTCGCATTCTATTTATAGGGGGGGTCTGAGAAGCCTCGTACGCGGGGCGTACGCTTGTACGCAGCGCGTACGCGTACGTCATGCATGAGAAAGTCCTCGACTGCCTCGGCTTCGGATGGGACGGATCGGATGGGACGGGTCGGACGTGCGGGTCGGAAGCTTCGCATAGGGCGACGTGGACGATCCGAGGCCCTTGATCTGAGTACGCGGGGCGTACGAAGGTACGCAGGGCGTACTCCGGTCCTATCCGATGACTCCCCTTCGGATAATACCGGGAGTTTATAATTAAATTTATATTTATTTTAAATAAACTTCTAAAATTCATATCTCCTTCATACGAACTCTGTTTTTGACGTTCTTTATATCCATGCGAAGGTGAGACTAAGATCTACAACTTTCGTTTAGATTCCGCTGGCAAATTATTTAGTTATTTTTATTATTTATTTAATAAAATGACGTGATTAAGGAATTTCTTCAAAAATTCATAACTTCTTTACCCGACGTCCGTTTTGGACGTTCTTTTTATGTACGCTCACGGTTTGAGGTTATCTATAACTTTCATTTAGATACTTAAGGCTAAAAACTATTGTATTGAAACTTCGCATTTTTCGTTTAATCGTTGTTGCCGGTTTTGCCGAGAATCTTCGGTTGGTTATAACTTCTTCGTTATAACTCGGATTTTAGGGTTCTTTATATGTACGAAAACCTTGCTACGATTCCTACTACTTTATTTAACCTAAATAAGATTTTAGGAAAGTTATATTTTGACCTAGATTTGATTGGTTTTACATTACATTGTCTCGAAATATCGGGTTGTCACAGCTAGCAAGGCCCAACAAGCACGATTTGAAACTTCCAAGCCCAAAGTTTGTATATTGACTTCTCATAGTTAGCACGTGTTTAACGAATTGTTTTGGTTTGACGATTTTGTATTGTTGTTGATTCGAGACCAAATCAATTTGATTTGTACCGATGTTTATTGTTGAAAGTGTAATTGTTCTCTGTTTTGTCGATAGTCGCGGGTTTGTATTTTGTATTATTGATTTACTTTGCTCGAAAATGTAGTTTGGCCCTTTTCATTTCCTTCCTTTTATAAAAATAACACTTTTAGTCCTTTATATAAAAGAATTACATTTTAGTCCTTAAAACATTATTTTGACACTTTTGTATCATAAACTTGTTGAAAAGATATTTTTAGCCCAAATTTATTTTATCAATAGCTTTAGTCCTTCCAGAATGATGTTTTCTAGGTTAAAACCCCCAATTTCGCAACTTTTACAGTTTTGGCCCAAAATAGAAGAAATTTACATTTTTGGTCCTTTTTGAATTTGAAAAACATTTTTGAACTTTGAAATAATTTTAATACACTTCAAATCCCCTGTTTTACAGAAGATTGCATTTTCAGCCCCTCAAACTTATAAATCTCACATTTTAGGGCTTATTGGGCTGAAAAGCCCAAAGTTAGCCCATTAAATTCAAAATTTACATTTTAAGTCCCTCAAAAATGTTTTTGTTCAGAAAAATTATTATGGAAACTGTTTGGAACCTTTTGACCCTCCAGAAACTATAAATTTTATAACCTAAGTTTTGTATTTTTGACATTTTAAGCCCAAAAATGGGTTTTATGTTCAAGTATGTTCATCCTAAACATATAAACTATTTTTCTTGACTTGATTAGTGTAAAATAGTTTAAGTTATGTTTATTCCCTTCCTCATGTTTTAGATCTCGGTTTTTACACACTTTTTGGATAACATATTCATCACAAACACATAATATCACACACATACATGCATCAAATCACACATAGCATACAGTTACACATAGATTTACACATTTACTTGTAATCTCCCCCATAAAAACTCATAAAAACCGAAAAGAAGGGGTATGAAACTCAACTTGAGTTGTGATTTCGGTTTTGAAGAAGATTGGAAGAAGTTTGATGTTACTTTTGGTCCTAGCAAGCTTTCCTTTGTTGATTTCGAACTTAGAGGGATTCTAAGAGAGTGATCATGATTTTGAATGGGTTAGGAGGAGATTTTTGATAAAACAAAGAATCTAGATCATAGATCTAAATATAAACTTACCTTGGATGATGATTTTTATGGAAAAATCTCTTTGAAAAGCTCCTAAATCTCGAAAATTTGATGAAGAAGAGTGAGGATGTTCTTGAGAGAGTTTGTTTAAGAACATTGGATTAAGTGTGTATGTTTGGGAGGCTCTCGGCCGAAGGAAAAGAGAGAGGGGAGAGAGTGCATGGAAACATGGGTAAGGCTTGGATGCATGATGAATAATAGCCTAGTTACCCACAAAATAACAATGAGGTGGCTAGCAAAAGTCAACCCTTCTTCTTGGGCTTGTCTTGGGCCGAGAATGGAGAGGGAAAAGAGAATGTTTGGGCCTCAAATGCTTAAGCCCAATTTCATGGTTATGTTGAGTATTTTTGGTCCAAATAAATATAAATGTGATTTTTATGACCTATTAGGGCTAAATTAGGTTAGTTATGGCCCAATAAGGTTCATTTAAATATTTTGTTTCATTCTAGGCCCAATATGACCCATAATATTAAAACAAATGAAAGTGGGTCCAATTAGAGCCCATTCAAGAGTTATAAGCCCATGATATTCCAATTGGAAGCTTATTGGTCCATTGGGCCCAATAAGGAAATCCTAATCCAAAATGGACTTAAACAAGGATTTCTAAGGTTTCCAATTGTTTGTTGACTATTTGTAGTGCTTGTATGAAGTGCTTGATTGAAATTTTGTTGTCATAGAGTAAGCATCAAGCATGCTTTCATGTTTTTGATTCATAGTTGACATAAGTGTTGTAGTTACAAGGCACCAAAAATTTCTAGTTGTGATAGTTCCCCAAGATACCGCATACCAAACATATCATATAACGAGCCCCGCCCACACTCGCATAACGACCCCCACCCTATAACATACATATACAGGTACATACAAGCATCACACATACAACACGTATATAGACATAACCAATCAAGGGTTGGCCTTGGTGCCTTATACCCGCTAAACCCAGTGACGAGACTCACCTCGAAAAGCTGAATGAAACGAATGATCCTTGACTGTTGCTCCTACAGCTCCCCGAGTTATCAATTGCCACATAAAAACTAATTAACGTCTGTGATCTACATCGGTACCCGAAAATCTCTACTTGGGGTAAAAAAGACAATTTTCCCCCTAACCTAGCTTGGTCTAAGAATGAAGACCATAACCACAATCCAATGGGCCCAAAAGCTAAACAATCCATCAAGGCTCAAAATATGGCCTGATTTCCAATTAGGCCTAATCCCTTCACATGGGCCTTAGCCCAAGGTTCAATAACATACTTGGCCCAAAAACTACCAAAGTTAGATGGCCCAACTAAACCCTAACCTTTTAAGCCCAAACCGAAAGTCCAACATCGAAATGCTATCAGACTGAGTATGTTGGGCATACTCAGCTGGTATGCTAAGCGTACTGGCTCGAGGGCTTGTACGCTGCGCGTATAGGCTTGTGCGCCCAGCATACTCAACCAGATTGGCCACCTAATACTTTAAGAACTTAACTTGTTAAGACTTCACCCCAAAGTGCAGATCTAACCTCCTTAAGCTGAAATATCATGTAAAGTTGCTAACTTTACGTGTATGCATGACCATAAGGAGCTCTAAAGCTTAAAAAGGACTTAATGAATCCATGAGGCCCCTAACTCCATAAAGTTGGCACCTTAATACCAAAGGAGCCCATGAAGACCTTAATCTGAAAGAATAAGCCTTTGGGACGTCCTAAACTCAACATCCATCCAAACCATGGCTAAAAACATAACTATTTAACCCAAAAAGAGATCTAAGCATCTAGCTAACAAGATAAGAACTTGATACCTCAAACTTATTGCAAAATGGGTAGAGGTTCTAAATCCAAGACTTCCTTCTCCAAGCTTAGCAACTTCAAGATCTTCTAACTCCTTCACAATGAACAAAATGAACACCAACTCTCTTCAAAGGCTCAAATGCTTGACAATAAAGGCTAGAACTCGATTTAGGGGTTTGAAGGCTTTGGGTGCTAGCAAAGAGGCCAGCCCCAGAAGATAAGGATGCTTAAATAGGGTGTAACACCCCCATTTAGGGTTTCATTAAAGTCTACATACGCCCATCATATGTGACCTAAGTCTCGTCTCACCACCAACCTAGTACGCTAAGTGTACCAAGTGGTACGCCCTACATACTACTTCAAGGACCAAAATGCAATTATTGAATACTCAAGGGGTTATAAGGCGCATACCAGGGCACAAGTGTTACAATTCTCCCCCACTTGGATCAGATTTCGTCCTTGAAGTCTGATGCCCCAGACATCTCTGGATAGTGCTCCCTCATCTTCTCCTCGGGCTCCCAAGTCCATTATGATCCCTTGCGGCGCTGCCACTGCACCTTCACCAACTCAACTACCTTGTTCCTCAAGGTCTTCGTTCTTCGATTCAAAATCGCCACAGGACTCTCAATATAATTCAGGCGGTCATCCACTTGAATATCCTCCAATGGTACCACTATGGAATCATCCACTAAACACTTCTGCTGCTGAGAGACATGAAATGTGTTATGAATCTAACTAAGCTTGGATAGAAGATCAAGACGATATGCAACCCAGACCACCCGAGCCAAAACCTTGAAGGGACCAATATACCTGGGGCCCAGCTTGCCCCGCTTCTTGAACCGGATGACACCTTTCCAAGGTGACACCTTCAGGAGAACCATATCTCCAATCTGGAACTCCAAGTCTGATCGGCGTCTGTCGACATAAATCTTTTGCCGAATCTGAGCAGTTTGGAGCCTCTCAGAACTTGTTAAATCATCTCAGTGGTCTTGAGCACCACCTCGGTACTCCCTATAACTCGCTGACCGACCTCACACCAACAAATCGGGGTCGTACATTTCCTCTTGTAGATCATCTCAAATGGAGGTTGATCGATGTTGGCATGATAACTATTGTTATAGGAAAATTTCGCCAACAGAAGATACGTATCCCAACTCCCACCAAAATCCAACACGTACGCACGCAATATATCCTCAAGAGTCTGAATAGTCCACTCACTCTGACCATCGGTCTGCGAATGAAATGTCGTACTAAAATGGAAACAAGTGCCCATCTCGTCATGAAACCGCTTCCAAAATTCGGAAGTAAAACGAATATCCATGTCTGAAACCACTAATATCGGAACCCCATGATGTGCTACTACCTCCCTGTTAACATGTTGTCACGCACGTATTAAACAAATAAATTTATCACTACTGGTTGCATTAAAAATATAGCACAGGGAAGCAAGGTCGAATCCTCATGGACACAGCCTAATGGTCAATGTCTTTTTGCATCATGCACAATCTAGTCAAGAAACAGAATACAAAGGGGGGATTTAATTATGTACTAAAAACTAAAAATGCAGTGATATTAAAATTTAACGAAAATCGATAATAAAAGTGGTTTCAACTCTGCTGCAACTTTCCAGATCATGCAATCAACCCAGATCCGAATATTTGAGATGCGTTCTATCTAAGCAGGTACTGAGAAAAACTAAGAAGCTCTAGTAATTTCTCTTTTACCTTATTTATCTAACCAAAACAAGCTCTTCAATTAACCCTAACTTTTTACTGTTCAATTAAACAAGCTCTTAATTAAATCAGAAAAGAAGCTTTATGATCTGTGTAAAATTCCCAACAATACCCAATACTTCTCACAAGCTCGGAAGCGTACATATATGATTTTTACAGTTTATAATAAAGTCAAATCCCAAACATGAAACCGATTTATTACTTGTTACTTATTACCAGTTGACAAGAACAATTACATATTCTATTAGCTGATTAACTGGAATGATAAAACCCTAGCTAGGTGATCAGACTAATAAGAATCAAAATCAGACATTCATTACGAGCAAAACTAAAGAATCTAGATAGAAACACAAATCAAAAACCAGATCTAAGGATCAATCACATGAAAAGTACTCGTCTTTGCAGAACTAAAAACTAAGGTTTTAGCCAATCATGGCTGAAATCTGATAAAAACAAATGAAAAGAGACATCAAACAATTAATCTTACTAATCTACTTGAAGGAGATAACCCACAGTTATTAGATCTACAAAAATCGTTGAAATCAGAGAAAAAACGCCTCCAAAATCGTATTTTCATTGTCTGGTACCTCTAGAATCGCCAACTTAGGTTACAGGGATGCTATCAGGATCTATTTATACATCTAACAGCAAAAACAACGCACATACGATCGCATGTAGACAACCTGTGATTGTAGGTTTTAAAGAAAACACGTCTCGAGGCTTTTTAATGAAGTAGGATGCTATTTTGACACTTTTGGCCAACCTGCGATCGCAGGTTGTCATTTTTCACTTCCGTGTGAATTTTTGGCACTAAAAAACCTCGAATCCATGTTGTGACCTAACCTGCGATCGCATAAAGGCCCCATGTGATCGCATAAAGGCAACCTGCGATCGCATGTTGTTCCTAAGACATCCGAAATTTCATCTACTTTCTAGATCATTTCGAATCACGTCAATTGAAGTTACGGTTCATGAAATATGGTCAAAATACTGATAAGGGGTCAAAGCTGCCAACAACTTCCTTTAACTTTAGATAGCATATTCTATCTTCGTGTGATCAATTCGATCGAATGTCTCTTGATCAAAGAATCTTATTCCGCAACATACTCCATAAGTTCCAAGCTACATTTTAAGCTCCAAACGCACATCCAACTGCTCCCAAAGCACTGCTCCACCCTGACTATCTGAAATTGACATAAAAACATGAGCAGTACGAAAATTCTAACGAAAGACATGAGTTGAACATTATTTAAACAAATGACATGCAAATGTACAAAATATGATGCTAAAATGATAATAAAACTACCCTATAAGATGCAAAAAATGGCATCTAGCACTTATGGACATAAATCTCGGCCAAATTCTCTATATCTCCTGGATTGGAATGAAATGCGTGCTTTTGGTCAAACGATCCACGATAACCCATATATAATCCACTATGCATGTAGTCCTGGGAAGCTTCGTGATAAAATCCATAGTGATGTCTTCCCATTTCCATACATGAATCTCCAACGGCTGCATTTTTTCATGAGGTTATTGATGCCCAACCTTGATCTTCTTGCAAGTCAGGCACCACTCCACATACCATGCCGCATCCCGTTTCATGCAGGGCCACCAATAATCAAGACGAAGATCCCTATACATCTTCATCACTCCGGGATGAATGGAGAATCTCGACTTATGAGCCTCCTCCATCAGAACTTGGCGCACACCGCCCCAATACGAAACCCAGGCTCTTTGATACATAGTCAACAATATGCGGCTATCATAATCGAAGGAAGCCACCTGCCCCACAATACACTCGCTCTTTCGGTGCTCTTCCTTCATGGCCTCAACTTGTGACTCACGAATGCGCTCCGACAACGGAGTAATCACGATCATCCTCAAACATAGTTCTTTGATCGGAGCCGCGACCGCCTGGTGGCTGAGAGCATCGGCCACCACAGTGGCCTTCCCTGGGTGGTACAGGATCTCACAATCATAATCCTTCACCATATCAAACCATCAGCGCTGCCTCATGCTCAGATTCAGCTGATCTATCAAGTACCGTAGGTTCTTGTGATCCGTGTAGATGGTACACCGGACCCCATAGAGGTAATGTCGCCAAATCTTGAGCGCAAAAACCACAGCCCCAACTCCAAATCATGGGTCGGATAATTCACCTTATGAGGCTTCAACTGCCTCGAAACGTAAGCGATCACGCGACCCCGCTGTATCAACACTGCCCCAAACCTGTGATCGATGCATCACAATAAGCCATGAGGTCATCAATACCCTTTGGTAGGGTTAGAATCGGCACCTCACACAACCGCTGCCTAAGAGTCTCAGAAGTTGCCTGTTGCTTAGGCCACCAGCGAAAAGTCACAGACTTCTTGTCCAGTCGGTTCAAGGGAACAACGCTCTTGGAGAAATCCTGAATGAATCTTCGATAATAACCAACCAAACCAAGAAAGCTCCGAATGTCAGATGGATACCTTGGAACCTCCCACAGCATCACGGCCTCGACCTTGGCCGGGTCAACCAGAATACCATTCTGGTTGACAAGGTGCCCCATAAACTGCACCTCTGTAAATCCCGAATTCTCATACGTATCAATTGGATACACTTTGATGGTGCGAAATCCCCATCAAAGTGTATAATGCAAGATATAAGATGAATAAGAACACAAAATGAATCTTCAATGCACACGATATATTGATTAATCGTCTGGTACATAAGATTCTGATTACACACTGTTTTCTCTCTATTTCTCTCTAGATCACCTCCTTAGCATATGGCATCCCCAAGAACATCTAACTCACTTTACAAGTCCTAAATAACACTATTTATACATATAACTAATAAAAAATCCCAAGCCCAAAAACCAAACAAAACAATATTAAGCCTAACCAAAATCACATGTGATTTTGGTCCAAACAACACCAAAACATGGTGTTTTTGGTCCTAGATCGAGAACTCTAATAGCTTATGCATAGCAAAGTATAAACCATAATTTATGACCTAAAAATCTCCCCCTTGGTTTATAGATTTCTTTTCACTTATTTAACTTAGTATAAACCATAATTTAGTCCTAACAATCTCCCCCTTGGTTTATCGCTTTCTTTTCACTTTTCTTTTTAATCTTTAGCTTTCAGCTCTAATCTTCGATTTCTTCACAACTTCAAGATGAACATATGAACTTTCTTCATGAATGACTTAATTTCTAGTAGTTGGACTTCCTTCTAAGAATTTGACTTTGAACGTAGATTGGGTGTAGATGCTTCTTGTAGAGGTTCTTGAAAATCAACACTTTCAGCTTTGAAATACTTCAGAGATAATAATAGAGAGATCGATTCTTCTGGATCACTTCAGCAGGTTCACAGATAGCAACAAATTGATTGAGGGGGCTTCAATGCAATCTGTCACATAACTTCAAGTACAACTTCACCTTGCTTTTGGGTTGAAAAAGCGAATGTTGAAAAATAATCTTCACTTCTTGTTCCTTCAAATGAAAATTCTTTAACGATCACCATTGCGCCTTGAAAAGTAACAAATGACTAAAAAGTCCTTGTGGATCACAGAATCATAATGACCCTTCTCACCATAATTGTTAAGGGACCCAGCCTTGGCTCAGAAGGAGACTACTCGCAGTATCTGTGCGAACACGGAGGAACGCACTGCGACTTGTTGAGTATCGGAGAACTACTCATGGCCTTTTTTATGTTAGCCCCTGTATATCCTAGATCAAAGATCTCAATACAGTTTTTCAAGTTAAATAAGTTAACTTGGCCCTTGGCGACACATTCAACGATAATCGTGCCTTGCGAGGTGCATCGCCCTGGTGTCACAACTAGGAATTTTGATGCCTTGTAACAACAACAATGATAACAAATGTGAACCAAAAATGTGAAAGCATGTATGATGCTTATTCAATAACAACGAATCGTCCATCAAACACTTTATACAAGCACTGCAAATAGTCAACAAAGAATTGGAAACCCTAGAAATCCCGATTTAAGTCCATTTTGGACTAGGATTTCCTTATTGGGCCTAATGGACCAATAAACTTCCAATTTAACTATCTTGAATATAGAACTCTCAAATGGGCCCTAATTGGACCCATACACATAAAACTTAATATTTTGGGCCTTATAAGCCTAAAATGAACTAGGTTATCTTTAATGGGCTTATTGGACCACAAAAAAATCTAATTAGCCCTAATGGACCATAAAACTCATTCTAGATTTATTTTGGGCCGTAAACCCTCATGGGAGCCCAATGGGCCGAAAAATTTTCCTCATGAGTTACATGTTTTCAAACAATGCAAGAATGGGCTCAAATTATTACATAACTCCTTTCAATAAGCCCATTCTCGACCCAACTACAAAGCATAGGAAGGAAGAGTTGACTTTTGCTTGCCACCTCATTTTTATTTTGTGGATAACTAGGCATTACACTTCAAACATCCAAGCTCCCTCTCATATTTCCATGCAACCTCATCTCTCTTCTTCTCTCTTTCTTCTACTCGGCCGAGAGCCTCTCAAACACACACACATCACAACAAAACTCTCTCTAAATCACTCAAGACTCATCCATTCTTCTACATTTAAAAATCCCGAAATTCTACTTGTGTTTCAAGAGGATTTACAAGATAATCATCATCCTTTTGTAAGTTTTCACATGTCTAAGTTATAAAACTCCTCTCTCATGTAAGATCACTCATTCTAAACAAGTTTTTGGTGATCATACTCCTAGAAAACTCCTTAAGTTCGAGATCTTCCAAGAAGGCTTGCTAGGATCAAGTTTTCTTCATTTCTTCCTTCTAAATCAAAAACAACAAGCAAAGGTGAGTTCATACCCCTCTATTTTTCGGTTTTTATATGTTTTATGGGGGAGAATACAATAAAATGTGTAGATCTATGTGTATGTGTATGCTATGTATGATTTTATGCATGTATGTGTGATTTTATGTGTTTTTGGTGATGAATATGTAACCAAAAGGGAAGAAATCTCGAGATCTATGACATAAGAAGGAAAAAAAACATGATCCAAGTTATATTATACTAAACAAGTCAAGAATATTAACTCATAAGATTGTGATAAACATATTTCAACATAAAACCCACTTTTGGGCTTAAATTGTCAAATAAACAAAAGTTGGGTAAAAAATTGCCACTTACGGTTTTCTTATGGGTCAAAGGAGTCAAAACAGTTACAACAAATGTTTTTATGAATATTATGCACTTCAAAGGACTTAAAATGTGAATATTAGCTTATTGGGCTAATTTTTGGGCTTTTCGGCCCAACAAGCCCAAAGTTGTGAAAATCATGAAATTAAAAGGTCTGAAATGGTAATTTCTTCAAAACAGGGGATAAAAATTTAAACAAAACTATTTCAAGGGTTAAAAATGACTTTCTTTTTCCAAAAAGGATAAAAAATGTTAAGTTTTTGGATTGAACCAAAGTTGTAAAAGTTGCAAAAGTTTGGGTTTTAAACCGAAAAACACTTTTCTGGAAGGACTGAAACTGCCAAAGAATAAACTTTGAGCTAAAAACATCATTTGAACAAGTTTATGATGCAAAAGTGTCAAGAAAATGTCTTAAGGGTTTAAAATGTCTTTTCTGTCATATAAATGACTAAAATTGATATTTTTATAAAAAGAAAGGGGCTGAAAAGGTTAAACCACTATTTTTAAACCAATTATTTTACTTATAGAATATTGAGTCAAAAATACTAATCTACGACTTACAAAAATTGAAAGACGAATACACGTATAACTCCTAATATCGTTATAAACAAATCGATCGGTCTCGAGTCGATACAAAAATAACAATCGTTCAATCAAACCCACCAATAATCGTACAATACCCAAGGCAAGTAAACATTCCAAAACCTTGGGCTTAAAGGCTTCAATCATGCTTGTTGGACCTTTGAATTCCATTAACATGATCTTTGGGCCCAAGGGATAACGATAATATATGTTATTGGGCCTTCTATGACCTAATTTCATATTGAAAGGACCCTCAATGGCTTTTGAGTGCTATTGGGCCTTAGTGGCCCATTAGCATTGCTAATAGGGTCAAAGTAATCAAATGTGAAATGGGCCAACGTGTCCTTCGCACACCCAACAACCTAAAATAAACTCACGGAAGCAGTAGGACTTTGCACTCCTCTCCTCCTCGTTTGTTAGGCTTATGAGTAATTAAAGTAAACAGATTCAGGTTGTTAATCAAAAGTAATCGAGGTTGTTTGGATTTAAGTGAGTAATAACGGGCGACACCTCTAAGGATCGTTCGTAGTATGTAGTTATAACTAGTCATTATCATGCATGGTTATAACGACTCACAACCATTAATTAATCCAAAACCATTCGAGTAATCAAGGAAGAGTAATCAAAATTATTCATTGTGGTGGTATAACAATTTGAGAAATAACTGTATTTTATGTATTTGGAAAACATCGGGTTTTCCGGGGAAGTTCAACATTTTCACTTGTACGTTTAATACTAAGTTCTTCAATTATACATGTTTTGAAATCATCATGCATATATTTACGGATCTTCACACCTTTTTACAAACAATGGTCTTTTAAGAAAATATCAGATTTTCTGGGTTGTTCTCGTTCAAACTACACAAAACATTTTCATATCAAACATGCTTATGAACTCACCAACATTCCATATGTTGACCGTTTTCAAAATAACTTGTATTCTCAGGTAACAGGTAAGCTGAGGAATAAGTACCAAGTATGTTAGTGTGTTTTGCTTTTGAAAACTATCAAACAATTTATGTATGGATTTGTAATGTTAAAACAATTTACTTAATGTGAACAATGTCGGTTGTAATATATTGATGCATGGTGATGTTTATGTTATGATTCATGTATATTCATTGTGATGATATTCAATTTAAGTCACAGGAGCCCTCGGACGTTTCCGCCGTCTGGTTCGGGGGTGTGACACCTGGTTCCATGACATCATACATTTTCAGACTTTTAATTCCTTAAATACGACAGTTCTTAGAAATATATTGCATATCTGACAATTTGTATAGTTTCTATCCTTCAATTCCTTGTGAAAATAGATTGAAGTGTAATGACCATCAACTCCTTTCCAAGATTTTTCTCCTTGCTCTGAAAATTCCGATAGAGTCTCCTTGAGTCTCCTTTTTTTTTTTTTTTTTTAATTCTCTTTGAGTCTCTTCTTCCTTTTGAATTTGCTTTTTAAGACAAAAGAAACTTTGAGATGAAAAATAAAAGTAAAAATAAACTTAGCACACAATAGAAATAACTAAGAAATTAAAATAAAATTAAAACTACACACAAAATTAAAAATAAAATATTTTTGGATTTTCAATTTTCTGAAAGGGAAATAAAACAGAATTAAACATATTTTCGGATTTTTTAATTTTGATTTTTTTTGAATTTTTGAATTTTCCCCTAAATTTTTGCATAGAGGAAAAATATGAACAAATTTAACAAAAACAAAAATAAGATACAAATTGTACAAAACAGAAACTTTTGGGATCAAAGTTTTCAAGCAATTCAATATCGTTTATCAGCACACACTTGCATGTTTAGCTCTGGTCAATCATCAATATTGTGATCCACTTAGACACAAAGGACATTGACAAGTTTGATAGATCATAAGTGACAAGTCATTGTGATCTTTATTCCTAAATAGACCATTTTACTGACGACAACCAAGGATATTGTTGTCCACTCAAATTCAGCAGCGAGATCTACAGACAACTCTTTAAATGATTCAATTTTAGATCTACCAGAACGTGTTCCCCAGTTCACGACATACCCCGACAATCAAGAAATTCCAAAGAGCTCTTTACTTTAGGTGAGTGCTCAATTATTTAAGAGAGAGAAAATATATATAAAGATGCATATGTTGTATCCCAGGTCGGGTGTCTTCCAATCACACAGAGAGAACAACATATGACTAACATAGATAAAGGGATAAAGATACAAAAAGTTGCATATGTTGTGTCCCAGGTCGGATCTTCCGATTACGCAGAGGGGACAACATATGACTGACATAGATAGATATGTATAGAAATAGAGTGCATATGTTGCGTCTCAGGTCGGATCTTCCGATCACGCAAATGGGGAAACATATGATTGACAAAGAGGATAAGAAAGAAAAAGAATTTCACACCGTCATACTTTATTAGAGCCCCCCATTCACCCTATCAGCACCAGAATTAAGGACATTAGTCTGTACATCGAAGAAATGTTGAGCCACAATTCTGGATGATAAGTAATTTTAATGTATCTTGTAGGCTCCCTTTTTTATCTCACTTCTCGATCTATCCAAGTGTCTTATGGTCAGTCCAAATGTAACTATCTAAGTCCAGATAAATTAACACTGTCAAGTACTTTCATTGTCAACAATGTCTAGTCCTTTCATTTTGAATCCTTAGTGCCTACTAGCACATCGAACACAGAGTGTAAACAATTTAGTTTCAGTGCATTACACGCATCTCATATTGCTCTTTAGCACTAAACTTCATATAACTTCCCAAAAATACTTACGAAAGAAAAACATATTTTTGTATTTTTTTATTTTTATAATTTTTTTTATTTCTCCCCCCTAATTTGTGCATGGAGAAGAAAGAAAATAAAATAAATGCGTAAATTTAAAAAATTGTCTTCAAAACGAATCATTTTAAGAAAAACTTAGGAGTATCGAGAAGAAAACTCAACCCGTAATTCAACAATTGAAGTTGCATCCAGATGATCTAAGAACAGCACGCATATGCAGCAACATGTTCAGCCTTAGCTATGTTTCAATCTCGGAACAAATCCAAAAATTCTTCACATCGTTATGTACAATCCCCATTTGTGATCTACACAAGGTACTCTCTCCCATGACATATCCTATTTATCAGACACAAAAGATGACGAAACATTAGAATCATTAGATGATTTGGGAGTATGAACCTTTGGTACCCATCTGTAGTGGGGTTTAACCCATTTTTTGTTTGATCGGATGGATGCCTTAGCACTTGCTTTAGAACTTGAAACCGATTGCCGAGATGACTTCAACCTAACCGATCTTGGTCTAACATAACCATTTCTTGAATTTGGCATCTTGTCAAACATTTCCTTCTTGTCCTTAGGAGTTTCATTCTTGCCCTTCTTAGCATTCCAATCACTGTTGTTTGAACGTGAGCTCAAAGGGTTTCTTTTGGAGAATCTCCCTCTTGGCACATTCTACCACCCATGTTGGTAGTAAGGAACATATAAACGATATCGGCAATTTCTGGCAATGTGACCGGGAGTCCCACAGTTAAAGCAAGTCTGTCTTTTCATATAGATGAGATTATGACTTGGTCCTTTTCCAAAAGAATTTTTTTTCAAGGGACTTTCACAAGCACAAGAACATTTAACATATTGTTTAACAGACGTTTGTAGCTTGGGTTTTTCCATAGTGGCCTAGTGGGAGTATCAGCATCACAAGATTTTGAATCATTTTCAGCAGAGTCATAATTGAGTTTATTCTGCTTACTCCCATCTTGCACTACTTCTTTATCTACACATGAAGTAGAAGCATTAGAACCGCTCACCTTATCACAAGTTTTTGAATCATTTTCAACAGAACAAGAGTTATTTTTTTTCTACTCATGCCCATCTTACACTGTGACCAGCTCTGCACATGAGGTAGAAACATTAGTATCGTTCACCTCAATATTCTCAGTTGGTCCAAATTGTTCAATCTTAACTGATGCTGGTACAGGGCTTTGGCCATACTGAGCAGGTATCTCTACCTCATTGGTTTCAAGGGGCGGGGTACAGTTATCATTTAAGGGAGGTGGAACACTGTGATACCCTAGACCCTTATTCTGATTATCTTTAAATTTTAATTGTTTCTCAATCATAGTCTCAACTTTCTTACTTTATACGTCAAACTTTTTAAAATTAAAGTCTGTATTTTCCAACTTATTTTTCAATGTGTTAAGCTCGGCAGTTAGACGGGCAATCTTTAGGTGAGCATAATCATAGTGCTCACATTTAGTGTTATATTCTTCTTGAAGTTCTCTAAAGTCTTTGGTTTTGGCCTCTAATATTTATTTCAAGGGTTTTTGGTCCTTTATGATAGTATATCGTTCGTATTTAAGGTCCTCAATTTCCCTAATTAATAACTCATGTTAACCACGATAATGTTTAATTTTAGCTTCATACGACTGAGAGCATGAGTTTTCACTTACTTTGGTGATTGAATAACTCATTATTCACCAAAAAGAATAATTTACCAAAAGTAGAACTGATTGTGAAACCAAGAAAAATGCCCTTTGATCTGAAACCTCGAAAGTCAAGCTTGAAAGTCAAACTTGAAAAGTCAAATATAAAAGTCAAACTTAAAAGTCAAAGTTAAGAGTCAAAGGTCAAATTTGAAAGTCAAAAGTCAAACTTGAAAGTCAAAGGTCAAACTTGAGATTCAAAAGTCAAATATGAAAGTCAAACCTTTTGTCCAAAAAAAATAACCGAAAACAAAAATTTCTAGACCGAAAACAATAGTATTTGACAAAAAACGAGAGTATTTGACCAAATACGAGCCTTTTTGACGAAAAACAAAGCTTTAATATCGAAAACGAGGCTTTAATACCGAAAACTTGATTTTTAGACCAAAAATGTTAAAAATCCGAAATTAGCACATAAATTGTGAGGACTGAAGATCCAAATCCGAGAGCAGGACCGAATTCGCGAGGCTTCTGACCGAGAAGTATTGCACCGAGATCGGTAAACTGAAATCCGAGGCTTCTGTCTGAAATATGAGGCCGAGAACTTGTGAAACGAGAAGCGAAAACCGTGAACAAGGCGAGAACTTTAGACCGATAACCCTCGTCTCCGACCGAGAATTGCTGTTGACTCCGAGATCTTCAAGGGCTTGACCCAGATCCAAAGTCTGCCACCGAGATCTTGCAAATCTTGACCTAAAATGCCCAAAACTTGCCAAAAACACGGGATATTCAAATTTTGAATGCCAAACTCGATCTAAACTCCAAAAATACGAAGAACAGTGGCCAAAAATTCATAAAATATAAATAAAAACACTTAGAAACTCCAAAAAACTTTTGCAATGACCTGATTGATACCGATCCAAGCGCTAATACCACTTGTAAGTCCCGAATTCTCCTACGTATCAATCGGATTCACTTTGATGGTGTGGAATCCCAATCAAAGTGTATAATTCAAGATATAAGATGAATAAGAACACAAAATGAATCTTCAATGCATACGATATATTGATTAATCGTCCGGTACATAAGATTCCGATTACACATTGTTTTCTCTCTGTTTCTCTCTAGATCACCTCCTTAGCATACGGCACCCCCAAGAACTTCTAACTCACTTTACAAGGCCTAAATAACACTATTTATACCTAGACATAATAACAAAGCCCAAGCCCAAAACCCAAACGAAACACTATTAAGCCTAACCAAAATCACATGTGACTTTGGTCCAAACAACACCAAAACATGGTGTTTTTGGTCCTAAACCGAGAACTCTAATAGCTTATGAAAAGCAAAGTATAAACATCAATTTATGACCTAACAACCTCGTGCAACTATAACTCACACTTGGAGAACTTTGTGAAAAGTCTCTCCATCCTCAAGGTCTCCAGCTCCTCCCTCAAGTGCTCCTTATGTTGCTCCTGAGTCTTGGAATAAACTAGAATATCATCAATGAATAGTATCACAGACCGATCCAACATCGGTCTGCATATGCGTTTTCATGAGATCCATGAACGCGGTTGTAGCATTGGTGAGCCGAAAAAGGCATCACCATGAACTTATAATGACCATATCGAGTTTGGAAAGTCGTCTTCTGTACATCCTCATCCCAGACCCGCATCTGATGAGAACCCGATCGCAAATCAATGTTGGAGAACTAAGATGCACCCTGAAGCTGTTCGAAAAAATCATCAACCCTCAGAAAGGGATAACGGTTCTTCACTGTTACCTTATTCAACTCCCGATAATCTATACACATCCGATGAGACCCGTCCTTCTTCTTCACAAACAGAATCGGGGCTCCCCAAGGTGAACAAGTCGGCCTAATAAATCCCTTGTCTAACAGCCCCTGCAATTGTGTAGACAACTCCTGCATCTCGAGAGGAGCCAACCGATTCGGTGCTTTAGTTATCGGAGCCGCACCAGGAACCAAATTATTCCTGAACTCCACCTGCCTCTCCGGAGGTACCCTTGGAAAATCCTTTGGGAACACATCCGGATAATCCCTCACAATCGGCACATCATCCATGGTCACCTTACACTTTTCCCAGGTATCCATGACATAAGCGAGAAAACCCGAACAACCCTGATAAAGATAGAGTTTGGCCCTCGCTATAGAACACATAATCGGCCCACGCTGCGGTCCCTCACCCTGAATCACCATCTCTCCCCCACTTGGGGTCCAAACCCAAACTAACTACTACTCATAGTCGATTATTGCCCCATTAGGGCTCAACCAATCCATTCCCACAACAACCTTGTTCCCACGCAGAGGAATGGGAACCAGATCAACCGGATACTGTTTGCTGAATAACTAGAGAGTACAACCTGGATGAACCCTTGCAACCCGAATAGACCTATCATTAGCAATCTAACCATCTAGAGGACAATCCAGCTCCCACCGAGCTCCAACAAATCTCTTGCTAAACACAAGAGATACAAACGATCGGGTAGCCCCTTAATTAAATAATACCAAAGAAGAGATACCGTTCACACAGAACGATCCTAAAATAAAACAAATAAACATAAGCAAACAATTCAATATAAATAAAGATATAAGGAGAAGATACATACCCATCACAACATTGGGAGCTGCACGCGCCTCCTTTGTCGTCAGCTGGAAAGCCATGCTCTTCGACACAGGTGCATCTGCCCGAACTTGGCGGCCGTCAGTGATTTGAAGAGTCACAGGAGCAGGTGCTGACACCGGTCCTGCTACAGCCAAACTCGGAAAATGGGCCTTCTTATGGCCCCTTTGATTGCACTGAAAGCAAATCAGATCAGATACCAGGGTGATGGTGGTGGTAGTAGTTAAATCCTTGCTGATATGACCATTCCTGCCGCACTTGAAGTAGCCGGAACCACCCACCCTGCATGTCCTCTCGTGCGACCTGCCGTAACGGGCTCAACCCTGCTAGCCCTTCCCTATCGTATCAACCACCTAGGTTCTCTTGTCCAACCCCTCAACACTAGACACAAAATCTGGTTTCCTTTTCTTCTCCATCTCCAAATCAATCTCCCTCTCCCTAGCCCTCGCTATAATGTCTTCCATCGTCTTGCAACTGGATCGGCTAACAAACTGCCAAATATCACTCCCCATCGTCTCATGGTACTGCGACTTCTTCATCTCCTCGTCCGCCACATACTGCGGAACCAAAAGTGATCTCTCCATGAACATAGCAGTGATCTCTGCCACCATCTCAGTAGTCTGGCATAGATCCTAGAATTCTCATGCCAACTACTGCACCTCAACCACCGGTGCCAACTCAGCTCGGAACCTGGTTGAGAAATCACCCCAGGTCATCGAATCAATAACATCATCACCCACAACATGCTCTACGTCCTCCCACCAATCACATGCCCTATCCTTTAAGAGGCAGGAAGCTAGTCTGACCTTGTCCCCCCTCGAGACATCGACTGGTATGGAAGGCGTTAGCAACATCTGCTAACCACCTATTGCTTGTAATAGGGTCCCTCTCCCCATGATAATCTGGAGCTACACATGCCCTAAACTCCCCAAAATCTAGAGAATGCGTCCCAAAAAAAGCCACAATCTCAGCGTGAAGGGCGCTCAACTGTTCATCAAGAATCTCCAAAATACCATCCTTGATCGTGCCAAAGATCGCAGGAGCCTGCTCAAGGATACTGCGCCTTATCTCAGACGAGATGAACTCCCTCGTTTGATCATCAAGTTGCCCGACTCCAGAACCTAAGCTCAAACCCTCCTCAATACTGGAACTGGCAACTGGCCTGCCTTGTAATACCACCATAGTGAAAATAGATCATATAAACCACCAGAATATGCATCAAATATACACATCGGCGAAATCACAAATCCACAAGCTCTCTGGATTCATCGCAACCCTCCTTTAATTGAGTACGGATCCTTTGCTTCCAGTAGTATGGGCCCAAACTACCTTCCACATATATCTGTACTTTCCTCAAGAAGTGCCTTAACTCAACTAAGTTACGTTATATCCAACAATTCCCTCACAAATAAGGCTCCCAGCACTAAATCTGGTTGCTTCTTTGAATACCAAGTAGTACTGTTTTGAAAAACAACAACATTATTGAAGAATCTTGTTTTTTTTCAAAGCAATACTACTGTCTATTCAAAGTCGGGAGACATTCTTAAAAATTTGGCAAGTAATCTTGAATAATATAGCAAGTATTCTTGAAGAATGTTGTTGTTTTTCAAAACAATACTACTTGGTATTCAAAGATGCAACCAGATTGGTTAATGGCTGTTAATTATTATGAAAGAATGCTAGTAATTCATAAGCTTTAAATTCACTTAAGTTAGTTTAGGGTTGTTTTAACAATTGCAATTTTTATGTTTTTTGGTGTCCTTCATTTTGAAACCATTCTTGAACAACATGAACAAGTTGCAACACCTCATCAAATCGATGTATATCCCAGACCAAATTTGATTTTTCAAAGAAATCAATTGTCTTGAGGTTCAAATCCTAAAATTTATTATATAAGTTTTTTTATATCCTATTAGAATATGCTATAAATATTGTTAGATGTTAAATTTATAGGCATTTTTCCATGGATTATTTATCATAGAATAAGGGTAATTTGTTTAATATAACATTGATTTAGGTTACAATTATTTATAAATTATTAAAGAATACATGTAGTGTTCATATATTGTGCCTTTTCTTGTAGAATTTTATTGCCATTGTGTTATGCATGTTTCTGTTGTTGAAGAAATGTATTGTTAGGCTGATAACTTTGTAAAATATTAATTAAATTCTTGCCGAAATTGGTTAAATTCTGATAAAATTTCATTGATCTTCATGATACTCTATTTGAATTGGGTTGTTTATTGATTTAATTTTTTGTACGCTCTTATAGTATGCTAACTTGTTGAACTTAGGGTTTCAGGTTCTTTAGTGTAGGGATTGTTCAAGAATTGTATTGCAAGAATTTGGGAAGCTTGCCATACTAGAAAAACACAACGCATGCAAGAAGTAGAAATAAGAAGAAAGAGAGACAAAAACTCAACGTGGATGACAAAATTTAGGAATGTCATAGACGATAAATGTTTTTTTTTTTTGAATTTTATTGGATCCTTAGTTTTTTGTGTATGTTTGATTGTTAATATTTAAGTTTTTTGGGGTACTTTTTTTTTATCTTATTCTTAATGAATTTAATCACATTCTTGTAGAATATGTTTAATTTACTATGTTTTAAAAGGCGTGAAGCGCTCCGAGGCGATTAGCCATCCGAGAGCCTCATTTTTTGAGGCGCTTCGAATCGAGGGATTCACGTACGCGAGGCGCTTGTATATTAAAAAAAAGTTAAAAGTATTTTAGAACCATAACTCCTAGACAAAACAACTTAATAACCAAGTTAAGAAGCAAAACACCCATATCATAATTCAAAGACAAACACAAAACATAACATAACAGAAATCATAAATAACCAAAAGGCCTAAAACTCATCAACATCATCGTCATCAACATCAATCCCAAGTACTTCCTCCTCCCCATCATCTTCAGAAACTCCAATGTCTTCTTCTGTCTCTTCATCAATCAAGCTAAATCCCCTAGAAGCCATTCTACAATTTGAGGTTTCAGATGCCTTCCTAGTAGAACTTGGTGTAGATGACCTCCTAGTAGAATAATTAGGCTCAGATGCCCGAAAAGCTTTATCAACAGCAGACCAAGTTAAATCATCTCTGTCAAACACAAAGTCATCCTCCTCAACATTTTCCTTATCCATATGACCCATCAACCACTCGTTACTTTCATCTATTTCTTTCAAAAGAATAGGATCAGTTGTGTCCTTTCTTTGATATATTCTTTGCAAAGCACGATTAAACTTGATGTACACCATGTCAACTAATATACTTTGTACTAATCTGTTCCTTTTTTTGAATGACGTTGTTGAAAGACACTCCAGTTCCTCTCGCAGCCCATAGCACTACAAGTTAAGCTAAGAACTCGGATAGCAAATTTTTGTAACTTCGGTGCCGACGCTCCATAGGCAGACCACCAATCAGCTGTTAACAGAAAAAAATCAATTGCTAACAGAAAAAATCATCTGTTAACAGAAAAAAAATAGTCAGGTAACAAAAAAAATTAGGGACCAATCCACTGTTTTTTATTTTTTTTATTACCTGGAAGTCTTTTGTCTCTTTGTCTTATGGCTATTGGATTGCCAAAAAGACCTTGGGCATTTTGATACAAGTCTAGTTGTTCCCCAATCTTATCTTGAGTGCTCAAATCAGGTACCAACCTTTGAATGGTTGCATACAATCCATTCATAACCTCAACACACATTGCATTCTCGGGATTTTTGTAATACAATTCTGGATTTAAGAAAAACCCAGCTGCATGTAATGGTCTATGGAGTTGGCAATCCCACCTTGCATCAATATACTCAAAAGCTTTTTTATAATGTTCTTCCTTATGCAAAAAAACTAGCAGCGATAGTCTCTTTAGCCCTATCCATGGACTCATAGATGTATCCCATGGCTGGCTTTTTGTCTCCATCTACCATTCTAAGAACCTTAACAAGAGGTCCAGTTAACTTTAAAGCAAAGACTATATTTCTCCAAAACCTTTCTTGCAAAAAAGTTGATGTTAGTCTCTTCCCTGCAACATCTTTTGACCACTTGGAATTGTTCCACTCTGGAGACGTGATCATCTTCCGTAAATTATTTTTTTGTTTATGCATTTGGGAAAGAGTAATGAATGATGTTGCAAATCTCGTGATTGCAGGCCTATGTAGGTTTCTCTGATTTGTAAACCTCCTCATCATGTTGACAATGCCAACATGGTTATAAATATAACCATTGCAGAACATATCTCCCTTCAAAGTATTCCGCAGCCTTGGGATCTTTCCAATATCTTCCAACATTAGATCGATACAGTGAACGGCACAAGGAGTCCAGTATAAATGTGGTCTTGTTGCCTCTAACATTGATCCTAAAAGAGTTTTGAGAGAAATATGAAAGAATAAGACAAGTGTACTCAAAACAGTAACTAACAGGTAAAAGAGTTATTAAGGCTTTGTGACTTACCAGCTTTAACATAGTTAGATGCATTGTCTGTCACCACTTGCACTACATTCTCCTCTCTTATCTCTTCCACCATATCATCAAGCATTTTAAACAATGCATTTGCATCTTTTTTGATTTCTGAGACATCCAAGGACTTCAAAAACACTGAACCTTTAGGAGAATTCACTAAAAAGTTCACAATATCTTTCTGAACAGTTGAATCACGCCATCCATCTGACAGAATCGAGCAACCTTTTACTGCCCATTCTTGCTTGTAATCTTTCAACACTTTTTGGGTGGATTCCACTTCATTTTTAAGTAGAGGAACTCTAAGCTCATACATGCTTGGAGGTTTGAATCTCGGGCCAAATTGTGCAACAGATTCCATTGCAATATGAAAGCTATCATAAGAGGCTGCATTAAAAGGTAGCCCTGCATCATAAACCAACGACCTATCTCCTTACAAGCCTTGTCCCTAAGGTCTTTTCTACATACCTCATTAATTGTTTGCTGTTTTCCACATTTTCTACCTTTGAGTTTGTCTTCTGGTTAAGTGGCATAAAACTTGTCTAGAGGACCCTTTTGTCTTGGTTTTTTAGGTGGAGTCTTGCTACTTCCTTGTCCCACGCCATCATCATCTTCATCATAGTCATCAAGTGTCACTACATTTGAATGGTCAGTAGTTCTTGCACTTTTTTCTGCTTCTTTCTGGATCATATAGTTCTTCACTTCTTCCCGCACATGCTCTGGACACTTTGGGCATCTTTTATAGTTTTTGAAACCTCCGACTAAATGTTGTTTTAGTCGGTATACTCCTCCAGAAGTTGACTTTACACAAAATTTGCAAGTAAATTTGTATCTTTTTGTTGGGTCAGCTGTACCATATCTCCTGCTTGGATCCATTGCATCTTCAGTGTCAAGAATAGGATTGTTGGTGTCCATAGTATCAGTGGAATGCGAAGAAGGGATGACAAGAAAAGACTTCAGAATAATGGAAGCAAAAGAATATAGAGAACGAGGGAAGAAAGTTGCATGGATTGATAGAGAATGAGGAGAAGATACATGGATTTATAGTGATTATTGAGACCTGTTGGAATACTCAGAAGTAATGCAGAGTCGGCATCGATCTATGTGAAGCGTGAATTAAACTAAACGACACATATATAATTACAGTTAAAAAGCAATAACATAATTAATAGGTATAGCCGTATAGGGTAGAATTAAGCCCAATACACAAGGCCCGGTACATGAATCCCTAAAGGCGAGCCCTTTGGCGCCTCAAACAGAATCGCCGATTCACAGCAAGATTCTATGCCTCATGTACACTACCTCGCCTTGGAGGCTGGAGGCGTTTCCATTGTCGCCTTATGTCGCCTAGTGCCTCCTAGCGCCTTAGGCGCGATTTTTAAAACACAGTTAATTTATTATATTATTTTTCACATTTTTACTGATGATGGATATAATATTGTTTTAAAAGATTCTTTTTTGTTTTTTATGCAGAACATTGGTTAACATAATGAAAACTAATTCTTGAATGTAATGCATAACAATGGAATACAAAATTGAAATTGATTCTTGAAGAACAAGTTGTTTAACTAAAACTGAGTATTGAAGAGTGAAACACATAAATTGAAGTGGTTTTCAAAGAATGGGATGCAGGAGATTCTTAATTTGGATTTGAATTAAGATAAATGTGTTCTCCATAATTTTCTCAACTTCCTTACTGTAATTAATCAGAATGTCAATTATGCCCTTATAATTATTATTTATGGCGTTCTTTTATTAAAAGGAAATGTTTATATGTATTGTGTTCCATTGTAACTATTGTACATCATATAATCTTATCCATATACAAATCTAATCTAATGGTCCAAAACTTGTCATACATTCACACAATATATACCATTCACATTTAATCCTAACCCTATATATATATATATATATATATATATATATATATATATATATATATATATATATATATATATAACTGGTCATATATAAATATCTTATTTTGTATAAAACTATCTTTTATATAAATTGTAACTAGCTTATTTTATATAAAACTACATTCTATATAAATTGAACTAGTTATTAAGATATAACTTATAAATAATCATACTTTATGATATATTTCATAAGTTGTTATTTCTCAAATAAATATTATTTCCATAAATAATAAATTCCCAATTAGTAAAATATTATTTCTATGAAATAATAATTTTCCAATTAAATACAAGTGTTTGATATATTTATTAATAATCAAATTATACTAATAAATAATCAATTGATGGTAACTTGCAATATGGTGTGACCCTATAAGATCATATATTATTAGCAACATCATTCTATAATGACTCTTGGGCATACTAGATCTTTCAGTTTTTTCACTCGATCTCTTCGATTATGATGAATCTGTTCCTGTTATGGTTAAATTCATATCTCATCATCCCATCGCCATCCCTCTTACAAAAATTCCTAACCCTAGTTTCCCACTTGATCTACTTTTTGAAGCCTTTGAGAGTGTGAAGATTGATGAAGGTGTTCTTCAATGAAAAATCAGTGGTGATAGAATTGTTTTAGTCTCTAAAGAAATTTTTTTGCATGCAATTGGGGTTTTTCGCACTTTTATTCCTTCCGATTTTCCTCACAAAAAACTCCATCCGGAGACCACGAGTTTGGCTATCCCACCAAATCCTTCCCATGTCTCAGATGAGCAGCCCTCGAAAGCGAATAGACCTAGAGAGAAGAAGATCACATTAAAGAGAAGAGGATCCCCTTCTAAAACCAAAGCCATAGAGAGATCCAAAACTGGTGTGTCCTCTAAAAAAGATTCACATATCGGTTTTGGACCTGACTATGTCACAAAATACCCCACCTTCCCACTCTTCCGATGCACCCATCAGAGTTTCAAAATCACTTGTACACACTTACGGGGAGTCACCACATAATCTATCCCAACCCTCTCAAAAGGTTGTTGTTGGTGTTGAACAAAGTCCATTGGAGCTCCATGGTACACACTTACGAATCATCTTGAAACCACCATCTTCTTCAAAACAAGCACAATTTGTGGCCCTTTCCATAGGTTCTAAGCATTTCAAACTGGGAGTTGTCTCTCCAACCTCGAAAGTTACAACTAAGCCGATATCCACCACGAATAAAGGACGCTCATGTCCCACGTCTAATGATTGGAATGAAATTCTTGACATATCCATCTTCGTCATCTAAATCTTACAAGAGATCAAGTAGAGTACACTCTTCTCCAAATGAGAACTCGAGCACTTCCCAACGAACTCACGATGGCACTACTTATTGATTCCGAAGTCGATGCTCTTTTGCCTTCCTCCAACAATGAAGTTGAACCAACTCCAATTGATGAAGAACCTCCTCCTAATAGCTCTCCTCCTGCAAAGGAAACTGAGATTGTTTTTGAAGATAATAATGCCTATGTTGCTGCTCTTCCCACTCAAACTTCATTTCCCTTCCAGATTCCTTCCACATCCAAAGTCCTAAAGGACCTCAGACTCTCTCTTCCTCGGAAGAAATAATATTGAAGATCAGGTTGGTGATCAAGAAAATCAAGCTCAAGGTGTTGTTGGTTCTCTAGATTTTGAAGATGTTGATGTTAATAGAAATTCAGGAAGCTCTCCCTCAGATACAGGATCCATAGATGAAAAAATTGATGATCCGTTCACACTCTTGGAACTCCGAGATAACGTCGATACAATCAATTCCAAGGTCGACGCTGTCACTTCAAATGTCGTATTGCTTGATTCCAAACTCGATTTGGTGATCAAATCACTTTTCGAAATCAAAATTGTTGCTCCCTTGGAAATTGACAGACCTAATTAATTGGCTCAACTCATATCTCTTTGATTGAGTCGTACATTGGAATAAGCTGAAGAATGATACCTAGATAATCTTGATCATCACATCTCCACTATCTCTACGATGCTGAAGATTCATGATGACATGATTTCTACTACAAATAAACTCATCAACAACACTCGTGTCCGTCATGATAAACAAATTCAAAGATTGGAGAAAGAGATCAAACAGAAGGAGGGTTTCAACATGATCTTGCAAGAAGTTCTGATCAAAGTCATTCACTCTGCTCAACATTTTGTAGATACTCCCAATCAAAAATTCGATGTAATTCTCTTGGTCATGGAAGAAACTCTTGATAGCGTTAAAGCTTGACAGTTGATGCATATTACTCGCTCTCCAAGAAAATCAATATGAGCTTCTAATGAGTGCTTGAAAAGCTTGATGATCTTAAGCTCGACGTATTGCTTGCATCGAAAGTAGGGCCTTCCCATGCAAGCAGGGAAGAATTATAGAAACCTATCCCATAATTCAAACTACGACATGAAACATCTGTTGATAAAATCAAATTTGTCAATGAAGTTGTAGTTGAAGATGTGTTTGTTGAAGTTGAAGATGAAAGTGAAGAAAAAGTTGATGAAAATAATCAAATGGTTGATGCCATTCTAGGTCTCCAAGCAGTCAATGAATAAAAACCTGTTATTAAAACCCTCTCGGAAGATAAAACGAAAAAATGGTCCTTTGTTTGTTAGCCATCAAACACTCATTCAATTGAAGCATAGAAAAGGATGAACTACAAATGAAGATAGCTACTGATGCACTCCAAGCTTCTCTGCCAATTCCTCCTCCCATTCCTGCTCCGAAAATTGCTCCTGGTTATGATGGTCCTTCACCAAAAAAGCCAGATGACCTACTTGAGGAACCTTTGTTCCTTCATCCCTCAAAATTATTCATCAACCCAGTCAATCAAAAAGTCATCTCATCTACCATCACTCCGAATTCTCCTGCCAAAGACAAAGGAAAAGAAATCTCCTTGCTTTAGAAGAATTAAAGTAAGAATGCTAAGGAAACTTAGGGAGAGATTGTTAGAACACGAAAGTGCCCCTTAGACAATCCGAGATGTCTAGCCATTCCAAGATGGTCATGGATCCGATATGATATAGAGATTCCGAGATAGTCTTTTATCTGAGATGAAATTTTTAGAAGTCAAGACTCTGAGATGAAGTGTAGAGACTCCAAGATCGTTCGTGCTCCGAGAGGAAGAGTCTGAGATCATCTGTATTCCGAGACAGAATATTGTAATTCAAAGATAGATTGAAGATTCATAGATGAAATGAACACTCCGAGAGGACTAGTTCTGAGGTGCCTCAGATTTGGAACTTAGTCAACTTCATCTGACTAGAAGAAAGCTCTTTTTGTTGTACTCCGTTTTTAGCCTACCGTCAGTTCAGATGAAATCCACTTTATTATGATTTTATTTAATGTTATACGCACTCTTTGTTCAATGTATTTGTCTTGTTGTCCATCCTTTAGCTATAAAAGGTGTGTCAACCTTGTACTAAAATTACACAAAAAATACACAAAATCAAGTATCAAATAGAATCCTTCACTTCTCTCATTTCTTTCAATCTTCTCTTATACATTCTTCCTGTTCTTAATTACATTACTTTGTTCATACTTTGCTTTTTTAATCTTCTTGAATACTTTGTTGACTTATTTACTTCAAGTCTTGACTATTTAAACCAGTCTTGACTAAATCTTTAATTACTAGAAACCGTTGACACTAAGTTTAATTTAAGGTTTGTGTTTTCAAACCTTGTCCTTGCATGTAATAGAGTTTAAATACTCACATGTATTAATTTTTAAAGACTCAATATTGAATATACTAAACGAAACCCAGTTAAATTTTGTATATAGTTAATACTTTTACTCCTTGAAAAATCTCTCTCTTGTTGAGTTTCAATAGATAGTAACATTTGATGGTTATAATTTCTAAAACTAGTATAATACCTTGAGGTTCCTCCTTAAGTATAATAGAAATTAGATGCACTGAAAGAACCCATACATGAACAAAATCTGCAAACCAGTCAGTCATGTCATGATACTATGATGGAGGTATTATTGTGATGATATTGATGTGTTTCACATCATACTCGAGTAATTAACCTTGACATGCATAATGTCTTCGATAATTATGAAACATATCGAATGTCTCATCAAGTAAAACAAATATTCAATTAGAATAGTTGTAGCACCTGGTTCCCGGTACGTATTCCTTGTAATTATAATTCTTATTTCTTGCATTTTTGCCTTGGAATTGGCGAGTTGAAGGACCAACTCGCCGAGTAGAAGCGGGATGAGGCGCGGGGTCCAAGCTTTAGACTTGGCGAGTAGACCCTGTTTGGGCAAAAACCCTAATCCGGGTGTTTGCACCCTATTTAAATGCTCTAACTTGGTCTCATTTGTCCCTAACACTTCCAGAGAGCTGTAGAGCAAAACCCTAGCCCCCATATTGTTCTTGAGAGTGTTCTTGGCTTTGTGAATAAGGTTTAGAGCTTAGGAGAAGAAGGAAGTGGTTGAAGTGTGCAAGGAGGGGAGGTAGATCCGGAATCTTCACTGAGAGAAGCTTCCATTCAGGTAGAAAAGTAGCTTCCATTCAGGTAGAAAAGTTCTTACCTTGATCACTAGTTCATTAGATCCCCTTTTTGTCCCAAATTAGTGGTTTTCAAGGTCTAAAACCTCAAACTCCATGTATTTGTGCTCTATATTCTGAAAGGACTTCAGATCTAGACCTTATGGACGTATTAGAAGTATAAAGTTTCTGTGGTTGAAGTGGTTGAGGTCCCCATTGAGTGTATGACCTCATTAAGAGCTTGGTTTTACCTTTTGGAGCTTATAGGGCCATGCATGCACGTAAAGTTTGCAACTTTACGTGATAAGCATGCCCCAGGAACATAGATCTATGGTTTCGAAGCGTTGCATGTCTCATATTTGGTCTGTATGGGAAATGGGTCGAAGGGACTCGGCAAGTCCCAAAGTGGAACTCGACGAGTTCTATGAAGGTGGCCTTAGACTCGACGAGTTGGATGAACAACTCGGCGAGTCCTATGAAGATTTCTTGGAACTCGACGAGTTTTTCTTCAAACTCGGCGAGTCATATGAACTGTTACTGAGTAAGAGGGGTTTAAGTGTTGAAGGTCCAACCCTTCGCATCTACACGCAGAATTAGCAATTTAACGTGTAGCAATAGTCCCAAAAACCCAAATCCTCATAAAGGATGCTCTGAAGAGGATTTGGAATCGAGTAGGAGAGCTGATCGTGGGACTCGGCGAGTCGGATCGCGATTCGGTTCTATAATCCCAAGTAGTGAGTTGAGGGTGACTCAGTGAGTGGGAAGAGGGACTTGGCGTGTAGGACCGGGTTAGTAGGAGAAGGACTCGGTGAGTTTGTGCCATAACTCGGCGAGTCCAGTCAACTGGAAGTTGACTTTGACCAAGGAGTTGACCTTGGACCAAGGGTGGGTCAGTCATTTGATCTAAGGGTATTTATAAGTGGCTAATCTATGTTTATGGATTTGTAGCCGGAGGATTACCGGTGCAACAGTCAGACGTTCGGCAGTTAGACTTTTGGTAGCTACTTTTCGAGGTGAGTTTTCTTCCGGTAGGAACGGGTCTAAGGCACCAAGGCCGGACCATATAGACGATATGATAGTATCGGAGTGTGAGCAGAGCTCATATCTCTTAGTTGAGTCTGATGATGATATATGCTAGTGTGGTAGAATTGTTTATACTCGTTGTCTGTGTGATACTTGTATGTTATGGTTTAGTAGTGGAGTGTGGGTGAGGCCCGTACCTCCTAGATAGCGGAGTGTGGGCGAGGCCCGTATCTCCCAGTTAGCGGAGTGTGGGCGGGGCCCGTATCTCCATGAGTGTGGGCGAGACCCATATCTCCTAGATGTTCCTTATATGATTGTATGATATATGGTATTATGGGGGAACTCACTAAGCTTCGTGCTTACAGTTTAGAGTTTTGGTTTCAGGTACCTCTTCAGCGAAGGGGAAGGAGCTGACACGGTAGCGGCAGATCATACACACCCCTTGTATTTCCGCACTATGAGATTGTTCTAGGATTTGTACTCTGACACTATGGTTGATTCCATGTTTTGGTTTTCAGACACGTAATATGTTTTAAGAAACGATATGATCGAATGTTGTTTATTTTCAAATGTTTTGCAAAATGTTTTATTAAAAATGAAAATTTTGGCTGTGAAAATTGGGTCGTTACAATCGTAGAAAGTACTTCAAGTCTGTTCAAGCATTGAATAATGGAAGTCTAAGAGATTGTGTACTTAAATAGACTTATAGTTCTTTTAAAGGAAATACAGTATATAAACCCAGAAATCAAGAAAGGATGTAAATGCTTAATGTTGTTTCTATTATGGAAAAAAACTGGACATTGATAGAGGAACCGCTTCTCTAATCTCATTGAGCTGAAAAAGTCTGACTTGGACAAGACTTTAGATATCTAAATGATATAACTATGAATTTTTCCATCAGTCGCTTGAGTATTTTAGCCTTCATGTGACACTAATAATTGATAGGATGTGCTGATGATTAGAAGAAATAATCAAGTGATTAAAAACTAGTGGTATTTCGTGCTGAAGATATAACAAGTGCTATTATAGTATTTCTTTAAACAATAGATGTTTTTGTACCTATTCTTATAAGGACATGTAATAGTTGTAAATTTATGAATAAATCTAGATTTACTTATCATTTAATGGATGTTCACATTCATTTTCTGCAAAGATGTATTATGTGTTAAAGAATATTTTCTCATAATGTCATTTATAAGGTAAATCTATAATCTTTCGTTAAATTGATAATTCTAATGATAACACGTAAATAATCAAATGATGTTTGATTGAAACTTATCTATTTCATAATCATCATAAGTATATAAATATGAAACACATATACCAACTTCAAAAGGATGGAATTTTTGAAGGCAAATGAGCTAGATTCATTTAATATATGTGAATCCTATTTATATGGAAAAATGTTTCGTAAGTGTCTTTATCTATTAGTATTTAAAGAACAAAAGGTTTGACAAAGAATTATACATAGGTTATGTATGTAATATTTTCAATCCATGAATAGGTTTGGTGATACCCAGTTAATCAATTTCACTAACGGCTTTTATTCGATATTATTGAAACTATTGATTTGCTCAAATAGTTTCATAGTGAAGATTAAAATATCACTTAATGAGACCATCATTAACCTTTCGTCGTGATAAGAAAAATTAGTTTGTAAACCAAGTCTTCTTGGAACATCTTAGAAGTTGTGTAATCGATTCATAACTCATTCCGTTAAAATCACTCACTCGTCATTAGTATGGTTCTTGTGACACATGATCACCTAATCAATTGGATCTATCTTTTGATCTCCGAGCTAGCTTTCATATTCTTTAGTGGGATAGGGTCACCTGGCCACTAGTTGAATGTTGACAGTAGAAGTTTTTGAAAAGGATAAAAATAACCCTTACAGTCTATTATATGATGTTTTAAAAAGAACTATTTACTTTATAAATTTTTTTGAATTATGCTCACTACAAAAAATATATATTGATATATATATATATATATATATATATATATATATATATATATATATATATATATATATGTTTCCAACCAAACAAATGGATTAAATACTTTCATTAGACTAATAATCTAATGGTTTATCCTTATCTAAAAGGTATGAAGTTATGAAGCTTATATTAGACAATAAGCTTAACCACTCTAGCATCTAATAACTGCTACTGCCTATGTCAGTCTGTAAGGAATCTTGTGCAAGTGGGAGATTGTTGAATCTATATGTTTAAGAATCATTATAGAGTGACATTTCTAATAATATATGATCCTATAGGGTCACACCTTTAAAAACATGGCACAGTTTGTATATTTATTATTAATATGATTATTAATAAATAATATCAATTCTTGTATTTAATTAGAGAATAATTTTTTTTTTTTGTGAAAATAATAATTATATGAGAGTATAACTAGTTATTATTTCATATGATATGAATTAATAAATATGCACACCCTTTTGGACTAGTTGGTTCCTTTTGTCTTTTACCTAAAGACAAAGTTTATATTTTATGAACTTTGAACTTATAAAATTTAAAGAAACATTCTCTTTCATAAAGGTATGGCCGAAAATTTAGAGGCATGGGTGGTTGTTTGTCAACCTTCCTCCTCTTGTTCGCCAAGCTTGCTTAAGTAGCCAATACTTTATATTAAATAAGTATGTAGGGTTTACTTTGCATGATAATATATAAAGGAGTGTAAGGGATTGCAAAAGTTGCTAGTTTTTGTGAATTCTCTTCCTTTTCTTCTCCATGGCTTAAACATATTCCCTCTATCATCTCTTTAAGACTTTTGAAGTAAAGTGAAGAATTAAAGTTTCATTGAGTTGTCTCCTTTAGCACTTATTTGAGTTAAGTGCTTAAATGCTTAAGATACTCAAGAATACAATAATGAACTAGTATTCCAACTGTCTTACTCTTGATGGTGGATATACATTAGGGATGAAATTTAAAACCGGAAAACCCGACCAGAACCGGAACTGTTAGAACCGAAATATATAGAACCGACTCCGGTTCCGGGTTTAAAAGTTGGCTTTATCCGAGTTCCGGGTAATTCGGGTTTGGGTCCATCGGGTCCGACAAACCGGGTCTAAGAACCGAAACCGGTGTTAGGAACCGGAACTACTTTTATGTGTCGGAACCGGTTTTGTGAAACGTTTAAAACATGCATATCTCATACGTTTCAAGGCGGATTGACATACAGTTTTTTCCAACATGTGTTTTAGAGTTTGTACATGATTTTTGACAATAATATAGTCATTTTTAGTTTTATATTCATTGACTTACAGTCCCCCAAAGTCGATATATCAAAGCTGGAAATTTTTAGTTTTTCAGCTTTTTTGTATTCTGTGAAAGTCTTAAAACATACATGTCTAATTCGTTTGAAGTCGGATTGACATGCGGTTTTTTCCAACTCGTAGTTTAGATTTTAGACTATAATTTTGTCATTTTTGGTTTAATATTCAATGACTTACAGCCCACCAAAATCGGGATATATCAAAGCTGAAAATTTTCAGCTTTTCAGCTATTTGTTTTTGTACTTTGAATTCTGTGAAAAATGTTAACACATGCATATCTCATTCGTTTAAATTCGGATTGATATGTGGTTTTTTCCAATGTGTAGTTTAGAGTTTGTACATGATTTTAGACTATAATTTTGTCAATTTTTGGTTTTTATTCAATGATGTACAGTCCGCCGAAGTCGGGATAGCAATATTAAAATTTTTAAAATTCAACCACTAAGTATTAAGTAATTACTAAAAAATTATGGGTTTTTCGGGTTTTCCGGTTCTAAACCCACTTTATCCGGTTCCAACCTACCCACTTTGATGTTTCCGGGTTTTCTGGTTCTAGACCCACTTTACCCGGTACCGTACTCGGAACCGAACAGGAACCGGTTCCTATATACCGGTCCGGTTTTCGATTCTACAACATCCCGTTAACTGGTTTCGGGTTTTCAGGATCCGGGTCCATCCGGTCCGAGTTTATACCCACTTTCATCCCTAATACACATAGATAAATTCTATTCTTGAATTTTTGTTATCTTTATCATCACCCCAAAACCAAATGGGTTCAAAGGCTTCGAAGGTTGTCATTCTAAAACACTATATGTTTGTTTTTATTTCATTATAATCTCTATAAATGGATCCTTGATGATTTGCTTTTGTTATAAGATTAAAAATAAACTTGTTATTTTTATAAGACTTCCATTGCAATTTTTATGAAAAATACACTTATATTTTGTATCAAAACCAATTATATATATATATATATATATATATATATATATATATATATATATATATATATATATATATATATATATATATATAATGGTACATCGCGGTTTGAACCCTTGTTTTATATTTAAAAACCGCAAACCACACCACAAATGCCAAACCGTGTTATGCAGTGCGGTGTGGTGCGACTCATGAGGTTTATGTGGTTTGTGTGGGTTGGGGCACACCCTAACACACACACATAAACCACATGCATACATACATACATATATACATACATACATTAATTTAAATAAATAAGAAAATTACAGAATTGAAAAAGGTTACATTAGTTTAAATAAAGACAAATTAGTTACCATGAAATTTATATTTCATCAACAACATGTGCATGTGTCGCCGAAAAATGTTTAGAAGAATTATAAAATTCATACCATCCAAATCGAAGTCGTTACTCCTATTTGGATGTGTGTTTTTGAGGTCATTGTAATTGTCATTGATTTTGGTTATTTTTAACCTCATATCATGTCATTTTGATGAAGTTCATCGAGATGACGATAAACACATTTGCCTATTTCGTTGTGGAAAAGGTTTCGGATAGATTGGCACAAAGTTTCTCTTCTTTTTTAGGGGTATTCTGACACTGAAATCCAAACACGAGATGATGCGGTTTCTTCATTCTCCTTCAAAGGTTGTTGGGTTTAGAAGTTTGATGGTTCATGGTTGTGTTAAATGTTCCATGGTAGGGAGTAAAAAATTATGAATGTATTTTAATTTGTATAGTAAAGGAAGAAAGAAATTGTACGAAAAAGCTTGTAGTAAATGTTTGGTATTTGTAGGAAAGATGGAATGATTAATATTTAACGAAATTTTTATACAAATAGACATTAAAGGCTAGTAAAATTTATAACAAAGAAATTAGGTGCCAAAAGCCTTTGATCATGCCCATCCGTGCCACACTCCATGAACCAACACCACGACCGAGACATCGAGCATGGTGTGTACGACAGTGACACCTTTGCTACCTTGCCACAGATGGTTCCTGTGACTTCTATACCCAAAGGCCCAGAGGACCTAAAGGTATAGAAGGGAAATCACGTTTTATGTTTTTTTAAGCATTTAGTAAATGTAAATCAATGTAACCATTTAAATTGAGTTATTTTGTCACCTAACTTGTCCCATATGTCTACTTTATAATACAAACTAAAAACGGGAGGGCTCCAGAACATGGATATCACATTTTTTGCTATGAAAATATTTCCATTTACTTTTCCTTGTCATTATATTTTTTAAGTAATCTTCTAGAAAAATAAAATATGGTCGTATGTGTGCTATATTAAAAACAAGATGCGAAAAAGACAAAGCACATAATTCTTATTAGTACTAGTGAGTATGTGTCAGTTTTGACCTAAAACCGAACCTAATCCAATAGTATCGGTTTTCAAATACTGAAAATCGAACCCTACACCTAAACCGACGGGTTCTGTTTCTCGGTTTTTTCAGTTTTTCCAGATCGGTTTCAGGATTAAATTACCCAAACCCATTCCAAACCAAACTTTAAGAATTGATATTTCTCTTATGTCATTTTGATGAAGTTCATCGAGATGACGATAAACACATTTGCCTATTTCGTTGTGGAAAAGGTTTTGGATAGATTGGCACAAAGTTTCTCTTCTTTTTTAGGGGTATTCTGACACTGAAATCCAAACACGAGATGATGCGGTTTCTTCATTCTCCTTCAAAGGTTGTTGGGTTTAGAAGTTTGATGGTTCATGGTTGTGTTAAATGTTCCATGGTAGGGAGTAAAAAATTATGAATGTATTTTAATTTGTATAGTAAAGGAAGAAAGAAATTGTACGAAAAAGCTTGTAGTGAATGTTTGGTATTTGTAGGAAAGATGGAATGATTAATATTTAACGAAATTTTTATACAAATAGACATTAAAGGCTAGTAAAATTTATAACAAAGAAATTAGGTGCCAAAAGCCTTTGATCATGCCCATCCGTGCCACACTCCATGAACCAACACCACGACCGAGACATCGAGCATGGTGTGTACGACAGTGACACCTTTGCTACCTTGCCACAGATGGTTCCTGTGACTTCTATACCCAAAGGCCCAGAGGACCTAAAGGTATAGAAGGGAAATCACGTTTTATGTTTTTTTAAGCATTTAGTAAATGTAAATCAATGTAACCATTTAAATTGAGTTATTTTGTCACCTAACTTGTCCCATATGTCTACTTTATAATACAAACTAAAAACGGGAGGGCTCCAGAACATGGATATCACATTTTTTGCTATGAAAATATTTCCATTTACTTTTCCTTGTCATTATATTTTTTAAGTAATCTTCTAGAAAAATAAAATATGGTCGTATGTGTGCTATATTAAAAACAAGATGCGAAAAAGACAAAGCACATAATTCTTATTAGTACTAGTGAGTATGTGTCAGTTTTGACCTAAAACCGAACCTAACCCAATAGTATCGGTTTTCAAATACTGAAAATCGAACCCTACACCTAAACCGACGGGTTCTGTTTCTCGGTTTTTTCAGTTTTTCCAGATCGGTTTCAGGATTAAATTACCCAAACCCATTCCAAACCAAACTTTAAGAATTGATATTTCTCTTATGTCATTTTGATGAAGTTCATCGAGATGACGATAAACACATTTGCCTATTTCGTTGTGGAAAAGGTTTCGGATAGATTGGCACAAAGTTTCTCTTCTTTTTTAGGGGTATTCTGACACTGAAATCCAAACACGAGATGATGCGGTTTCTTCATTCTCCTTCAAAGGTTGTTGGGTTTAGAAGTTTGATGGTTCATGGTTGTGTTAAATGTTCCATGGTAGGGAGTAAAAAATTATGAATGTATTTTAATTTGTATAGTAAAGGAAGAAAGAAATTGTACGAAAAAGCTTGTAGTAAATGTTTGGTATTTGTGGGAAAGATGGAATGATTAATATTTAACGAAATTTTTATACAAATAGACATTAAAGGCTAGTAAAATTTATAACAAAGAAATTAGGTGCCAAAAGCCTTTGATCATGCCCATCCGTGCCACACTCCATGAACCAACACCACGACCGAGACATCGAGCATGGTGTGTACGACAGTGACACCTTTGCTACCTTGCCACAGATGGTTCCTGTGACTTCTATACCCAAAGGCCCAGAGGACCTAAAGGTATAGAAGGGAAATCACGTTTTATGTTTTTTTAAGCATTTAGTAAATGTAAATCAATGTAACCATTTAAATTGAGTTATTTTGTCACCTAACTTGTCCCATATGTCTACTTTATAATACAAACTAAAAACGGGAGGGCTCCAGAACATGGATATCACATTTTTTGCTATGAAAATATTTCCATTTACTTTTCCTTGTCATTATATTTTTTAAGTAATCTTCTAGAAAAATAAAATATGGTCGTATGTGTGCTATATTAAAAACAAGATGCGAAAAAGACAAAGCACATAATTCTTATTAGTACTAGTGAGTATGTGTCAGTTTTGACCTAAAACCGAACCTAACCCAATAGTATCGGTTTTCAAATACTGAAAATCGAACCCTACACCTAAACCGACGGGTTCTGTTTCTCGGTTTTTTCAGTTTTTCCATATCGGTTTCAGGATTAAATTACCCAAACCCATTCCAAACCAAACTTTAAGAATTGATATTTCTCTTATATATGAGTTGAAGACGCGTAAGTTTTATATGAGGTCGATGTGGGACAAGTTTGGAACTTAAAGAAATAATTTAGAATGGATGTGGGATAACCTTGTTGAACAAAATAAAACAAATCAGAATTTAGAATGGATGTTGGAAAAGCTTGTTGAACAAAATAAAACAACTCATATGTAAACCGCGTGATTCAAATCTGGGTGCTTTGGATGTTGCGTCCAACGTCTTAACCAGTTGGAGTAGCTGATGATTTTGTCTAAGCATGTTCTGTTTTTGCAGATTTTATTTTTAAATATTTACATTCGTTATAGAAGTTTGACTTTCATCAACAAAATCATTGAACTTTACAAAAAAAAACTTCATTTGAATTTAGGGTATGTTTGGGTTAGCTTTTTTTTTTTAATGTCAAAAGCGATTTTTAAGAAAAGTGCTTATTAGCTTATATCTTTTAGGAAAAGCTGATTTTAAAAAGTGCTTGGATGCGAAAAGCTGTTTTTTCAGGAGTAAAATAGTTAAAAAGCTAAAAAGCTAGGATTTTCCAGCTTTTTGAAAGCTTTACTTTTTTTCATTCAAAAAGCCGTTTTAAAAAGCGATTTTTAAATAGACAAACACTTTTTTAGATTATTAGCTTTTTAAAAAGCTAAAAAGCTAATAATTTTTTTTAAAAGCTATCCCAAACACCCACTTAGAAGTAATATACTATAAGCATTTTGCGGCTCTTTGCAAGAAAGTGTTCCTAATCAAATAAAAAAATGACAACCGGTTATATTATCTTTTAAGTGTATGAGTGTTTTCATTGGTTTTTAAAGGATAAAAGGTCTGTAGTCTGCAAATACAAGAAAATTTCGACCAAATGCTTGCAATGTGCAAGAAAAGAACTGTTTTACCATGAAGACAGCTGCAGACTTGAATAGATGCTAGTTTATGTACGTACGCTCCAAGAAGATGATACACACAACTTTTTAGATTTGTAGTCTTCTAAAAAACAATCTGTAAGAGAAAACGTCTGTGCGCTATCTGCTCGAAGCAGACAAAAAAGCTCAAGAACCTTTTCTTGAAAAAAAAAACAAACACCAAAGTTACTAAAATTGACGAATCGTTTCCGATTAAGAAGTTACCGTAATAATATATACTTTATTAATAAAATTATGGGCAATATACATAGAAGTCATTATATTTTCGATTTAGTAGGTATTAAAAAATAGATTTCTCATTTACTAGTGGTTATATGTATTCTATGGAATAACACATTGCGGTTCAACGGGTTATATATTTACACATATCATGTAATATCATGTAGGTAAATGAAAAATAATTTCAAAAAGTCAGAGACTATTTTAGGAAATACTTATGATGTAACATAAGTTGAACAAATATCAATTTTAACACTTGTTAATCATCGATAGGTTGTCGTAGTGAAAATTTCTTCTCAAAATAGATGAATTTTATCAACCTGTAAATGGCACAAAAACATTTTTTTTACACAAAAATTCGATTTTGACATCGTGTTTTTTTTTGTGTCAATTTTGACATTGTGTTTCCAATTTGTTACAATTCTGATCACTTAACCGGTTAACCAGGTTACATGATGATGTGTCAGTTTTGATAACGTCGCATGCTGACATGATATGCTGACGTGTAAAAGAATTTTTTTTCTTACAAAAACACTAAGTTTTCATTTTTCTTTTTTTATTTTGACACTAAGTTTAAATTTTTTTTTTCAACTTTGACACTATGTTTTTTTTGTTCCAAATCGAACATCATTTTTTTCAATTTTGTTTAATGTTGACAATTTTCTATTTGAAAGCGTATAAATATTTTTTTAATAATTTAAATCGTATAAATTTTTTTTTTCCATTTAAAAACCATAGTTTTGTATAAATACAATTTTTTTTACACTCAAACCATATTTTTATGTATCAATATGTATTAGTTATATAAAAATTGTATTTTATGTTAAATATGCAACTTTAAAATGTGTTTGAAGGTTTGAAGGCGTGTAGTTGATCAAAACCCGGATATCAAGTTTGCAACCCATCAGAATTTTACACCTTATTAGAAGCTTATGGTTAGTTTGATTCTCATGATATAACTAATGCTTTGAATGTAAGGAAAAAAACACCTTGTATTTAAATAAAAATGTGGTTTTTAAACGAAAAAATATGTTTATACGGTTTAAAATGTAATAAAAAAATATATTTATACGGTTTCAAATGGAAAATAGACAAAATTGAACAAAATTTGATAAATGATGTTCAATTGGAACAAAAAAACATAGTGTCAAAATTGAAATAAAAATTAAACTTTGTGTCAAAATCGAAAAAAAAAAGTGAAAACTTAGTGTTTTTTGTGGAAAAAAAATCAATTTTGACACGTCAGCGTATCATGTCAGCATGTCACATCATCAAAACTGACACGTCATCATGTCACGTCAGCATGTAACCTGGTTAACCGGTCACGTGGTCAGAATTGTAACAAATTGGAAAACACAGTGTCAAAATTGACACAAAAAAAACACGGTGTCAAAATCGAATTTCTATGTAAAAAAGTATTTTTGTGTCATTTACCCTTTTTATCAACCGTAATAAAATATAATAATCAAACAACAAACACAATCAAAATATAATAGATATTACGTGTATTGTAACAAAGTGATTTAAGAAGTCATAGACATTTTAGTGCCCTTTAGACCAACTAGACTCGTATATCATGCCTTCTACCAAAGTATTACACTTTAAACCCTTAAAAATAAAACACAAACAAAACCCATAAATTTGACTCGAAACTTTCACGGCTACTTTATTTCAAACTATAAATTAAAAAGGTTATTGGGTGTGATGTCTTTCAATTTCGGAGGTGTCATCGATTTTCTTTAAGATACACTTACAAAGTCTAAAATTTGTTTGGATTACCTAGAAAAATCACTTTATATGGACATATAGTACTTGAGAAAGAGACCGTACTAGAGCCGGTACCGTCTAACAAAGCTAGATAGTATTGGACAGGTATTATATGGACTATTTTTGAGGACGAAAGTCTTTTATAGAGACGATAGATTGAGTGAGTCTTTGTCTCACTCTGTTCCACCTTTTGGCTATGACATTGGTACATCACATTAGTCTTAGTTAATGCATTATGCCAAACGCACTTCAACATCTTTTATATTTAATAATTTCATGTCACGCATAACAAAATGGGCCAACCACGACATTTATTTGATACGATTTACAAAGCGGTATTCAACTTTTTCATGAACTTGAGGATTTCTCTTTATAGTAATTTTCAAAACCGCACAATCCAAGCATATGTTGCAACAATCTTGTTATGTGTTAAAAATCAGATCTAATAGATACGCAAGGAAACTGGCAATGATATTGATAATTATATCTCGATTAGTTGCGAATTATAAATCCAATTTTTATTAATACGATTAATGAGTTTCGTCCATAAAGATTTCTTGGCCATTTTCGATCAACTCTGATTATAAGAAAGGGGTAAAAGCAAACCATTCTGTTATCGAGAGAAATTAAAAGACGAAACAATAAAGTAAAACCAACCTTGTAGTTGTCGATTCGTGAATGATTGTACAGAGACAGAGAAGCTCCTATCCGTAAAGGTTTTTACATCGCTCTAAGGCTGGAAGCTTTAGTGTAAACACTCACGATTTGATGCAATTTTTTCTTCGTTCCAACAGCTATGGAAGAAGGAATAAAGGCAAAGCGATTACTAGGAAAAAACAGAAGAAACTGGATTTTCCAGAAGCAAAAATCACAAATAGCATGGAGAGAGAAAGAGAGAGAGAGAGAGCTCATAATTTTGGTGTGTGGAATATTTCTCCTAGGGAGTTGTATTTATAGTTGCAGAAAACCTAGAAGGCAGCAAAAAACCCTCCATATGACCCACCCCAAGAAACTCTAGGGAAATGTCATGCTCTCCTAGCAACTTGTTTTCTAGGCCTTAAGAAGTTTCTATCAAGATACACGACGCGACGCGAAGCCCACCATTAGCGACGCAAAATCTACGAATTGGGTTTGTCCACAATGACCGATCTCGAACCTGCTAAAAATAAAAGCTTATTACCCAGCGACCGATGCAACATGCGAAGTGACAAGTGCACCTAAATCCTGCCATTTCGTGCACTCGCGACATGGATAAGCTAGGTGTGCATGTGGGCTTAGCCCATCTCTTCATCCACTTAAAGTTGTTGAAGCCATATCAAGAGAATAACCTTATAAACCTGATACAAGTTTCTTCCTCCTACCAATGTGGGATAGAAGGAAATTACCAAATTAAAATTGTCCTTCATCAATTCCAATAACCCCCCACAAAATTGGAAAGTTTCCTTTTACTCTGATAGATGATGTCACTTAGGTATCACGAAGATTAAACCCTTGTTTTAAGTGGACAAAAAAGAAGAGAATGATTCTATGGTATCCTTATAGGTTTAAACCAAGAACCTTGTGATCTCCCCCTCCCCTCGATTTACCCTCATACATAACATGCCATATTTGCGCTCTCACTGAGTGCTAACATGACTATGCACTAAAATCCTTTTCATGACCCTTTAGAAGATATACCACTAATATGCACTTAAGGTGACAACACCTCTAGATAATATAGGAAAATTTTTACAACATCTTTGTTTCTTAGATGTCTCCAAAATTTTATTAAAAGCCTTAACTCAATCTTGTTCTAGACAACGACGTACTATCCTACCTCATATGGATCTATCATTAATGATAGTACCTTCTATTGTTAATGACTTTGTTGTTACCCTTTAAACTTGAGAACTAGGAGCACTAATTTATGTTGTGGTTTTAGACCCATCAATCTTGTGGTAAATGTAGACAAGTTGCTCGTGAGAGGTTTGGTAAGTAGATCTGCCAAGTTCCTACTTGTCTTGACATAGACAATTTTGATGGTACCACTCTTAATTAGTTGTCTCACAAAACTGTTTCGCAGACCTACATGTTTTGACTTCCCATTATATACTGCATCATATACTTTAGACATAGTGACCTCAATGTCACAGTACATGGGTATAAATGGTATTAGAAAATCCTTGTGATGGATATCCAAGAGTAGATCTCTAATCCACTCAGCCTCTTTGCCTATTGTTGCTGAGGCACTTAGTTCGGCTTCCATCATTAAATGAGCTATGCATGTCTACTTCTTGCTCGCCCATGAAATAGCACCACCAAATAGTGTATAAATCCAACTACTTGTGGATTTTGAGTCAATGGTCTGATTAATCCAACTTGCATCGGAATAACCTTCTAGTATTCTAGGAGACATGGAATATGTCAACTCAAGAGTAATTTTCCTTTTTTACGTATCCCAGTACTCTACCTACTTCCTTACAATGCTCCATTATAGGATTGATAGTATACTAACTCAATTTACTTATGAAGAATGTGATGTCATGTTGAGTAAAATGTGTGTCACACACGATGCTACCAATTGCACTTGCATATTCTAGTTGAGTCACTGCTCAACAAGAATTCACACTTAGTTTCGTACTTAAATCAAAAGGAGTGTTGAATTCCTTTATATTTAAATGATGATATTTTTTCATAATTTTCTCTATATAATGAGATTGACTTAGAGAAATTTGCTTTCCTGTCCTTTTCACTTTGATATCAAGAATTTTATCAACTTCTCTAAGATCTTTCATATTAAAGTTCGAGGATAAGTATTTCTTAGTCTCAATAATACCTTCTAGGTTAGTACCAATGATCAACATATCATCGACATATATATAAATATATATATATATATATATATATATATATATATATATATATATATATATATAACAAATGTATATTCGAATTTGATTTGGAATAAATATATTTTTCAACACTATTATGTTGAAATCCAAAAGTAATAACAACAATGTCAAATCTCTCATGCCATTGTTTAGGAGCTTTTTTCAAACCATACAAGGATTTAACTAAATCTCCTCGTTGAGATAATCATTTAGAAATAATGTCTTCACATCTGTTTGATGAATTTATAGTGCTTTCAAATTTGATATTGCTATGAGAGTTCTAATCGATCTAATCCTAGCAACTGGGGCATTTGTATCGAAGTAATCGATCAATTCGTGTTGTCTGTAACCTTTAGCAACTAATCTTGCTTTGTAGGTAGATATGAATCCATCTGGATGATAATTTATCTTTAATATCCATTTATATCCTATGGGTTTCTTCCCGTTAGGTAGATCAGCTAACTCCCAAGTTTCGTTCCCCATAATCGAATCCATTTCGTCATTGATAGATTACTTCCACACAAGACCATTTTTAGACGAGATGGCTTCAATGAAGGTATTTGGATCATCATCTAAGATTATGGAAAAAATAAAATCTCTTGTCACTTTTGTTTAGTACCTTCAACCAAATAAGAATAAAAACCATCGCCTAGATTTTTCTATTTGCTACATCTTGTACTTCTCCTTGGCTCCTTTATAACCTGAGAAGGTCGAACATTTTCTTGAGAAGTACTTGAGGCTATTATTGGATTTGAGTTATCAATGTCTCTTGGAAACTTGTCTTCGAAGAATTCAATTTCTATGGATTCTATAAAGACACCAGATTCATCATCCAATAATTGGTAAGCCTTATTGTTCTGAGAATATATGATGAACACATTTTTCATAGCTCGAGCTTCCAATTTAGACTCTTTGGATCAAGTTCCTATATTAAACAAGACAACCCACATTCTCAAATAGTCTAGGTTGGGATGCCTTCATTTCCACAACTTATCAGGACTACTAAGAATCACACGACTAGTGATCCTATTATGAAAAAACAAGACATTAATAGACCTTGACCCTACAATTTGTTTGGTAAACCCAATTGGTTCAACATCCAGTTAACCATCTCAACTAGGGTTCAATTCTTTATTTCAGCAAAACCATGTTGTTGGGGAGTAAAAGGCGAAGTTCTTTCATTTATGATGCCATTCTCTTCGCAAAATGTATCAAACTCAAGATTGAAGCATTGTCCGCCTCTATTAGAGCGAAGAATCTTTATATGTTTCTCTTGTTGGTTTTCAACCTCGGTTTATACAGTTTGAGTGTGTCAAAAGTTTGGTCTTTTAATTACAATAAATAAACATGTATATACTAGATCGAGTAATCACAGAACATAATGAAATATCTCTTACCTCCATTTGTGAGTATTCCATTAAGTTCAAAATGTCAGAGTGAATGAGTTCTAGTAATGATGTAACACGTTTGAAAGTTGGAAAAGGTTTGTTAGTAAACATAGATTTTACATAGGTTTCATATTATCAAAATCATTATTGTATACTTTTATCATACCTTTAGTTTACATTTTCTTCAAGTTTGTTTAGTATTTGTGTGTTCTAAACATTTGTACCGTCAAGAAATTAAACAAGAGATATTGTAACACCTATGTTCCAGATTGGTTTAGCTGATTATTTATCAGGGACCAAAAATGGAGTTTTGGTAAAAACTTTGTGCCACGATGTGGTGTGATGATGCCCATGATGTGTCATGGATTAAATGGAACGTGTGTTTTTGTTGAGTGCCACGACGGGGCAACTGTTCTAGCCCAAGCCCATAATTTTAGTGTTTCCACCCAAATTTAAGCAACATTTCCAGAGGATTAGAGCATCCACTTCAGCCTCCAACCCTATACCTTAAATCCTAGCAACCCTTGGAAAGTTTTGGTTCATTTTAGTATTATTGGTGCCCTGAAGAAGAAGAAGAAGAAGAAGAAGAAGTAGATGGTGTTGGTGCATTGATTCAGCATGCAAACTTCATCATCACCATCTTGAGCATATTTTGGACCCTTGTGAGTATTCAAGTTTCAAGCTTTCTAGTTTGTGTTTCTATTTGTAGGGTTCTTGTCCCTTTTCTTCATATTTTGAGAATTTAAAGAAATGGATTCCATAAAGTTGATAACTTTATGGATCCTTGAGGTCCATTTGAAGTTATATGTTCCATATCTAGTGTTCCTTGGTGTATTTGGTCTCATGCACAAGTTTGAGCTATTTTTCTTCGTTGGTTTTGACCTATTTTGGGTGATACATGCTTTGGACATGCATGTCCATAAAGCATAATTTTTATGGAGTATTTTGGGTGTGAAAATCTTTTGGGAAGTTTGTTTGGGTGACTTAATTGACTAAGAGCTTAATGGGTTAACTCATGTCTTCAAATATCATTAAAGACTTAGGGTTATAAGTTTTGGCTTATTGGGATGACTTAAGGGATAAATTTGGAAAATTTATCCATTAAGACCTTGGGGCGTATCAAAGATGAGCTTTGGAGCTCTTAAGGGCAAAGAAAACAACTTAATCAATAAAATTGTTCAGACCCAGTTACCACGCCGTGACACTTTGGCTGCCATGCCGTGGCGACTGAGAAGCTACTCTTCTGTTTTACCTTTACGCTGCCATGATGTGGCCAATGGAAGGCCACGACATGGCTATTCACTAAGGATCAATGGTGGATATTGTTGGTTGTTGATTTTGACTTTGACCATTTACTTGGGTTGACTTTTGGTAAAGATTGCTGGATTCAGGGTGTAGACTAAGGTTGGTCCATGTATGTTTTGATGGGAGTATTGTAGCATCTATTGTGGGACATTGAGCTGCAATTTAGTTGATTTCATGAGTTAGTGGGTCTTCTCACTATACTATGTAAGGTGCTAGTTGTCTTTGTGATACTTGCATGGAAGACCCTGGGGTAGCTAGTGGCATTGTATAAAAGACCATGAGGGTAGCCCATGACATATGCATGAAAGACCATGGGGGTAGCCCATGGCACTTGGATGTTCGGCCATGGGGGTAGCCTATGGTATTTCAACGAAAAACCATGGGAGTAGCCCATTACATTTGTGTATGGTATATGGATGTAAGACCCTATGGGTAGCCCATGGCATATGAATGTAAGACCCTAGGGGTAGCCCATGGAATTTCAAGCAATAGACCATGGGGTAGTCCATGGAAAATGTGTGTATGGTATATCGTATGTTGGGGAACTCATTAGATTTATGCTTATGGTTTGTGGCTTATCATTTTTTTAGTTACATCAAATTCAATAGGGAAGGGCCCGACTTGACTACACAACATCCCTCGATGGCTTTTCCTCACAGATTATCAATGTAACACTTGAATTTTGGTCCTTAAGCAAGTATAAGGGACATACAGGGTGGTATGCTTAGCGTACTAGCCCAAAGTTGATCACAGATTCAATCAACGTACGTTGGGTGTATGTGGAGTACGCAAGGCATACATGTGCTATAATGAAACCCTAATTTTTATGGTTTGCACCCTATTGAAACCTTTTGATAGCCTCATTTGGTCATGATTAGCCAATCTCCACCCTCCTTTGTCCAGAAATCGAAACCTTAGTGTGTGTTTGAGAGTTTTGAGCCTTATAGAGTGTTTGTTGGTGATTTGTGAAGGAAGAGAAGACGAGGACCATTTGGAGAAGTGTCTTGAGCTTGAAGATATGGGGTTAGCTCCTCATTTGCAAGGTTTTGAGGTAAAAAGCTCACACCATGATGATCCATGATGCTAGGTCAACTTATGTTGTTATTTTATGCCTTTTTGAGTCCTTAGAGTGATTGATGAGCTTCTTGACTCACTCCACAAGTATTGATGTTAGATCTAGGCTTAGTTTGGTCCCCTTGTTCATAAAAATTGCAAGCTTTATGGTGTATCTTGAACCATGCATGTGTTAAGACCTTTGTTAAGTCCTTTTTGAGCTCTAGATCCCCATTAAGACGTGCATGTATGTAAAGTTTCCAACTTTACATGAAAAGTCACCCTAAGGAATCATATATGAGAGTTTGGCTTAAAGTCTCAATGGATTAAGTGATTAATAAAGTGGGTGGTTAACTGGGGAGTACGTTGGGCGTACCAAGCTGGTACGTTGCGTGTACTAACCCTAGAGGGTGTACGCTAAGCGTACGAGTTGAGTATGCCCTGCATACTCAGCAAATGGGCTTTGGATTTTGGGCATCTCGGTTTTAGGCCATGTTGGACCTTAGGAGATTAGGGTCTTGTTAGGCCATCAAATTTCCATTTTTTGGGTTGATGTCATTATGTCGAGTTCTTTTGGTTGAAGGCCTACAAAGGGATTTGGGCCCAATTTGGAATATTGGGCCATAATTGGGCTTTGGGTGACCATTTTTGGAGTTGGGCCTTTTTGACTAGTTGGTTTGGGCTTTGGCCTTGGGGCCAAGTTAGGTAAAGGGTCAAATAGTCTTTTACCCTAGTTTAGACTCTTAGTATGAGCTGGGATCCAATTATTAATTGGATGTAATTTTTATGATGATAGCGCAGGGATTTTCGAACCAACAACCAGAGATTTATCTGTGAGATTCACGAGCCACATGCAGAAAATGCAAACGTATGTGGACCGTTTGATGAAGCTTAATATGAACTTCCCTGAGGAGCTTGCAATAGATATCATTTTTCACTCCTTACCCTCGTGTTATGATCAATTCCGCATGACATACCACATAAACAAGGAAGAACTCACCCTATTCTAACTCTTGGGTCCTTGATACCAGTTGTGGTATTCATATATGTTCTTATTTGCAGGGAGTAAGAAGAAGTGAGAATGTGGAGCATGGAAAGATGTACTTGATCATGGGGAATAGGAAAGCTTCACCTGTCACCAAGATTGGAGTTTGTTCTTTGTTGCTAAGAAGTGGGTTTACTTTAGATTTGAATAAATGTTGTTATTCTCCAGAAATGGCAAGAAATATTATTTCCTTTCATGCTTTGTACAAACAAGGGTTTACCTTTTCTTTTAATAATGAAATTGGTGGAATAAATGCTATCTTTAATAATGTTCTTTATTTTAAAGCATTACCTTGTGATGGTGTGTATGAAGCTTTATCTGTTGTAGATAATCTAGAAAATAATGTGTTGTGTATTGATTCTTCTGATAATAATAACTTGGATAAAGCATCATTATGGCATTGTCGTCTTGGACATGTGAGCAAGAAACGCATAGACCAACTCCAAAAGGATGGAGCCTTGGAGTCATTTGACCTAAAGTCAGATGATAGTTGTGAATCATGCTTACTTGGAAAAATGACAAAGTCACCCTTCATTGGTTCTTGTGCTAGGGGTGAAGGTTTGTTGGATCTGGTGCACACGGATGTGTGTGGATCCTTCAAATCCACCACAAGGGATGCTAATCGTTATTATTTGACTTTTACTGATGCTTTGTCACACCCCAAAACCAAGAACGGCGGAAACGTTCTGGGGCGGAGGACGTCATGTATAGTATCACAACACAGTAAATGTAAATAAGCAAACAACATCATCCATTGCATTAAATATATAATTTTAATACAAGTGTGTTCTGTACAGTTATAGACACCAAAAATAATGAAACACAAAATAATATGAGATGAGTCTTGAATGCACTCCATCTTCTCAAAAGCTGGCCTCGGTACCTGTCTACTGATGACCTGAGAATACAAGTTATTTTGAAAGAGTTTATCAGCATTAAGCTGGTGAGTTCATAAGTATTTTAGTGTCAATGTTTCTTGTGAAAACGTTAGAACCTGTCTCAATGTATAAGTTGTAAAATGTAAGCAAATGTTTGAAAGTGTTTGTAAAAGTTTGAATCTCTCAGAAAATCCTATATTTTCTATAAAAGTAACCTTCTACCAAGGCTAAACTGTTTTGTAAACCTGTCTGTTGTAAAAGTATGTAATTACCCAAGTATAACTATCATTTGTTAAAAATATAGTTTGTACAATGATGCTTAAGTGATGTTATCACTAAAATATGTAATGGGTAAATCATTGTAGTATGGTAGCTTTGTATAATAAGACTACTGCTGTACTAAATACTACTACCTTAAACCGAATTTATATTAAGGTATATTGTGATAAATTGCACCATGCTATCGACTGATAATCAACGACATAATGAATAGTCATAATAAAGAAATGACGTTTGGCACCCGCAGACCTGCAGGTCCGGCTGTAGCTAGCAGCAAGGTGTAGGATAGTCAATCCAGTATAGATCTATACGCAAACTCACGCTCTCCCTCCAAGAGAATTCTGGCTACAACTCGGGCCATGACACTTAAGGCATGCCCGATACAGTGGATCACAATTGTTAAGTATTCATGTATATGTAATGTTTCTCGTTCTAGTGTATCTGTATATGTTCATGTTTCTCGTATATCTGTATATGTACTTGTTTCTAGTATATCTGTATATGTATTGTTTCTAGTATATCTGTATATGTATTGTTTCTAGTATATCTGTATATGTATTGTTTCTAGTATATCTGTATATGTATTGTCCTGCGTTACCCCGATGGTAACCAGCTAATGATGTACTGATGAGTATGAATATGGAAGTACTTTTATGTCTATACATGTATATATGATATATAAGTAATATGGAAACGACCTTCGGATGGTCACCCGAAATCCCACCAGACCACATCCAAATCGAGGAAAAGGAAATAGGGCGGATGGCATTCCTAAGCCTTTTGAACATTATTTATATATCTATACATATATGGGCATGCAATTGTATATATAAAGCATAAATAAGTTTTCATAAAACATTTTGAAAGCATAAGTTGATAAAACAGTTTAAGTATAAGAAGCATTTGATTTAATCACAGTCTATAAGTAAGTTTGGATAGTAAAATAGTTTGTAAAACATTTCAATAGTAAAGCAGTTGAAAAACAGTTTGAGCAGTGATGAAAATCGTTGTTTTCCTAGTTATTAATCACATGTGATTAAACACAATCACATATGATTGAAGCAATAACTTATAAGTATTAGACTTGTATTTCCCCCCCCCCCCATAAAGTGTTATAAAACATTTAAAATCATTTCAAAGGTTGATTCAAGGGGTATGAACTCACTTGTGGTGAATCGTTTGGATTGCAGTGTCGGACACCGTGCTAGGTGGCAAACGGAGACTGGTTTACACGCACGAGCCTAGTTATCATATAATAAGCATATATATAACTAATTAGACATATAATAACTTAAATAAATAAGTTAAGACACTTAGAAAACATTTAAACACTTTTATGAGTGTTTAAGGTTCAAATGGTTGCATCTAAGTTGCTACGGGACAAGGCAAAAGGGTTTGAAACATCAAAGGGCCTTGTATAGGAGTTCACCACCCAACAAACCCCACACCTTGGAGTTTACGGCCGTAAACTCATGGGTTTATGGCCGTGAACTCCTCAAAGGGTGGTTTTGGGTGTTTTGTGGTGCTATCTTGATCCTAGAACACTCCTAGCTTTGTTGGAATAACACATGAAGTAGTTTAAGGCTCTAGAACACTCCATATGGGAGTTTACGGCCTAAACCTAGAGTTTACGGCCGTAAACTCTTGGATTTTAATTGTTTTGAGGCACTTAAACATCAAGGATGGCTTCCATGAATTTATCTAAGGCTAATGGGGACAAGAGGCACACTTTGGTGCCTTCACTTGGAGTTTACGGCCCAAGACATGTTCCTTGGCCGTAAACTCCTTTCAAGGAGTGATTATTTTGTGTTCTACTCTCCATTCTAGTCCCAAGGGTTCAAGGTAAATTGTCTTAAGGCCTTAGGTGTGCTTGGAATGATTTTTGTCCTACAAAAAGGGGTTTACGGCCCAAGAGGAGTTCTTGGCCGTAAACTCCTACTAACTTGTGATTTTGATGAGCTTTTGATGTTCTAAACAAGCACAAGTACTAGTAGTTAAAGTCCTTAAGCATTTGGGGAAGTTTTAGGGCACTTTAAGCCCTTGAAAAGGGGTTTACGGCCCAAGGGAGTTCCTTGGCCGTAAACTCCTAGAACTTGTGTTTCTTGGATGCTTTTTGGCCTATAAAGATCATACCCTAACCCCTAAACAAGTTGTCTAACAAGGAATCGGGACTAGGAAGCATTTATGTTCCATTTTGGAGTTTACTCCCCAAGAACGTTCTTGGGCGGTAAACTCCCGGATCTTGTAATCTAAGCATGAAATTGATGTTAATAAGCACCTAACAAGTATTGAAACACATTTAGAAAAGTAAACTCACAATATGGGATGAAAACCCGAAGATCCGTCAGAGAGAATATGGCTTTTCTCTATTTGGAATTGTGAATAATGAATTAATTTAATTCAGAAAACTATTTATAGTCCTGGAATATTTTGGCAGAAAATATTTTTATTCCTGATATTGGACTATAACATTATGAAACTTGAAATGCCCAAGTTTCACAATACCAGGAGTATCCACTCTCCTGATATCATCTAAAACATAAACCCTAATGTACACAAACTTGTTCGGAAAAGCTTGAAAATCACTGAAATTGAACTAGCTTCTATTGAATAGATGTGGTTCGTACAAATGGAAATTTCGGGTTGTCACATGCTTATAGTAGATATGGATATGTCTATTTAATCAAGCATAAGTCAGAGACTTTTGAAAGGTTTAAAGAGTTTAAACAGGAAGTCGAGAATCAATTGGGCAGGAACATTAATATGCTTCGATCCGATCGTGGTGGTGAGTATCTTAGTATAGAGTTCCTCGACTATCTTAAGTAATGTGGGATTATCTCACAATTGACACCTCCCAGGACACCACATCTTAATGGTGTGGCAGAGAGGCGCAATCAAACCTTGTTGGATATGGTTCGTTCCATGATGAGTCTAGCTTCGCTACCAATATCATTTTGGGGGTATGCCTTAGAGACTGCCTCCCATATCCTTAATCTGGTCCCTACAAAGAAAGTTGCCAAAACTCCTAATGAGATGTGGACTGGTAAAGTTCCTAAACTAGACCACTTCAAGATTTGGGGCTGTGAGGCTTTCGTGAGACGCGAGATTCATGATAAGCTCGAACCTCGAAGTGAGAGGTGTATTTTCATCGACTACCCACATAAATCCTTTTGTTACCTCTTCTACAGACCTAGTGACAATGTGGTCTTTGTAGAAACGAGGGGTGTCTTTCGATAAAGAGAGTTCATAAGCCAAGGAAACAGTGGGAGGAAAATTGAGCTTGAAGAAATTCAAGAGTTAAGTGGTGAAGGAACTTCAAACCCTAGCACTCAACCTGAGGAAGAAACTCATGTTGAGACAATTGACAAGTATGTACCTCTAAGGCGTTCCATAAGGGTTAGGAATGCACCTGAGCATTATTATGGTTTCTATATTACTGCGGAAGGTGAGACACTTATCAGTGACGAGACATTGGTAAGTTTGGATGAACCAAACTTTTACATGGAAGCCATGGCAGACCCTGAGTCTGCCAAATGGTAAGAGGCAATGGGCAGCGAGATACAGTCCATGTATGACAATCAAGTTTGGAACTTGGTTGACAATGTACCAGGTTGTAAGACAGTTGGGTGCAAATTGATCTTCAAGAAGAAGACCGACATGGATGGTAATGTACACACATATAAGGCGTGACTGGTTGCAAAGGGCTTTTCTCAAACTCCGAGAGTTAAATATGATGAGACCTTTTCACCAGTAGCAAAGATTAATTCTATTAGGGTTTTGTTAGCCATCGCTGCATTTCATGATTATGAAATATAGCAAATGGATGTCAAAACCGCCTTCCTTAATGGAAGTTTGGCTGAGGATGTTTACATGTGCCAGAGGGTTTTGTCAGTACAGAGTACCCTAATAGAGTGTGTAAGCTCGATAAATCCATTTATGGATTGAAACAGGCACCTTGCAAATGGAATCTTTGCTTCGATGAGAAAGTCAAAGAGTTTGGCTTTTCGAGGAGTGAAGATGAATCTTGTGTCTATGTCAAGGCTAGTGGGAGTATAGTTAGCTTTTTGGTACTGTATGTGGATGACATACTACTCATAGGAAATGACATCCCAACCTTGCAGGAAGTGAAGTCCTGGCTTGGGAAGTATTTCTCTATGAAAGACCTAGGAGAAGCTGCCTATATTCTAGGGATAAGGATTCTGAGAGATCGAAGTAAAAGACTAATTGGACTTAGTCAGCATACCTACTTGGATAAGGTGATGAAGAGGTTCAGCATGTAGGACTCCAAGAAATGAGAGTTACCCATCCAGTGTAACGCCAGGCTGAGTAAAACTCAGAGCCCGAGTACTGAGGCTGAGATAGTAGAAATAAGTCGAGTACTTTATGATTCCACAGTAGGCTCGATCATGTATGCTATGACCTACACTCGTACTGATGTGGCCTTTGCCTTGAGCATGGTTAGCAGATATCAGGGGAACCCTAGCAAGGCTCACTGTACTACGGTAAAGAATGTCCTCAAGTACTTGCGGAGGACTAAGGACTGGGTCCTTACCCTCGGTGGGAGTGATGACTTGAGAGTTGTAGGGTATAGTGATGCTAGCTTTTAGACTGATAGGGATAATTTCCGCTCTCAGTCAGGTTGGGTCTTTAACCTTAAACGGAGGAGCAATTACTTGGAAGAATTCCAAGAAAGAGACAGTGGCTGATTCAACTTGCGAATCAGAGTATATAGCAGCAAGCGAGGCAGCAAAGGAGGTGATATGGCTAAAGAACTTCATTGGAGGCCTTGGAGTTGTACCAGCTATAAAGGAGCCAATGGAAATTTTTTGTGATAGTGAAAGTGCAGTTGCCTTAGCCAAGGAACCAAGGGATCACGGGAGATCCAGACACATCGACAGAAAATACCATTTCATTAGACATCGAATAGAAGATGAACTCCTCGTGGCAAAGAGGGTATCATTAGATGAGAACCGAGCAGATCCCCTCACGAAGGGACTGAGTCGGGTTAAGCATCTCCAGCATGCTCAGAGCATAGGGCTGATGCATGATATTAGTTTTAGTAGTTAGATAATTTTGAAATTTGTAAAGTGTAATTGACATTTGATGATGAATAAAAGTTGTGTTTATTTATGAGTAAAGTGTTGCTATCTTTTGTTAATCGTTTACTATATTTATTTTGCATGTTTGACTTCCAAAATAATTATGTTTGGTATATCATATTATTCGAATTCCCCACATTTGGTCATATGTAGGAAGTAGGTATGAATCAAGACTGTCATGGGTTGGTTGCAGAGGTCTAAGTTGTTGGACAGGGCTACAACACTCATGAGTGCTCATAAGTTCTAAGAATTGGAATCAACCCACGCTCACTAGTATCACTTCATGGAATTTATCTCAAGTGATCGTGAGACGGTAATATCGTATAAGTCTTCAAACCTAGAGATATGACTTGTTGCCTATGAGTTGGTTATGCATTGATCGTACAAAACCGCATTGGTAACTCGATGTGATAAAACGTACTTTTCTGTGTGATTCAAAAAGTAGTAGAATAAGCATATGAGTCGAAGTTTATCTGTTCCTTCTTGTATTAGAAGCGATATCTGGGCCCCTCGATGATTTTGTTTTGACCTATGTATCGGGCCCGGTCAGAACCTAATTGATGTGTTCAATTTAGTTCTATGTCAAACAAATTGGAAATCGGGAAACAAACTGGTGGACAATAAGTTAAACATTGTTCCATGTATTTGTCTGACTGATATCTAGAATAGAGGATTATATGATCACTTATCTTAAATGGCACATCATCATCTTCTCAGTTCCGAGAGACCTTGAAAGAGCTACAATTGCTGATCGGTTCCTAAACTCATACTTACAGATATAGTTATTAGACTTATCCAAGTGGGAGACTGTTGGATAAGGTGTCTAAGTCCATAACTATATTTGGTATGTACTTGACCCGACCCGACATGGTCCATTTAGGTTACATGACATCATGCATTTGGATAGACTAAATGAGAGAAATAACACCTGTGGTTTATTAATATATTATAAGTTCTAATATATTAATAGTATTATTTAATTAGTATTGATCAAGAATTAATTTGGAATTAATTAAGTTATCAAAAGATGACTAATTAAATATATGGGTTGATTATGTAAATCATCCATAACTTGTATAGTGGGCTAAAAGGCTCCATGGATTATCATGTTGGGTTAAACTCATAGGATAATCCACGGGAGTTACAAACCCATGGGTCATGGAAATGAAGAGTCATGTCACATTAGGGTTTACTTGGTGTAACCCTAGATGTGACACACTATATAAGGAACATGATACTCTCCAAAATCGACTAGACACTAAGAACAAGAAAGGGCAAGCCGATTTTTACAAGTGTTATACATATTTAAAAGTTATTCCAAAGCATTTGGTGTTGTGTGAAGCATTTGAGGCATCACACTTGGGGTGCTAGGCTCTCAAGGTTTTCACGGAATCAAATCAACTACAAGGTATGTAATTCTAGCCATCTTTTAGATTAAAAGTTCCCCATGTATGTTAGATAGGATTATGAACCTTGGAAATCATATTTTGCATGTATCCTTGGTAGGGATGCGCATTCATTGACCTTCTGGGAGTTTTGGGCTTGTAGGGATTCAGACTGGTACGAGGAGAAGGGCCCGATAGTGAGTAGGTGATGGTTAGTAGATGTTGCTAACACATTCCGCACCAACAGTTGTCCTGGTTGGGGAAAGGTTCAGACTTGCTTCCTGTCTTCTGAAAGACAGAGCTCAGGACTGGTGGGAGAAGGTAGGGCATGCCTTGGGAGGAGAGGCGATTGAGTCCATGTCACGAGATGATATTTTGACCAGGTTCAAATTGATTTTGCACTAGTGATTGAGGTGCAGTAGTTGGCACGAGAGTTTTAGGATCTCTGCCAGACTACTGAGACGGCGACTGATATCACTGCAATGTTTCGTGAGAGGACGCTTTTGGTTCTGCAATATGTGGTGGACGAGGAGATGAAGAATGTGAGGTATCACAAGATGTTGAGGAGCGATATCCTATAGTTTTTTTGAGTCAATCCAATTGCAAGACACTGGAGGATATGATAGTGAGTGAGTGAGAGAGAGAGAGAGAGATTGATATCGAGATGGAGAGGAATAGGAAGCTGGATCAAGCTTAGGTTTCATGGGGATCAGGCAACAAGCCCAATGTTCAGGATTCGAGATCGAGAGGCCAACAGGGCCAAAGTCGTTTTGGGAAGTGCGGCAAGATGCATGAGGGACCGTGCAAGGTGGGTGGTTCGGGCTTCTTCAAGTGCAGTCGAACGGGTCATTGTAGCAGGTATTGTACTGCTACCACCACCAACCTAGGATCTCATCTGATTTTATTTCATTGCAATCTGAGGGGCCATAAGAAGGCCAGTTGTCCAAGTTTGACTATAGCTGGGCCGATGTCAGCACAGGCTCTTGTGACTCTTTGGATCACTGATGGCCGCCAGGGTAAGGCGGATGCACCTGTGGTGAAGAGCATGGCATTTTAGTTGACGACCAATGAGCCTCGCACGAAACCTGATGGGTGATGGGTATGTATCTTCTCCTTATCTCTTTATTTATATTGAATTGCTTGCTTATATTTATGTGTTTTATTTTAGGATTACTCCTTGTGAACGGTGTTTCTACTTTGGTGTAGTTTGATTCGGGGGCTACCCGATCCTTTGTATCGCTTGCGCTTAGAAAGAGGGTGTTGGATTGTCCTTTAGATGTCGAGATTGTAGATGATCGATATGCCCGGGTAGTGAGGGTTCATCGGGGTTGTATTCTTCAAATGTTCAACGAGTAGTATTCATTTTATTTGGTTCCCATTCCTTTGCATGGGAACAAGGTTATTGTGGGTATGGATTGGTTGAGCCCTAATGGGGCGGTGATCTATTGTGAGAAGCAGTTAATTCGGATTCAAACCCCAGGTGGGGCAGAGTTAGTGGTTCAGGGAGAGGGATCTCAACGTGGGTTGATCTTGTGTTCAACAGCGAGGGCCAGACACTATATTCAACATGGTTGATCCGGATTTTTCGCCTATGTTATAGATACCCGGGATAAGGGTAAGGCGACCGTGGATGATGTGCCTATTATACGGGAGTATTTAGATGTATTTCCAGAGGATTTTCCTGGGGTGCCTCTAGAGAGGCAGGTTGAGTTCAGGATTGATCTAGTTCCAGGTGCGGCTCTGATAGCCAAGACACCGTATCAGTTGGCTCCTTCCGAGATGTTGGAGTAGGTTACTTGTAGGAGCTATTAGACAAGGGATTCATTCGACCGAGGATTGATCTGGTTTAGTAGGTTATTATAGGAGATTCATCCAGGATTTCTCCAAGATAGTTGTTCCTTTGACTTGAATGACATAGAAGACGGTCACCTTTCGCTGGGGGCTAGAGCAGTAGACAGATTTTGAGACACCGAGGCAGAGATTATGTGAGGTGCCGATTTTGACCCTATCGGAGGGTGTTGAGGATTTTGTGGTTTATTGTGATGCATCGATCACGAGATTGGGGCAGTTTTGATGCAGAGGGGTCGCGTGATCGCTTACGCTTTGAGGCAGCTGAAGCCTCATGAGGTGAAGTATCTGACACATGATTTGGAGCTGGGGGCTATGGTTTTCACGCTCAAGATTTGGTGACATTACCTGTATGGGGTTCATTGTACTATTTACACGGATCACAAGAGCCTGATGTATTTGATGGATCATTCAAATCTGAACATGAGACAATGTCGGTGGTTAGATGTGGTGAAGGATTATGATTGTGAGATCCTTTACTATCTAACAAAGGCCAATATGGTGGCTGATGCTCTCAGCCGCTAGGCGGTCACGACTCCGATCAAGGATATATGTTTGAGGATGACTGTGATTACTCTGCCCTTGGAGCAGATTCATGAGGCTCAGATCGAGGCCATAGAGGAAGAGCACTGAAAGAATGAGTGTATTGTGGATCAGGCTTATTCCTTAGATTATGATAATCATGTCTTGTTGACTCTTCACCGTTGGGTATGAGTTCTATATTGGGGCGGTGTGCGTTAGGTTCTGATGAGGAGGTGCACAAGTCTAGGTTCTCCATTCAACCCGGGAAGAAGAATATGTATAGGTATCTTCCTCCTGATTATTGGTGGTCCTTCATGAAACGGGATGTGGCTTGGTATGTGGAGAGGTTCTTGACTTGCAGGAAAGTCAAGGTTGAGCATCAGCGACCTCACGACAAAATGAAGCCATTAGAGATCCCTGTACAGAAATGGTACGAGATCACCATGGATTTCATCATGAAGTTACCTCGGACTGTGTGCAGGGTGGATTCGATTTAGGTCATCGTGGATTGGTTAACCAAGAGTGTGCATTTCATCTCGATTCAAGAGAGTATATATGCGGAGAAATTGGCTGAGGTATATATATCAGGGAGGTTATGGCACGACATGGGGTGCCAGTTTCATTGGTTTTAGACAAAGATGTTCGGTTTACTTCCAAGTATTGGAAGAGGTTCCATGATGAGTTGGGTACTCGTCTCCATTTCAGCACAACATTCCACCCGTAGATCGATGGTCATATCAAGCAGACTATTTGAACTATAGATGATATACTTCAGGCGTATGTTTTGGACTTTGGTGGGAGTTAGGATATGTATCTTCCATTAACGGAATTTTCTTTTAACAACAGCTATCACGCTAGCACTGATCGATCTCCTTTTGAAATGCTCTATGAGAGGAAATGTAGGACCCTGATTTGTTGGGGTGAGGTCGGTCAGCGGGTTATGGGGAGTACCGAGGTGGTACTCAAGACCACTAAGTTGATACATGTTTGGAGTAGGCTCCAGACAGCTTAGAGTCGGTAGAAGAGTTATGCTGACAGACGCTGATCAAATCTAGAGTTCCGGGTGGGGGATATGGTTCTCCTGAAGGTGTCACCTTGGAAAGGTGTCATCCAATTCAAGAAAAGGGGCAAGTTGGGCGCCAGGTACATCGGTCATTTCAAGGTTTTGACCCAGGTGGGCCAGGTTGCATATCGCTTGGATCTTCTAAATGGACTCAGTCAGATCCATTGTATGTTCCATGTCTCTCAGCTACGGAAGTGTTTAGTGGATGATTCGGTAGTGGTTCCATTGGAGGACATTCATGTGGATGACCACCTAAATTATATTGAGATACTAGTGGCAATTCTTGATCGGAAGACGAAAACAATGAGGAAAAAGGTTGTTGAGTTGGTGAAAGTCTAGTGGCAGCATCACAAGGGTTCTAAATGGATGTGGGAGCCGAAAGATTAGAGGAGGGAGCACTATCTGGAGTTATTTAGAGCAGCGGACTTCGAGGACAAAGTCTGATTCAATTGGGGGAGAATTGTGACACTTGAATTTGGTAAGCTTCTCATTTAACCCTTTTATCAAAACTTTTCATTTTGGTCCTTAAGCTAGTACGAGGGGCGTACAGGGTGGTACGCTTAGCGTAGTAGCCCAAAGTTAATGATGGATTCAATCCACGTACATTGGGCGTATGTGGAGTACTCATGATGTACATGTGCTTAAATGAAACCCTAATTTTTAGGGTTTTCATCCTATTTAAACTTTAGGATAACCTTATTTGGTCATGTTTATCCAGCCTCCACCCTCATTTGTCCAAAAATCGAAACCCTAGTGTGTGTTTGTGAGTTTTAAGCCTTAAAGAGTGTTTGTTGGTAATTTGTGAAGGAAGAAAAGAAAAGGACCATATAGAGAAGTCTCTAGAGCTTGAAGATCCAAGGTTAGCTCATCATTTGCAAGCTTTTTGAGGTAAAAAGCTAATATCTTGATGATCCATGATGCTAGATCTAGTTATGTTTCTGTTATATGCCTTTTTGAGTCCTTGAAGTGATTGATGAGCTTCTTGATTCACTCCAGAAGTATTGATGTTAGATCTAGGCTTATTTTGGTCCCCTTGTTCATAAAAATGCAAGCTTTATGGTGTATCTTGAACCACACATGTGTTAAAACCTTTGTTTAGTCCTTTTTGAGCTCTTAAGACCCATTAAGACATGCATGTATGTAAAGTTTCCAACTTTACATGAAAAGTCCACCTAAGGAATCAAATTTAAGAGTTTGGCTTGAAGTCTCAATGGTGTTGGGTTTTCTACGCATCAAATACACTCTAAACTAGGCAGCGGAAAAATCGAAACAACGATATACCTAAGTGTACATGCATCCTATGGATCTATGTCTTCATGCTAATTACATCAACCCTAGAAAACTAAAACATAAGTAAGAAAACATACCTCTTATGTAGCCCTTCATCTCCATGCTTGAGATCTTGAACCTCCATGAAGTTGCTTGGATGAAAGGACCCACACCATAATCCCTCTAATGGTATCACACCCAATGACACCAAAGAGTGAAGAGTGGAATAAAAATAACTAGGAGAACGGTCAATTTCACAAAACCAAAGGGGTTAGAAATCGTCCCTAAGAGGGGGGGGGGGAGGAAGAAAGGTTGGCGAATACTTCAATCCAAGGTGCAAGGAGGAATGAAATCCCTAAGGCCCTATTTATAGCCTTGGATTCCTCCTAGGGTTTAGTACTCCTTCCCATGTGGGATGGAGGCCTAACCACGAAATTTCACTCCTTTCCCATGTGGGATGGAGTGATTTTCATCCAACCCTAATTCTATAAGGGTTCTGGAACATTGCTGATTAACTAACTATCGATTAATGAACATTCAACCATTTAATTAATTAAACTGTTAATTAATTCCCAAAATATATTTCCAATTAGTTTCTAATTAATTATTAACCATAATAATTAATAAGCCAATTTCTCCTTTATTTATTCTACTCAATTTGGGTCTTGAGGGCAACCCAAAAGGACCCTGCTATTATTAGAAATATTACCAACAATTAATGACCTTGGACACCATTCCAATAGTATCCCACTTGGACAAGTCATCAACTATATGAGGACCAATATTTCTCTAACAATAAACAGAGAGTTAGCCATCCAATGCAACTACCGAACTCTTTATCTAATCAAGATTCAACCCTTACATAAGTGATCAACTATCCCTTCGTTCTATGATATTTGTATGAATTCGAGACATGGATAATGGTCAATCTCAAGAATTCAAGATTATGTTTCCCGATATAGATTTGTGACGACTGCATCTGACTACTAAATGGAACACATCAATTCCAGTCAGGGCTCGGCCAAGCTCTTTAGATGTCAGCACCAAATCATCGAGGGGCCCTTAGATATCACTTCTCCCGTTAAGGAAGACAGAACGAATAAACTTCGACTACATAGTTTCTGTCTATTTCATCATGTCACACATGGACATACCCTTTATAACTACCATGTGACAACCCGAAACTTCTAACTTGTATGATTGATCAATTATATCAATACTAAACTCGATTCTGTCCCCATTTAACACCGTTTAAGGTTCTGATAAAGCATTGTAAGCCTCGTACAATCAAAGTTTGGGTTCTAGGTCGAGTAATACCAAGTCATAGTACAACAACCGGGCCATACACCCTCTTGGGAGGAGTGTACGGCCGTACACATGGGTGTGCGGCTGCACACCCACCCCTCAACCGTACACCCAGGGTGGTGGGTCACCTACCCCTATAAATATAAGGAGACCCCTCTCTTACACTCTTTTATTCATTTAGTAGCCCACTACTACTTTCTCTCTCTAGAATCTTCGTCTAACGACCCTCCAAAGGCTTCAAAAACGTGAGTATTCCATCATTTGGCTTGTTATACTTGTAAGACCTATTGAACCAAGCCTTAATTCATCATGTTCTTCATCCTTTGAATGTGTACGATCGCACACCTTCATAAGGTGGCCGTACACACCTTAAAGTCTCTCCAAAGTGAGATTTTGACCCCTATCTGCTAGTTGGACTTGGTATTAGCCTTAAAGCACCTCAAAAATCAACATTTGGGCATGAACTTGGAGAGTGTATGGCGGCACACCCCTTTGTACGGCCGCACACCCCTTTGGATGGTCACACACCCATTTTGAGGTCCATTTTTGGCCTTAAACTCACAAAACCACTAAGAATGGGGCCTAGAACCACTCCTTGGATGCTTGTAGGACCTTGGAAACACCTCAAAAGCACTCCCCATCATGAGTGTATGGCCGTACACACCCAAAGGGTGGCCGTACACTCCCTTACTCGATCACATATAGTTCCGACACTTAGTTCAAGCATTTCCAGGTCCTTAGGGTGGTTTCCTGTCATGTTTAGTCATGAAATACCCTAATCTAATACATATATGTGTTACTATATGTTAATAGGATCCACTTGCGTACGAAACATCAGTTGACACTCAGCATCCACACTGATCTTACACTCAAATCCTACGTCAAACTCTGAGTTCATACCCCTACGCTTTTATAGTTTTTAAACGTTTTTAGGGGGGAATACAAGCCAAACATAAAGGTTTTCACAACTTAAATACTGGTGCAATTACAACGGTTTTACATCAAACATTTAGACACTTTATCCCTTTTGTATTATGCGAAGCATAAGGGACAATTTCTAAACATAATTGCATAGTTTTTCAGAACAATACATGAACATAACATACCAATCAAGCTATAATAAGTATAGTTTGGGGAATTCACTAACAGTTTTATAGATTTCAAACTACATACCAAGTCAAACACATAAACTATGACAGATTTAGTTTATCCACTGCTACATACAGAAAACAAGAGTATTTTGCTAAATAATTATTTTGTGTATAATTATTTATGCTCTACACCGTATACCAATGATTTCGAACTCGAGAACAACCGAACTACATGTAAACTAGTTAATATAGGATTGTGAGACCTATCTTCATGGTACCCCTCGAGGTACTGGTAAATCCTCACCTATAGTATAACCAAAGTCTCCTGGAGGGAGAGCATGAAATTTGTGAATAGATCTATTCGGGACCGACAATCCCACACCTGAACTATTATCTACAGTTAGGCAGGTATGCCTGGGGTGACAAATTTTGTGATCGTACGACGTCTGAAGAAACATCAAGGAGGTCATCAGTCATTTAGCATGGTTATACAACTCACAATAAGTATAAACTAACCTTTCTTTACAGGATTTCCTTCTTCAATAGTTTTATTTTAATTAATAAAACTACCTACTTACTACACTGGAGGGTATTCCAGGGACACAACCTTTGGTTTTATTTTAAGTAATAAAACTACTTTACTTACTGGCGGTGGCCAGGGTTTTCAAACGAAACGTACCTTACTTACTGGCGGTGGCCAGGGTTTTCAAACGAAACATACCTTACTTACTGGTAGTAGCCAGGGTTTTCAAACAGAACGTACTTTATTTATTGGTGGTAACCAGTGTTTAAATACAAACGGTATTTTACTTATAATGAAAAGAAATCATTTATACAAATCCAGTGACTAGTTCTCAATAAAAAAAATATGCTTATGAACTCACCAGCTTTATGCTGATACGTTTTCAAAACCGCTTGTATTCTCAGGACAACGATAGACAAGTACCTTGCCAACTTTTGGAGAAGACGGAGCATTTTTGGAGTCTCGTCTTTATCTTTTGCTACTTTTGATGTATACAAATTATGTTTTCAAACAGATGTAAATATTCATATTGTAATGTAATGGTTGTGTTTACTTTGATTACTATGTTACGATTGTTGTGATACCACGCATGACGTCACCCGCCCATGGATGTTTTCGCCGTTTGTTTCAGACGGTTCGATGGTGTGACATACTAGTTACGGTTAGCGTTGGAGTAGTCCAATGCATAACAGAATCATAGAGAAAAACCCCACATGTATCTAGGTTTGAAGAATAGAAGATATTATCGTCTTAGAATTACTCGTGACTGAATCCATGAAGTAATCTCTAAGCGTAGGTTGGTCCAATACTTAAATCTCTATTAAGAACTCATGAGTATTAGCGCAATCTCTATGCTATGTCCAATCAATATGGAAAATCCACTAATACTCACGACAGTCTTGAATCACTACTTACTTCCAAGAGTATGACTGACTGTGGACGTTTGAGTAAATTAATACTCGGGAAGTGGGTTCCAAACATGCAAAAGTGGGAACGTAGTGATAGGCTAATTGAAATGACCGAAATCCATCATATATTAAGATCACCACTTAATAATCGCCAAATCAAATTAAAACTTATATTGCTTAAAGTTTTCGGATTTTAAAACAAACCAAGCTAAGAGTGTTTAAGCCAATTCATTTTCAAATCTAATGCCTCTTGACTTTGTTCGACTGTCATACTTGGTCAATGACATCGGCTTATGGAATGGATCAACAAGATTAGCTTTCGATATGACATATTGACTATGACATCTTCACATTTGAATCACTATCATACGTGATGGTACATACTGTGTATATGTCATGTGAGCTTGTGTGACTTGGGATCCATACTCGAGGTAAGTTCACCCTTAAAGTCACAAAGAGACTTCATAAGGACCATCAATGATTGAATTGCAACAAAGATGTCACTAATGAATCTCTTTCAGCCACATTGTATTCTTTGCAATTTAACCAATCGCAACATACTCTAAGTTTGCAAAATCCACTATGGTGTAATACTTGGTACTCTTCCAAGCTAAAATTTCACCATTTAGAGAAGCACGAAATCCGACTACAAACGGAATCGTCTCTATCGGTATAGAATTTAGCATTGATGTAACTCTTACAATGATCTCTCCCATACTGTCAAGATCATCTCTTCTGTCCTCTAAGGACACATAAGAATGTTCTTGATCTTGATTCATTGATTCTTTCCAGATTGGTCTAATCTAACTTGTCATGCTCAAGGCATACGAGTCATTAGATCTGGTACATGTCATGGCATATATGAACGATCCCATAGCAGAAGCATATGGGACACGACTCATTTGCATTAGCTCAATATTAGAACTAGGACATTAGCATTGCTCAATGTCATGCCATATTGTAATAAGCCTAAACTCCTTTTCGAGTTTCCTCAACATTCCATGTACTTTGGCTTAATCCAATGAATCACTTTGATCTATCTCCGTAGATCCTTATTATGCACGTGTCTTGTATCTCCCATGTATATCATAGCAAAACAGTTCTCATACCAAGCCAAGCTTTTACACCTACCAAGTTAGAATACAGTTTCCTATAAATCGTACATTGTCTATGTACAATACAAGGGTGACTACAATGCTCCCATAAGCACTTACATATATATCGCTTATCTATGTTTCTCCAAATTCAAACTCCTTGAACTTTTCCCATTGAAACAAAGATTCCCATTACTCCCACTAGCTTTGACAAATATATATGGCTTATCTTTATTTCTCGAAATTCAAACTCCTTGAACTTTCTCATTGAAATAATGATCCCACTTGCGAGATGCTTATTTTGGTCCATAAATGAACTTATTACGCTTACACATCCTTCAAAACCTATCTTGGTGTAATTATGTGTTTGTTCCTATCCATGATTGTCTCTAATTGAAGATCCATTTGCACCTAAGGGTTAAGGTCAAGTGTTAGGTCTACCAAATAACAACATACATGGATTGAATCTCGCTTTCCAATTCCTATTTCTATGTTGTTGCCTATAGGGCCTACCATATCTTCCAATAGCTGGCACACTCTGATTGCTATCTACCAGTGACTCAAATATTGTGACATCCCCATTTTTCATGGCCAGAAAAGAACGATTTTGTTTATGCTTTATAAAATTAGAGTACTTCTTTTACTAAAAATGTTGCGGAATTTGTTCCTAGTAAAACATGATAAATATGTTATCGAAGCATTTCTGAAGAAATGTATTTTTATTCATTTTAAAACATTTGGGATGTCATCGTCAATACAGACACATAAGCATAAACAGAACTTACATTCATTATCACTAGTGATCTATATCTCATTAATCTCTCAGTGTAATGTGACTTCATATCAACACCTGTGATATAAATGAACTGAGTGGGTCAGGTTGGAACACCTGGTGAGTACATAGGGTTTTCAACCCACAATAATATAATTATTATGTTTAATCGTCAAACGGTTAACCCAATTACCCATCCCCATTATCTTCTTTACTCTTAAGGGTCTACCCTAAGAATCAACTACTCCTCATTAATTCATTCCTAAGGATCATCCTAAGGAATCGGAACGAAATCCATCGTTCCAGGGTTTACTCAATGGGCACTAAATCCATAGCTGCCAGGATTTTCTCAACAGGCACTAAATCCATAGCTGCCAGGGCTATTTCGTTTATCGACAGTATCCACTCGCAATACATGTCAATGGGTTTTTAGAGTACACCGGTGAACACATCGTTCACAACACCTACAGGTTGCGAACCTGCTAGTGTTCCAGTGGACTGTCTAGAATAGTCTTTGGTTTTTCATCCATACTCTACTGAATGACGGGGCCATCGTTTGGGAAAAAGGCTTCTCACATCGTCCACCTCTCACCCTCACCTCACGGTCAATTTCACCTCTCAACTCATCATCCAAATCATACTCCATCTATTACATCTACCCATGTTTTACCCCAGCATTATCGTAGCTATAAAATACATATATATACAGTTTAAATAATTTAAAACATGTATAAAATCGTTCATCCAACATAGATAGCAATTATACATATAATATTCACACATAGCACGTAGTTTATATAAAATACTTCATATATATGTGTAAGATGAAAGGAACCATGCACTCACTTGATTAGGTGGTGATTCCGAACTCATACATCACTTCGTTATCTCAAAACAATTTCCTCGACAAAACCTAGTATCAATACCACTAGGGTTTAGTTTTTAACGTTAACCGCGACTAATTAATAGTCTAGCTATTATTACTATTATATAAGCGTTAAATAACACTCTATATAACTCATAATAATAGTCCAAATAATTATTTTAAGGTCCTAATAATGTTACTATAATTAAATAAAAGCTATATTAAATATAGTATAGGCGTAGCTCACTTACAGCGGGTTTTTATTAAAAACCAGGCTTCGCTGGAGCAGCGTTTCCGAGACGAAAGCTTTTCTTCTCGGAGCCGTCGGCGCTTCGGGGCTTTCTTCTCGTGCTAGGGAGGTTCCCTAGAATTGGGAGGGGTTTAGGGAGGTTAGAGAGAAGTTAGAGAGAGAAAGAAATGCTTATGGTGTGAAGAAATAATGAAGGGTTCACCCTTTATTTATAGGGATTTTATAGTAAAGTAGCCGCTAAGTTTCGTCTGTATCTTCCGCTTACGAGCTCCGTTTTCTACGTTCTTTATATCCACGCGTTGGTATTTACGAGGACTACAACTTTCATTTACACCTCGTCGGCTAATTCTCCTTCTATCTCAGATTTACAAAAACTGTATCGTATTTATCGCGCTCGAAGAGTAGCGACTAAGCTTCGTCCATATCTTTCGCATACGAGCTTCGTTTCCGACGTTATTTATACCCATGCGTTGGTATTTACGAGTACTACAATTTTTATTTAGACCTCGTTGGCTAATTCTCAATCTATCTCGGATTTACAAAACTGTATCGAATTTGCCGCGCTCAAAAAGTAGAGACTAAGCTTCGTTTTTTTACTACAATACGAGCTCCGTTTTTTTACTGTCTTTTTATCGTTTAACTCCTATTAACGATATCTTCATTTCTCGTTTAGATTATTTTGGCTGAAAATCGACCGATCTAAAATTCGAATTTTCGGGCTGTGCACTACTATGCTAAATCTTAGAAAAATCACAACTTCCTCATACGAAGTCAGATTTGGGCGTTCTTTTTATGGACACTCTCGGTTTAACATTTTCTATGAATTTTGTTTAGATCGTTAAGGCTAAAAGTCGCTCTATCGTAAACTCACTGTTTTTTCTTCCCGATGTCGTGCCGGTTCCGTCGCGAAACTTCAACGGGTGATAACTTCTTCGTTATAACTCGGATTTCGACGCTCTTTATATGTACGGAAACCTTATAACATATACTACAACTTGGTTAATATTATTTATTCTAAATAATATTTTGCCAAAAAGTCATTTTCGACCCCTATTATCTCTAAATTGACTAGCTTGGATCTACGTGCGTTACAATTATCTCCCCCTTAGGATGATTACGTCCCAGAATCATCAAAGAAACAGGGCTCACAGGATGACTCCGTACGTTATATCTTCATCCTAAGTAATAACCGTAACTTTTATGTTTCTTCAAACGAGTATCTAACTCTAAGATTTCCTGACTACAGGCGGTGCCTGATCTTGGACCCGCTCCCTATCTCACGTTAGACTCCCAATTATGACCTTCAAGTCACAATCTCGATCCTTACTGGAGACTGCTTCTTCCTCTTAACAATCTTAGGATTACTACCATGGACCGATGTGTCGTATTGTAATGACCTAACATCGTATGTTGCAACGTTTAGACTCAGGTCTTTTAGAGTCAAATTTCCAGAACAGACTATATCTCCCTTCATGTTCTAATGTGAGATGATCACATTTTAAAAGGTAGCATTTCTAGCTACAAGCAACCGTCGCGATACCTCTACCGATCACTTCGATTATCTTTTACTTTAATCATGTGGCTTAAGTCAGATGTTACTTCGAACTTGGTTCTCTGAACCACGTAACATAATTATTGTAGTCGGACTCAATTCAATATGACCACTAGCGTCAGAATAACAATCATCTTCTTAGTCTTTACCGAAACAATGGTAACGACATATTTGAATAAAACGGTATCAATTACTAGCTTCTTGGTAACCTTGTGACTTTCCCTGATCCAAGTGTGAGTCATGTGTTTTCGGTAGTATATGCATCTACTACCTTTCACACCTACTCATACTCGTCCCAAGTATTGTCTCTCAGTCCCCAAGTCCTAAAATCACAAAACAATTTAACACATATGGGTGTGTCCAAATAATCGTAAAAATTTCCCTAGACTCTACTAGGACTTCTTCCATGCATATCTTCAATCATCAATTCTGCTTCACCTCGGTTGGTGATGGACATTCCAGATGATAGGAAAACTTTAGGAATTACACCAATCGTAATATCATCCCGCCAATCAAATGTGTACATTTAGATGTACCCTACTTCTATAGACGTACTGTTATTTTATCAGACGTATTCTAAAGGCAAGATACCTCTCTTATGATATCTTCCGAGAGGTATCATTCACCATCGTAAGCCATCTCATTTCCTCTATTTTCTCAGTCTATCATGGTTCACATCACTTCCTGATCTTCTGCCATTGTGATAGGTTCGTGTGCAGGCGCAACGACCGATGCATGACCCATCACATTCTTAGGCTCAGGTTGTCATCTTCCTCTTATTTTGTACACCCAAGCAGACATTCGGTGTACCGAGACGAGAATTTAAGATAGGAAAGATCTTATTTACGATGGACGTATAAATCTCCTTATTACTCCGAAATGTTACATGCTAGTTCTAATATCGTAATCATAAGCTTAGAATCCTGAACACATAAGGTTCCAGATCCGGACGACAACAGACCATAGATCCGATCAGACGATAGCATAAAGCATAACAAATCATTTAGCACGTAAAAGCAATTTAGGTATCATTCCTAAAATAAGCTAGTGCTTGTGTCTATTCAGGTGTATTACCTAAATCTATTAGACACACTCCTCACAATCATTGCTTAGCATTCTAAGTTTAAGTCTAGAATAAATCCATATTCCTAATTCGCTTAAACTAATGCTCTGATACCAATTGTGACATCCCCATTTTTCACGGCCAGAAAAGAACGATTTTGTTTATGCTTTATAAAATCAGAGTACTTCTTTTAATAAAAATGTCGCGGAATTTGTTCCCAGTAAAACATGATAAATATGTTATCGAAGCATTTATGAAGAAATGTATTTTTATTCATTTTAAAACATTTGGGATGTCATCATCAATACAGAAACATAAGCATAAACAGAACTTACATTCATTATCACTAATGATCTATATCTCCTTAATCTCTTAGTGTAATGTGACTTCATATCAACACTTGTGATATAAATGAACTGAGTGGGTCAGGTTGGAACACCTGGTGAGTACATAGGGTTTTCAACCCACAATAATATAATTGTTATGTTTAATCGTCAAACTGTTAACCCAATTACCCATCCCCATTATCTTCTTTACTCTTAAGGGTCTACCCTAAGAATCGGCTACTCCTCGTTAATTCATTCCTAAGGATCATCCTAAGGAATCGGCACGAAATCCATCGTTGCCAGGGTTACTCAACGGGCACTAAATCCATAGCTGCCAGGATTTTCTCAACAGGCACTAAATCCATAGCTGCCAGGGCTATTTCGTTTATCGACAGTATCCACTCGCAATACATGTCAATGGGTTTTTAGAGTACACCGGTGAACACATCGTTCACATCACTTACAGGTTGCGAGCCTGCTAGTGTTCCACTGGACTGTCTAGAATAGTCTTTGGTTTTCATCCATACTTTGCTGAATGACGGGGCCATCATTTGGGAAAAAGGCTTCTCACATCGTCCACCTCTCACCATCACCTCACGGTCTATTTCACCTCTCAACTCATCATCCAACTCATACTCCATCTATTACATCTACCCATGTTTTACCCCAACATTATCGTAGATATAAAATACATATATATACAGTTTAAATCATTTAAAACATGTATAAAATCGTTCATCCAGCATAGATAGCAATTATACTGATAATATTCACACATAGCACGTAGTTTATATAAAATACTTCATATCTATGTGTAAGATGAAAGGGACCATGCAATCACTTGATTAGGTGGTGATTCCGAACTCAGACAACACTTCGTTATATCAAAACAATTTCCTCAACAAAACCTAGTATCAATACCAGTAGGGTTTAGTTTTTAACGTTAACCGCGACTAATTAATAGTCTAGCTATTATTACTATTATATAAGCGTTAAATAACACTCTATATAACTCATAATAATAGTCCAAATAATTATTTTAAGGTCCTAATAATGTTACTATAATTAAATAAAAGCTATATTAAATATAGTATAGGCGTAGCTCACTTACAGCGGGTTTTTATTAAAAATCAGGCTTCGCTGGAGCAGCGTTTCTGAGCCGAAAGCTTTTCTTCTCGGAGCCGTCGGGCGCTCCGCGCGCTTCGTTTTTTTTTACTACAATACGAGCTCCGTTTTTTTACTGTCTTTTTATCGTTTAACTCCTATTAACGATATCTTCATTTCTCGTTTAGATTATTTTGGCTGAAAATTGACCGATCTAAAATTCGAATTTTCGGGCTGTGCACTGCTATGCTAAATCTTAGAAAAATCACAACTTCCTTATACGAAGTCAGATTTGGGCGTTCTTTTTATGGACACTCTCGGTTTAACATTTTCTATGACTTTTGTTTAGGTCTTTAAGGCTAAAATTCGCTCTATCATAAACTCACTATTTACTCTTCCCGGTGCCGTGCCGGTTCCGTCGCGAAACTTCGACGGGTCATAACTTCTTCGTTATAACTCGGATTTTAGCGATCTTTATATGTACGGAAACCTTGTAACATATACTACAAATTGGTTAAGATTATTATTCTAAATAATATTTTGCCAAAAAGTCATTTTCGACCTCTATTATCTCTAAATTGACTAGCCCGGATCTACGGGCGTTACAAATACCTTAGCAATATAAACTGTTATATAACTAGGTCCATGACGTCTTCTATCAGATCTATAAGGAAAAATGGAAATATGTCAGCTTCCTTAATAGCTCTTTCAATTCCAAATTGAATGCTATGTCCAACTTTAGGCTCTTCGTTGGTTGACTCTTGAATCTTATCAAGATCAATGTGGCTCCCACTAGCCCTTTTGGAAATCAACTCCCTCTCTTGGAAGACTTCCCTTTGAGCAACATACACTTTGTTCTTAGAAGGTTGTTAAACAATTATCCAAAATGCTTGATGGGCTCTCCAACGAAATAACACATCTTTAATCAAAGTCCTAGATTGCCGAGCACTTCACGACAAGCGTAAGCCTCATAATCGTAGACTTACATATATTGCAATGAGGATAGAATCCCACTTCACATATCATAGAGTGTTTCAGGAACCTACTTAGTTGGCACAAGACCAACGGACTTCTTGTAACACTATTCATGGTTCAATCCACGAATTGTTAGCAAACACAGTGCGACTCATCTAGTACAAAATCAATGAATGATTTGTTTCTCTATCCAACTAACACTTCCTAGTGGTAGTGTTTTGGGCGGAGATAGATCATGAAACTCTTTAACGATTGTAACACCAACAAAAATTAGGTCAAAAATAAATTTGTTCAGTAACCATAATTGGGATGTACTAAGTGGTAGATATCATAACAAGGTTTCCAAAAATATAAGGAACACTAAAATCCGAGTTATAACGAAGAAGTTATGACCAATAGAAGATCCGCAACAAAACCGGTAAAATACTGTTAAAGCCTAAAACGCGAAGTTTTAATAAAATACTTTTTAACCTTAGGTATCTAAATGAAAGTCGTAGATATCATTAAACCGTAAACAAATATAAAAAAACATCCAAATCTGACTTCGTATGAGGAATTTATGATTTTTCGAAGTTTCGGATATAGCAATAGACAACTAAAAATTCAAAATAGAGAACGAATGACTTTTAGCCAACGCAACCTAAATGAGAACCAAAGATCTCGACAATAGTGATATAACGGTCAAAAGACAGACGAAAACGGACGTCAGATGAAGAAGTTATGAATTTTTTACGGAGTTTTCCTGTCCTGACCTACTAAAAATAAATAAAATAAAATTTAAATCAAAATTAGCCGACGAAGTCTAAACGAGATTTGTAGAGCATAATCTCACCTTCGCGTTCATATAAAGAACGTCAAAAATGGAGTTCGTATGCAAAAGTTATGAATTTCTGAAGTTTGGGGTGCGAACCCCAACACTATGTCAGAGTTCACGACGTGAAAAAGAGGTTCACGACGTGAACTCAGTGCTGACGACTTCTGGAGCCTGATAGACTGCTGTCGCGACTACGCACCTGATGATGACCAATTTCACGACATGAATAAGCTTGGTTTACGACGTGAGACCCCAAAAATGACCCTCTAAATAGAAACTGAAGGTCTCGGGTTTAGGCTGCTCATTCCTATCCTCTCTCCTACTTCTACTATGTGTTAAGCATCCCGAGACTACCCCAAAGCCCTGGTAACACCCCTAACACACGACACAAGTCTGACGCCTCGAATCTCCCAAGATTTCTGAGAAACCGACTCCTTTCCGATCGAAGTGCTGCCTGAAATAAAGCATCGTTTTCACCGAATCTTCACTACTACCAAGTGAGTTCATATCCCTACAAACACACTTTAAATATGTTTTTAACTTCTTTTAAATACTTTTAGGGGGGAATAAAAGTAAACACACAGTCAAAATCGTGTGAAAAACATCAATCTTTTGCTATACTTTTCATTATATAATCAATCATATGTGATTTATAACTATCATACGAAAACATTAGCATGCAAAACATCTCACGATACCATTTTGCCCTTGTGGAATAAAAGATGTTTATATATATATATATATATATATATATATATATATATATATATATATATATATATATATATATATATATATATAACAAACTATGTTTCATTAATATGTTCATATAACATATCATAAACACAGGTAACCATTTCATCATGACATTGTTCGTTTCAAAATACGTGAGTTAGTTGAGAATATGTGAGTCATTCGTCTTCATCATACCTATCAAGGTATACAACAAGCCCTGTTTTATAACCAAAATCTCCTCCCAGAGAACATAATAAGCGTGTATAGATCTATACGGGACTGATGATCCCGCACCTTGATTGTTAGCTACAGTCCAAGAGGTGACAATTATCATAACATTCTGACGCCTGAAGAACGTCATTACAGGCAAATTTATCTCAGTATGGTTATGAAAACTCACTGGATAGACAACTATTATGGTATTCATCTTTATGGGAAAAGTAATATTACAGTTGATTTTACGTATCATTTCAAGCTTCTTATAGTTTTATTCAATGATAAAACTATACACATTCATTATAAGTATGGCATATTTACTTACATTCATGGTCTTGGTTCATATAAGACTACACCTCACTTTTAGGAAAATATAGGATTTTCTTGGTTCAAATACATTCATTTAGTACAATAACGATTTAGTACATCATTCTTAAGAAAATATCGGATTTTCTGAAAACAAACGCGGACTTTTCAAATGACATTCATTTACACAAATAACATTTTATGAACTCACCAACTTAAATGTTGACACTTTTTCTTTGAAATAACTTGTATTCTCAGGGAATCGCTAAACCAGGTTAGCAACTGCTTTTGAAGACTTACGCTCAGGCGTTAGTTTAATCTTTTGGACATCATATTGTAATTGACTTTTGCAAACATGTAATACTACAATCGTGTAAACTTTTCAATTATGTATAAGATGGTTGTGTGTACTTTCTTTACTATTCATTTGTTATGATACGGTACATGACGTCCTCCGCCCCGAACGTTTCCGCCGTTCAGGTTTAGGGGTGTGACAACGATCACTTAGATGATCGATAAAGTTTGGACTAAGATTCTCACCATGAGTGTCTCATCCTTTTGCCCAATTGATTCTTAACTTCGCTATATGGGAGCTCTGAACACCTGATAGGTTCCAGACTCACATTCATACGAAGTTGGTCTCACTATGTATCGTGGTTAATCTGAACGGTTAATTAGTGTGAACTAATTCCAACAGATACTCACGTCACCCAGTGACGCTTCATCATCTATCTTGATAAACAAGATTTGCATTTATCATAAGACTCGAGGTCAAATGATATCCAAAATCTGATCCAACTAAATACTTGGTAATGCGTTTCTCATTTATGTATCTAATACTATGATTCCACAAATACATTTCACCCAAACATTTGGATGTATTTGAATAAGTACTTATTATGGTCAATCTAAACGATCCATTAGTTGAACTAACATCAACAAATATTCACAATAATATACCTTATTCAAATGTTCGAATCGATTTTGAACTATTGCTACTATAATAGCCTCATAGATTTCATGACTTTCTTTTAACATGTTAGAATGATCCACGTTTAAATAAGTCAGAACTATCTCATGAATCATAGTATAAACTATTTCAATTATAATACCATAGACTAAACATTTTGAAAAAAGTTGTCTTTTGATCCTATGAATGTAGCAAGGGCTTGGCATTCATGATCAAATTATCTTCTAATGTTTTAGTCTTCTTACTTCATTTTAGTGACTGCACATTCTTGCAAATGTCAGCACTAATCCTTAGCAAAACACTCAAGGTTTAGAAGTAATGTTTTGATGGCATTATAAATCCATATATTTGATTGAACACCAAACATGGGAGAACTAGTTATCTTTTGATCCAATGGAAAGTAGCACGGTGATGAGATTTGGAATCGAGTTTGAATGTAATTCTAGTATTAACTGAGTAAAGAATTCAAACGATGAACACGAGAGTAAATAGAATCTTTTTTTCAGCTCATATTATGCCTTTCAGTTTACAGAATACAACGACTAAACTGTAAAACTCTGTGTAAAAGTTCTCACACACTCCTATTTATAGGAGAACAAAAGTATAACAAAAATACTAAGGACTCGAATATGCCAGCATTGTTCTTGCGGCTTCGCATAATGATCGATTTCTTCGTTCAACTACACCATTTTGTTGCGGTGTGTATGGAGATGAAAAATTATGCGAAATACCTTTCTCCACCATAAATGAATCTAAAACATGATTTTTGAATTCAGTTCCATGATCACTTTTAATTTTTCGAACTGGTTTCTTCAACGAAATTTCCATTTTCTTGATAAAATCAATCATCATTTGTGACACTTCGGATTTTAACCTGAGAAAATAAACCCACGTAAATCTTGAAAAATCATCCACAATAACTAGAATTTACCTTTTCTTGTTAAGAGTAGCAACTGTTGAAGGACCACATAAATCAATATGCAAAAGTTCTAAGGGTTCAACAATCTTCGAATCTATTGTGATTGGATGACCTTGTTTGTGTTGTTTTCCTACTTCGCAAGCTGCACACAAACTGTCATTATCATATTTAAGAATGGGTAAACCTCTTACCAGATCTTGTACGACAAGTTTGTTGATGTTTCGAAAATTGAGATGTGATAGCCTCCTGTGCCATAACCAGCTTGTATCAGCAGCAACCTTCGAAAGTAGACACACAACAGGTTTGCCGACAATTGGAATGATATCCAATGTAAACATATCACCTTTCCTTTTTGACTTGAGTAAAACTTCGTTTGTCTCAATATTTGAAATGACACTTCCTTCTTCATTAAAAAGAACTTGATTGCCAGTGCCCACAACAAGTTGTGAAACACTTATCAAGTTATGTTGTAAGCCTTCTACACATGCAACTCGATTTACAGTGAATTTTCCATTCGTTATCTTTCCATAACCCTTGACTTTGCATTTATGGTTATTTCCAAACTTAACCACTCCACCATTCTCTAAGCTTCGAAAATCACACAAGTTTTCCTTCTTCCCAATCATGTGACGTGAGCAACCGCTATCAATATACCATTTGTTATCATATTGCTCGTCACAAAGTACCTGCAATTATTGAAAAAATTTAGGTACCCAAGACTTGTTGGGTCCATTTATATTAGGTGTCTTTTTCAATTGTAAATTACAACCATTAACCCAATCACAAACTCTAGTTTTGAGACTGTCAACAAATTTAACATCTTCATTCAAAGGGTTAGATATATGATTTTTTATTGTTTTCAAATTTTCACTGACTGTACCCTTCGCATTTTGAGTTTGTGATATGACATTTTTCGCTTTGATGACCGGTTTCCAAACTTTAACTGAAATATTTGATTCCTTGGATGATAAACTGCCATTCATTGAAGGATTTACATACTTTTTGTATGCCTCATGTATTTGTTCTTTCGAAAACTTACTTGATTGATATATTTTTCCTTTTCCTTCCAACCAATGATCAATATGTCTTTTAGTTGTTATACCCTTCTCCTTTGAAGCTCTGTCAGCTTGTTTCTTCGGAGGATTATAACACTTTGCTGAAATTGGAACATAATCCACTTTTGGTTTTGATAGATATGACTCATGATAAGACGTACTTATTTGTGATTTTGAAACTTGTTTTTCAACCTTTTTCTGAAAACTTTTTCTTGGAAGTGTTGTTTTTGTTTGATTATTTGAAAACGAAGCATTTTTCTTTTCAAAAACTTGACTCTTTGATTTTCCTCTAAAAACTTTTTCTTCTTTTGAAAAATTTATTGATTTCTTATTTAATGACTCAATGGTTTGCCAGAAAATTGTTGTTCTTGCTTGTCTTTTTGAAATGTTATTTTCTTTTGATAATTTTTCAACTTGATCTTTAAACTCCTTTGAATTCAATTTTATTGCTTTGCTAACCTCTTTAATCACTGGTTTAACACCTTCTTTCTTTGGTAACTCATTTTCTGTTGTGTTAACTATCTTCTTTTCAACTTTCGATTTTTCAATCCATATTCGTTTTGGTTTTTGACGTTGAAATGTATATGAATTCTTTGTTAGATTGTTTTCAATTGTGCTTTGATTTGAAAAGAAACCTTCATCAGAAGTTTTCTTATTGTCTTCCTCTACCATCTTTTTGAATTCAGGCTTTATATTTTCAACATTGCCTGTTGTTACGAAGACTTGGTTTGGGAACACAATATCATCAGTGCATTTGAAGATTGGATAAACCACAGTATTTGATTCAAGATAATAAACACCTTTTTCACTAAGAATTTTCTCAAACTCTTGTGAATCCATATAAACCTGATCAACAACCACTCAAGGAATCTCAACTTCTTTCAAACTTTCATTTGTCTTCGAATTTTTGTTTTCTTCCTCATTATCACTATCATCTGTTTGACTATCATGTATTTCCACAAAATCCATATCACAAACTTTCGAAGTTAAGAGTTGATCAGTGTCAATTTTTACCAATAATTCTTCACATTTTTCTTTCCCTTTAAAAGAAGTTGCAACATTTATTACAGGCAATTGAGAACAATCTACATCCTCTAAATCACTAATATTATCAGAATTATCTTCAATATCAGCAAAATTAGATTGTGAATTAGATGTAGAATTCTCAGTCTTTTTCAAAATTCGAATTTGTTCTGATTTAGTTAAGGTCTTATTCACAATTTTTACTAAATCATCAACATCAAGATAATCTTCGACTTTTGTAATTCCATATCTATACCTATCATCTGGAACTTTGTTAAAATCAACTATTTCTTTTTCACAATCATATGAAATACTATCTACCTTAGCTCTGTTATAAGCTAAAAATGGTAGCAACTTTCTATGTTGTTCCTTACTAATCTCACAAAAATGATGCAATTCAGTTAATTTTTCATAGAGTCTTTTTGCAGAATTACAAAAAATATTACGCTGTGCTAATAACAAATTTATCTCTTTAGCTAAACTCTCCCTATCTGCCATAATATTTGAAACTTGAAATTCTAGATAATCAATCCTAGTGACTTTTGAATCTAACTTCTTTCTTGTCTCTAGTAATTGATCATTTAACTTTTTCACTTCATTGCTAGCAGACACGACAATTGAATCAAAGTAAGTAACAGTTTCATCAGAAGATACTAATTCAGAATTATATGCAGAAACTGGAATATTAAAAGATTCAAGAATGTTACGTACCTTCGTTGTCATAGGAGACCTGTCAGTAGACTTCGATACGAAGCGCCGCCCACGCACTTCGTAAGTCTGCTCTTCATCTGAATCCTCTTCAACCTTTGCAAACATGGCTCCATGTGATGGATTCTTCATCTCTTCATCATCAGAGCCTAAAGACCATACTTGATATGTACCATCTGATTCATTTTCTCCATGAGCCACCAGAGACAGATTCTTTGCTTTTGACTTCACTTCCTCCAACTTCTCAGTATAATAAGCTTCATCCTTTGTTTTCTTTGTCTTTTCTTCCTTCTTTCTTAACAAACAATCTACTGCCAAATGATTAGCACCATTGCAATAGTGGCAATTAAATCCAGTGTCACCCTTTAACTTCTTTTCCATTTTCTCCTCTTCGCTCTTCGAAATCTTCTTTTCTTCCTTCACCTTTTCATCCATTCTACTTTTGTTCTCATAATTTCCCTTCGAATCTGATGACTTGTTCTTTGTATTAAACGGTTTCTTAAAAAATTTCTTTACTCGATTGTTTGAGTAAAATGCAACAGCCTCATCGTCAGAATTCATCAGAAAACCTTCTTCTTCATCAGACTTCGATTTTCACTTTCTTTTCATGAAACCTTCGAAATTAGTGCCAATGGACCACCAATACTTGCCATAGCTTCCTCAGCTATTTCATTAACCTCATTTTCATGAGATTTCAATTGATTGTATAAGTCATTTAAAGTCGAAGTGTCAAAACTCTGCTGATTTTTCACCATCATACTTACACTTCTCCATTCCTTTCGAAGTCCCATTACAAATATCAAGTTGAACTCCATTGATGACCTTGTGATACCATAATGATTACAACGGTAGATTAACTCGTTGAACCGATCATAGTAAACTTCAATGGATTCAGACTCCTTCTGTTTGAAATCTTTGAGTTCCACTAAACATTGTTTCATAGAAGTGATCTTCGTCTTTTCACTGCCTTGAAATTTGTCTTTGAGATTGTTCCAGATTTCTTTAGCTACTGTGCAAGTCCTGACATAATTGTACACAACAGGAGGCAAAGTACCTCTTAATTCCCTCATGCACCTCTTCTCCAGCTGTTTCAAACGATTAGATTGATTATCAACCTCCGAACTGCTTGAAGAAACACCGATTGGTTGAACTGTTGCTGGTGGATTGATTTCTCCTGAAATGCAATTCGATATTTCTTCATCCAATCCATTCAAGTAGTCTTGCATACGATCTGCCCACTGATCGTAATATTCTGGAATTAGCATCGGAATCTTTGTGGATGATCCAAGCAAATGAGAAAATGATGTCATGGGGTTAAGATTGAATGACGCCATTGTTGTACGGAACAAAAACTCAAGAGTATTATGAAAACTTGGAGAATTTGAAATCAAATTGTATATTTCAGATTAGAATCACACTACAAACAAACTATTCACCAAATTTTCCGCAGAATCAAATCCTAGACCTAGATCAAGAAGTATTTTCCACACACAAAAAGAACGGAAACTTTTTGAATCAAACAATAGATTCAAAAACCTTTTTGAACGTATGAAAAACTGATCAAAGAAAGGATTCCTGCTCTGATACCAATTGATGAGATTTGGAATCGAGTTTGAATGTAATTCTAGTATTAATTGAGTAAAGAATTCAAACGATGAACACGAGAGTAAATAGAATCTTTTTTTCAGCTCATATTATGCCTTTCAGTTTAGACTAAACTGTAAAACTCTGTGTAAAAGTTCTCACACACTCTTATTTATAGGAGAACAAAAGCATAACAAAAATACTAAGGACTCAACATTAAGTCTTGACTTTAAAATCCCTTAGTAAAATAACTAAATATACGAAGACCCATACATACGAAGACACCAGACCCTTCGTAACAATCAAACCGACTCTTCAACTATTACAACATGTTAGCCCTAACACACGGGCTCATGATCCATGATCAAATTTAACTTCTTCATGTTCCAGTCCTTTCACCTCAAATATACATTTGGGCAAGTTTGATTTCTTAGTCCTTTTCTTGTTATGGAAACAAGTAGCTATCAGAACATGTCTTAGAATAAGCCTTACTTTGTCCTAGGTATTAGGGCCTAAATTAGGTATTCCCACACTAATCGCCTTTTAAACCGTGGGCAATTGGCTTTCTTCTTCATGACACTTCTATTCATGATAGTAAAATATGGGAGTGTTTTAAAGTATGTGTTTGTATGATTGGCCATACTAGTTCCAAAAGGAAACCTCAACATGCTACACAACTCCTTAATGGACTGATCATATGTACATATTAGCTAGTCGACTAACCATAGTCAACTCCTAACTCAAGGAAATTCCATTTTACTTCAATATCTCAATTTACAACATACATTTGATAATTGCTCTTTCTAACAATTTAGAATGCAATGTTTGAAGTAACCTAGGAAGAGCTTTAACAAAGGCGTGATCTTTCCTTTCATTTATGAAAACTATTCCCAAACTAGGAAATTGACAAGATTGATCATCCTCATAGCTAATCCTTTCAAAGGTTTTATAGCAGTAGATTTTAGTGGATAAGGTTTTTGACATCATTCAATAAAATTCCATTATGGTTTGTTTTACTTGTCCTTAGAAAATAATCACCCTAAATTATTTTAGAAGGCTAGGATCTATATTTGGCTCCATGATGTGTAAAGGGATGCCATAAATACACCATAAAGTTATTTAGGTAGGCAAAGCCCTTTGCCCATTTCGATCACTAAGAAACTCCTAGATCTTTGAGATTCATTGACTATCAACAACATGTTAATCTCGAATTATGTTCATCTCAAATTCAATGACAGGGTCTCTGCGGATCACTGAACAGATGGTGAATAGACCATACAAAATCGCGTCGTCCCCGACTCAAGTTACGCTTGAGATTCGTGAGTTTCACATCATTCTCTACATATACTCTCAAATTGACGTGTCGATTAACCACGCGAGCTCCATCAACAAGTTATAAAGAGAATGTGCAATTTTTATGGATAACATAAGATTCACATTAAATAGATTGAGAATTAACCTTGCAAAATCGCATGGTCCCCGGCTCAAGTTACGCTTGAGATTCGCGAGTTCCATATCATTCTCAACTATATTCTAGATTGATGTGTCGGTTAACCACACGAGCTCCACCAACAAAATATAAAGAGAATGTGCAATTTTCATGGATAATATAAACTCACATTCTATTAATAAAAAGGTATTTTGTTTTATACTTGTATTTAGAATACTTTTAGATTGACCATTATCACTATCAAACCCTTTCGATAACTCCGTTCTTAAAAAGCAATAGGGCGGTGAGGGTGGTAAGCGTGAAGCAGATTAAAAACCGACCTCATTAGGAATCATAAAGACCTCCTTAAACCCTTACATTAGAATGAGTGAACCTAGTCGAGGTAAGACTGACAATGTCAATGTTTAAACACGAGAGGGCACATGTTGTAACTTTCTTATACATATAGTAGACACAATTCTAATATATATAAATACAAGGGGTAAATTTAAAACTCTTTAAATTTAGTTGTCTATTATTAATTTTAATTAATTGCGAGGACGCAATGTAACAATTAATAAATCATAAGGGTGTAATATTCAAATTTATAAATCTCTATTATAAATAATATTAAAATATTTAAATTCACTATTTATACATAAATAAATATTCAAATTCAAATAAACACATTTAAATAATATATATCAATTACTAAATAAATATTCAAATTCAAATAAACATATTTAAATAATATTTATCCATTATCAAATAAATATTCAAATTCAAATAAACACATTTAAATAATATTTATCCATTTTTCAGATCAAAAAATAACTTAAATTTAGGTATTTATCCATATTTAATAAACCTTCATATTTGAAAAATGGCAAAAATCCGAAAACCCTAATTCTGCCGAGCTCACGTCGTGACCTCCTTGTTCACGTCATGAGCAATGACTAGGGTTTTTATCAATTATGAATTTTTCATCTAATCTTCTTCCATTCAGTTTCAAACAAGCTTTTATAGAAAACATGGATCTAGGGTGAAAGTAGCCATGAACCAATGGCTCTGATACCACTGTTGGGTTTTTTACGCATCAAATACACTCTAAACTAGGTAGCGGAAAAATCGAAACAACGATATACCTAAGTGTACATGCATCCTATGGATCTATGTCTTATTGCTAATTACATCAACCCTAGAAAACTAAAACATAAGTAAGAAAACATACCTCTTATGTAGCCCTTCATCTCTATGCTTGAGATCTTGAACCTCCATGAAGTTGTTTGGATGAAAGGACCCAAACCAAAATCTCTCTAATGGTATCACACCCTGTGAAACCAAAGAGTGGAATAAAAATAACTAGGAGAAGGGTCAATTTCACAAACCCAAAGGGGTTAGAAATCTCCCTAAGTGGGGGAAGAAGAAGGGTTGGTGAATACTTCAAGCCAAGGTGCAAGGAGGAATGAAATCCCTAAGGCCCTATTTATAGCCTTGGATGCCTCCTAGGGTTTAGTACTCCTTCCCATGTGGGATGGAGGCCTAACCATGAAATTTCACTTCTTTCCCAAGTGGGATGGAGTGATTTTCATCCAACCCTAGTTCCATAAGGGTTCTGGAACATTCCTGATTAACCAACTATCGATTAATGAACATTCAACCCTTTAATTAATTAAACTATTAATTAATTCCCAAAATATATTTCCAGTTAGTTTCTAATTAACTATTAACCATTATAATTAATAAGCCAATTTCTCCTTTCTTTATTCTACTCAATTTGGGTCTTGAGGGCAACCCAAAAGGACCCTGTTATTATTAGAAATATTACCAACAGTTAATGACCTTGGACACTATTCCAACAAATGGATTAAGTGCTTAATGAAGTGGGGAGTACACTAGGTGTACCCAGTTGGTACGTTGCGCATACTAACCCTAGAGGGTGTACGCCAAGCGCACAAGCTGAGTACGCCCCGTGTACTCAGCCGGTGGGCTTTGGATTTTGGACTTCTCGGTTTTGGGTCATGTTGGACCTTAGGAGATTAGGGTCTTGTTGGGCTATCAAATTTCTATTTTTTGGGATGATGTCATTATTTTGGGTTCTTTTGGTTGAAGGCCCATGAAGGGATGTGGGCCCAATTTGGAAGATTGGGCCATAATTGGGCTTTGAGTGACCATTTTTAGAATTGGGCCTTTTCAAGTAGTTGGTTTGGGCTTTGGCCATGGGGCCAAGTTAGGCAAAGGGTAAAATGATCTTTTACCCCGGTTTAGACTCTTAGTATGTGTTGGGATCCAATTATTAATTGGATGTTATTTTAATGAGGATAGCACGGGGATTTTCGGACCAACAGCCAGAGATTTATCGATGAGATTCAGCAGTCTGGGGTGAGTTTCGTCACCGTGTTCAGCGTTTCGAAGGCACCAATGTCGGCCCATGCTTTTCTATGTTATGATGCTAGATGTCTGTGTGATTCGTGCATGTGTATGTATTGGTATGTATACCGAGCGGGGCTCGATGTTAGGCGAGGCCCGATGACTGTATTGTATGCTAATATCTTTGTGATTATCACATGTGTTAGTATGGTTATATGTTTATATGTTTATATATGTATCGAGTAGGGCCTGATGTCAGTCAGGGCCTGGTGATTGACAGATCTATAAACCGAGCAGGGCTCGATGTCGGCCAGGGCCCAATGAAGGGCGGGGGCCCATTATGTGTTTATTATGTACGGTATGTGGTATTTTGGGGAACTCACTAAGCTTTGTGTGTACGATTTTCAGTTTACGTTTTAGGTACTTATGGTTCAAAAAGGAAGAGCCTAGGATGATTGTGTAGCACACACCACCTCATTCCGCATTTTGTGATTTACTCTGATATTTTATGATGTAGTGATACACTTTGATCCATCTTGGTTGTATGACAATGTTTTGGATTACCGTTTTATTAATTTTAAAATGAAACGTTTGGGTCTTATTTTTGGGACATTACAATTAATGTTTACTCTGATGTTTAAGAAAAATACATTTTACTGTAATTGGTTTGGGAACAAATGATTGTATGGATTTAATGATTTAAAAATGAAAATTTTATTACCATTTTTGGGACTTTACAGTTATAATGAGAAAACATCATTTCATTCAAAGTTGGTTACATCATTCTTATTGTTATTTCCATTATCACTAGCGGTACCACCACTATCATTACCACTAACACTCTCATCATTTCTAAACTCGATATATAACACATAAGCACCATGCTTAGATCCATCACAATTTCCTTCATCTTCATTTAGGTCCATAGGATACATTCAATAAATGCTAATGCTTTAAGAAACAAAGAATCCATTTCGAGTAAACTCCACTTGTCCATTCTCTATTATCGACTTGTAACCATTCATGTCCAACTTGTCGGAAGATACGAGTCCCTTCTGATAGGTTTTCTGTATACTGCTTAGATTAATTACATGGTAGTGAAAACATACAAATTATAAAACCTACAAGGATATTAACTTAATTTATTTTAACAACTACAAGAGGGATAAAAGTTTACTAACCTTTAGCAAAACCAATTTTCTTGTAGACATTTGATATAGATCGAATTCAACAAGCCAAGGAAGAGTAACCAAAGTAGGTTACCTCTAACGGTTCACACCCAACAATACCAAAATATTTGATGTTAGAAATTAACCCTTGGAATAATAGATGTTGAACAAGGTGTTAAAGAGAGAAGAGAAACTTTAAGAATGACTTAGAGTGGGACAAAAATAACGAATATTAGGGAGGGGTATTTATAGCTTCAGTTGCTTGCAGATAAAGCATATTTGAATATTTAAATAATCATATTTGATGCAAATTCAAATGCTTTTCCTTTCACACATGCCTTGGACGCAATCTATAGGGATAAACACTAGAAAATTTCTTCCATCCTATCCTAAGGGTTCCACAATGTTCAAACCATTCAAGTATTAAATAATTAACATTAAGTTCCTACACTTTTAATTTGCAAAAATAAATTGCAGATTAAATCTAGTTAAAACTAATTAATTCCAAACTATTTGTATCTCTCTCTTACACCATTCAAATATAATTTGGTTCATTAAGGGAAACCCAAAAAGGAACCTGCTATTAACGGATAGTCTTTCCAATTTAGTTATGACATTAGACACTATTGCAATAGTCTCCTACTTGGACAAGTGGTATGTATTTTACTACTATTAATTTTAATATTTAAAATTGCACATAATGACAACTACAACGCTACACAACTAGGCAAGTGGACATATTCGTATAGTGGTATAAGAATGGTAAGTATGGGTTGCCAAACACTAGAGGAATGATTATGATTTCAATAAAACTTACTGCTACTAGATAAACTAGAAAAGGACTGTAAATTGGGGGGGGGGGGGTTGTTAGAACAATAAAGAATAGATCGATAGATTCTAAAATGGAATATGAATCAAAACAACAAAAGCAATGATCAAAGGTGTGTCGAATGATTAATAATCAATTCCTTGGAATAGCTTGATGAAGAACTTCTCTGTAAAGACACTGTAGGGAATCACCAAAACGATTAGCCCTAATACAATACATGCATGCAATATTTAAAGCCTAACCCTAGCATCATAAAGACGGATGGACAGGCCTAAACCGTAAAATGGGTAACTACATACATAAAAAATTTGACACAATCTAATAAATAACCCAACAATCTCCCCCTTTGTGTCAAATAAGGAAGGCAGATTCTTCAGTTATGTTGCTGCTTCTGGACCTTGAAGAGCGTTGACATGAGACTGAGTAGGGTGTTGTGAACTGCAATATACCATCTGATCATATCCGCAAAGCATTTCTTACTTGCAGTATCATTCTCTTTAGATTGCCTAATTAACTCCAAAATGTAGTTCAAGAAAGAAGTGGAGTAAAGATGCTTGTCTGAAAGAGAGAAGAAATACCTCTGAGCATTTGAGCCATCTCTAGCACTCTGTTGAAAAACCATACTCCAATCGTCTTTATAAATCCTTCTGAGCTTCACCTTGTAAACATCATACAAAGCTTCTTTGGGTTTGGCAACGGGTTTCTTTCGGAGTACTGTTGCTATCTCTACATCCATTTTGCTGACTTCGTGATTGTATGAGACCAACATCCTTTTAAGATGCACCATAATAGGTTCATATTTCTGTTCATCCTTTAGCAAGAGATGTAACATAGATATCCATTCATAAGGGTTAAGGAACGGCATGTCTGCGAGTGTAAATTCAAACACCGAACTCGCAGCACCTTGAGCAGTTTTAAAACGAGCATTGAGGAAACTTTCAGATTCAATTGGTCCAACAACTTTATTTGAACTCCAAGTTTGGTACTGAGGCTTCATGTGTTTGAGATAGAATGAGAAAGCACCTCATAAACATCATGGTCTGGAAAAGAATCATTCGCAATCTTATCAAAGCTACAAAACTGAAAAGCCTTTGGAGTGATTGGTAGATCAAGCTGCGAATCTAGAGAGATCTCCAAATCAAAAGATACCACAGGCTCAAGCCAGTAAACATTTGGATTATCAATGGCTGCATTCAGAAGACGCTCCATAGACCACGAAGGAAATAACATCTTTTGAGTTTCCAGGGTGACTTGTGCTTCACGGGCTTCCCTTTCTCGAGCTTCGGCTTCCTTGGAAATTCGCAGATTCTCATCAATCTCTGTGTCACGAGACTTGAGTTTAAGTTTTGCTCCTTCATCCTCTTCATCATCATCATCATTATCTATCAATTTTTATTTACTTTTCGATCCCGATACTTCATTACCCTTCATATCTTTTGATTTCAGCTTTTGTTCATGCTCATTAGAGCCACGAGCTAATGTCCTGATTTCTTCACCAGATGACTTCTTCGCTTCTCCCCTTGTTTCGAAAGAGTACCCGATGCCCAAACACCTTTTATCCTATCAAGCATAGAGAATACTGGGCGAAGTTTATCAGCCAAATGTTGTCGAATAGAGACTGTGAGCATAGAATCGTGAGTCTCGATGAGAGTATGCAAAAACTGATTAACATCAGTGACAACACTTTTGACCACAACTTTTTCAGACTTGATCTCTTGTATCTCCTTGTTGGCATGAGAGAGGTGGGCTGAAACAACTTTCACTTTTTTAGTTTTGATGGAAAGCTTATGCTTCAGAGCATTCTCAGTAGCAAGATCTGCTTGTATCTCCTTGTTGACGTAAGGAGGTGATAAGAATGATGTCGTCCACATAAAGTAATATGTACATGACTTCATTACCATGGTGGTAAATGAATAAAGAGTAGCCGCATCTACTATGCTTGAAGTCGATGGTAATTCGTAAAATGTTGGTACCACAGACGAGATGCTTGTTTTAATCCATAGATGGATTTTTGAAGAAGGCATGTAGAAACACGAAAATGCATAGCTAGATGCATATAGTCTGACATTTCAAGTGCCCATTTGAGTGAAGAAGAGAAGTTTGAGACTAAACACACAAATTATTCCAAACTACCATAACCATTTTTATAGTTTACTCTAAGTTATATCATCTTAATTTTATGAGTGTTTTCAAACTCGTGACCAAAATTTAGAAAATAGATGCTACTCATTGCCAAAGGGCTTCTAGTCTAGAAGTATCATATATTGTTCTTCCTCTTTGAGGTTGAGGGTTCAAGTCCCGTTATGAACATACGTGGAATTAAGAAGTATATTAGATATACCCTTCTAATAGGATGACACTCATCATTTGCATTTAATGTGCGACACACTCCATTAATTTGTATCGGTCCTTTAAAAAATGTTGTGATTGACGTATTAAATATAATTACAAAAAATTTATTATTAACGTAATAACATATAGTTTACGAATAAAATGATGGAGTAATACATATTAAAATTATTATATTTTGATTTTTTTGTTGTTTAACAATTATATTTATTTCAATCAAATAGAAAACTATTTATTTGTGAAACAAATTTATTGCAACCACTGTAATCTTTTATTTGTGGTTGATCATGTTTCAATACTAATATGTTTCTTATATACCTACATGGCATCATATATATATATATATATATATATATATATATATATATATATATATATATATACTTTATGAAATCTTGTCTTACTTCCAGAAATAGCTTCTCACATGTTATAAACATATCATATAGATAAATGAAAAATTATTTCAAAACGTTGGATGCTATTTTAAAAGATACATTTGATGTCATCTAAGTTAATGAAAAAACCATGTCTTACTTCTAGAAATAGCTTCTCACATGTTATAAACATACCATATAGATAAATGAAAATTTATTTCAATTGGATGCTATTTTAAAAAATACATTTTGATGTCATGTAAGTTAATGAAAAAACCATGTTAGCTTTTAAACTTTCTAAACAAGAAATAAATAGTCATAATGGTCATGGTGGAAATTTATTTAAAAAATAAATGACTTTCATTGATTAAAATAAATTATAATAGTTCAAAAAAAATGTCAAAATATACCCATATCTGATTTGGGTTCGTCTTGTTAGGGCTATTTATGGTTCTGATGGAGGTTGTGGTTCTTTAGTCCCTAAAAAAGGTTGTATGGGATCCTTGGAATGGTGTTATTTGTATGATGTCTCACCTTAGAGATCGTGGTTTAGATTTTCTTTCTTTATGCCCGATCCGAATTTGAGATGGTAGTAGGACTTCTTTTTGGAAGGATATTTGAAAAAGGGACCGCTCTCTTGGCATACTCTTTTCATATGATTTTTGCTTTGGATATTCATAAATCCGCCTTGGTTCATGACAAGATGTTGATGGGGTAGGATACAAGTTCTCTTAGGAGAGTGCCTTGGGTGGCATTGAGCAGTCGTAGTGGGAGGCTTTTTGGCTTTGATGCATGGTTTACAGCTTGATTTCAGACTGGATCGTTTAGGGTGGCTATTAGATAAGCCTGGTCAGTTTACTATCTCCGCAACTCGATCTTTTATTGATAATGGAATGTTGCCTACAGGTGGTGTCGATACTTATTGGAATAATTGGGTTCCAATTAATTTGGATATTTTTATTTGGAGATTAAGATTAAATGGTTTACCTACTCGAGCTAATCTTTCACATCAGGATATTTTTATGGATTCGATCTTGTGTCCAGTCTTTTCCACTACAGTTGAGTCCATTGACCATCTATTTGCAGGTTGTAATGATTTGATTGAGCTTTGGACTCGAGTTGCCATTTGGTGGGGTGTTCAGCTTCCTCAACACCTTTCCATAGATTCTATCTCTTTTTGGTTGAATTTTTTTATTAGAGTATTGGTCAACAAAAAGCTTTTGATGCGGTGATTATGATTGTTTTATGGTATATGTGGAATTTCCGAAATTCCATTATCTCTGGAACGGTGTTGCGTAGGAAATCAAACATTTTTGATGATGTGGCCAAAAACTTTTTTTTTGGGTTTCCAATAGGTGTAGCAAAGCGAAGATAGGCTGGACCTCGTGGCTTTATAATCCTACTCTTACTTGTAATTTGTTGTAATGTTCTTTTTCTAGCTTCTTGCTACTTTTTTAATAAAATTTTGTCGTTCCAAAGAAAAATGTCAAAATATAATAGCTTTTTATGGATACTTCCTAAAGTGATTTAAGGAGATGTAGACATTTACGGTTTACCACGTTCAAATTAAAACACAAACCAAACCCACTCATTTTCAAAAAAAAAAAAGACGCAAAACTTTCTCATGTAATTTCTTTCAAACTTTAGATTAAAACTTTATCGGGTATCATGTCCTCAATTGTTAGGACTTGAAGTGTCGTCGATTTTTTTAAGTACAATACAAAGTATAAAACTTGTTTCTAGAAAAAAAAAACATTTCATATTCAATAGCAAACACCTTTTTAAGGAGCGAACCAACAAACCAATCTAAAAAAATTGTTATGCATTTGGGTGATGCATTGTTTTTTTGTTTGTTTCACAAAATCTTCAGCCTCACACTCTCATCCCCTATTATGTTCTGATCATCACACACTACATCGTTGCATCTCTCATTCTTTTTCTCTGTAACGTCTTGTGTTTCACACTAACCACTCCACCTCCGACGATAACATTAGGCGACGACTTCTCCTCCATCTGACGATTGCATCACTGGTTTAATTTTCAACTCAATCTCAACTTAGATTATAACGCTTCAATCTTCAATTTATGCATTTTTCATGTTTATTAAATACAAATTTTTGAATTTTCATGTTCATTCTACTATATTCTCATTCGATTAAGTTAGAATTTTGAAGTTTCTTGTATGCATTTGTGAGCTACTGTTGAAATTTACATTGACTATATCAGGTTCTTGAAATTTACATTTGATTAGGTTAGATTTATGAATTATATCATGTATGGGTTATAACAAGAATAGGTTAGGCTAAAAGGTTTTTATATGATTGTTCATAAGTGTTTAATATTAGCCAATGTCGATTGAGGGAACAAAGATGAAGCCCACAAGTTGTTTGATGAAATGCTTGAACAAAGATGAAGCACACAAGTTGTTTAATATTCAATTGATGATCTTTAATCTTTTTTATCAATACCAAATTTGAATTTAGATATAAACCTAGCTTTGATATAGTATTATGTTTCAGGATACATCAGTTATATATAAATGATATGAATGTTGATAAACTTCCGTTTTTTTGTTTCATATGGTTTTTCCTCTCACAGACACAGATACATGGAATGTAATAGACATTTTTTTTAGAAAGATTAAAGAGTAAAGAGTCTTATTGAAGAGAGAAACCTTACTGTTGGTTGTTCTTTTTATAATCAGAGTTTTTATTTAAACAAAAAAATAGTTGAAAATTTAACAAGGTCAATGTCGTTTAACAGGAAACACATGCTTAAAGAAAGAAATTAGTGTCCTTGAAATGAAAGAACCGGACCTTACAAACTGATGTTAGATACGATAAAAACTTATATGACATTATTAAGTTAACAAGATACACACTCATAATATTCATGTATAGTTTACTGTTTATATGCTACTAGTTGAGCCCTATAGCAATTTAGATGTTAAAATCCATAATTTAGATATTGAGTTCACTTTTTCAAATACAATATGTGCCTTGAATCTCGATGAATCGATGACTATTTATTTATGAGTGGTTTTGTGGTATTGGTATTTAATCCAATTAAATCCAAGTGTTGATCCACTTTTAAAATGATCAAGCTCATTTTATCTTTTAAAATGACCATTTTACCCTTAGAATCTTTATTTTAAAAAAAAGGTACACTATAGAAACCAGATTTGTAACTTTCTCTTTGCCTATGATTTTAATGTACATTTACTATCTACATAGTCAAGTAAAAAAAGTATAATCAATTGTATTTTTGTCGATTATATATGTCCTAAAACATGGTTTGTAAGATTTATATTGCTTCGTCATTCACCCTTGAGAAACTAGAAGCCAAGTTGACAAACTAAAATTCAAGTTCTTCGGTTTTAATAGAACATACACACACTATTAACTGTTATTTCAAAGTTGAATTAGAAATAAACAAAAATTCCTACCCAACAACCATATTAAACACAGTCTTCATTCCGTTCAAGGCACTCACTAAAAATATGCATTAAAAATGCATTTCTTTGAAAAAAAATCTTTTTAATATATATTAATTTTGGAACTTAAGGAATATTTTCGCATATTAAAAAAATAAAGAAAAAAAATTAAAAATTTTAAAAATTAAAAAATATATGAAATCCAAGTGTTGTTCCACTTTTAATCTTCTTTATCCCCGTTGTTGATACTACTTTTGATATACCAAACATTTTTCTTACCTTGCTCTTAATGTTATTGCCAATATCATGGTTGCATATGTATATGCTTATTTATATGCATATACATACGCATATGTCATACACTTATGAATATATCATATACTTATTCTTATGCATATGCATATGTCATATACTTATTCATATGCTAATGAATATGCATATAGTTATTAATATGCATATGCATATACTTATTCTTATGTATATGCATATGCTTATTCATATGCATTTGCTAATTCATATAAATATGCATATGTCATATACTTATTTTTATTCATATGCATATGTCATATTAATATACTTATACATATGAATATACTTATGAATATGCATATGCATATGCTTATACTTATGATTATGCACATGTCATATACATATTCTTATGCATATGCATATACATAAGCATAATCATATGTATATAATTGTCTTATGTATATACAGTTATTCATATTCATATGCATATACTTACTCATATGCATATGCATATACTTATGAATATTCATATACTTATTCTTATTCATATGCATATGATTATTCATATGCATATGTCATATATACTTATTCTTATTCATATGCCTAAGCATATGCATATGTCATATAGTTATTCTTTTTCATATGCATATGACTATGCATATACTTATTCACATGCATATGCTTATTCATATGCATATGTCATATACTTATTCTTATGCATATGCATATTGAACATATTAATAGGCATATACTTATTCATATGCATATAATTATGGGTATGCACATGCATATACTTATTTATATGCATATGCATATAGTTATTTATATACATATTTCATATACTCATTCTTATGCATATGCATATAAACAAGCATGATCATAATCATATGTATTTAATTGTCTTGTGGATATATTTATTCTTATACATATGCATATGCATATACATATGCATATATTTATTCATATGTATATGTATATGCATATGCTTACTCTTATGCATATAGAGACATTAAAAATGTCTTTTTTCAAATATGCATGTGCATATATATATATATATATATATATATATATATATATATATATATATATATATATATATATATATATAAGTTTTTTAAAAATATGTATATACAAAAAAAAATGAATATGCATTAAAAATGCATTTTTGAGAAAAAAAAAATATTTTTTTCAAGTATTAAATTTGAAATTTAAGTAATAATCATATGCATATACTTATTCATATGTATAAGCACATGCTTTTTAAAAATATGCACATATATATATATATATATATATATATATATATATATATATATATATGCATTAAAAATACAATTTTTTTTGAAAATTCTTTTTTTAAAAATTAATTTCGAAATGCAAGAAATGGTTTTGGTTTTATTTTGAAAGTGCATTGCTATTTTTGGTTATCTATTTCTGTTTTTGGTTCTATTTTCAAAGTTTATTGTTGTTTTTGGTTATATTTTGAAAGTGCGTTGTTGTTTTTGGTTCTATTTTAAAAGTTCATTGTTGTTTTTGTTTCTGTTTTCAAAGTGCATTGTTGTTTTTGGTTATATTTTGAAAGCCCATTGTTGTTTTTGGTTCTATTTTCAAAGTGCATTGCTATTTTTGGTTATATTTTTAAAGCACATTCCTCTTTTTGGTTCTATTTTAAAAGTTCATTGTTGTTTTTGGTTTTATTTTCAAAGTGCATTGCTATTTTTGGTTATATTTTGAAAGTGCATTACTGTTTCTGGTTAAATTTTAAAAGTTCATTGTTGTTTTTGAAAATACATTTGTTTTAATGCCTATACACAAAAAAAATATGAATATGCATTAAAAATGCAATTTTTTTTTTTTGAAAAATTCATTTTTCAAATATTAATTTCGAAATTTGAGGAACATTTTCGTAGATTTTAAAAAATAAAACTAAATAATTGAAAAAAAAATTAAAAATTTTCAGATATATGAAAATATGCCTTATATTTCAAAAATAAGATTAATTTTTTTTTTCAAAAAAATGCATTTTAATGCATATTTATATTTTTCATGTATACATATATTTTCAAAAAAATATGCATATATACAAGCATATAATTTTTTTTTCAATTATTTTTGAACTCCTCTTAGATATATGTGTTAACATGAACATTTGAAATTTGATAACTAAATTCATTGTAGATAAAAAGTTTGATGGTTCTCTCCCTCAATTTAATTCACAATTGATCTTGCATCTATATATATATATATATATATATATATATATATATATATATATATATATATATATATAACCAACAACAAACATTTTAATGTAATAAATGAAGAGAATTAAAACAATTACTTCAAAACACTAGACAACTAGTCCATACATCCAAATTTTGAATAAAATCATTGCATTTGTTACGGAGAAAGTTCAACTCTAACAGTACACAGACGAATTGTCCCAAATTGTTTCACCTTTTGGCTGTGACATTATTACATCACATTAGTGTCACTTTAATAAATTATGCAAAAGACAATTCAACGCATTATGTTCTCTTATATCATGTAATGCATAGGGGGTGTGCAAAACAACTTATTGGTTTATTGGCTTTTTGAAAAAAGTTAATAAGTCAAAAAAAATGTTTGACAAACTCAAAAGCATTTTTCTCCATAAGTTTTAAAAAACACTTTTTAATAAGCACATAAAATTTGGCTTTTTGAAACTGTTTATAACTTTTCAACCAAAAATAACTTCAAAAAACATTTTTTAAACTAAACACTTTTTAATTTATTGACTTATTGGTTTTTTCACCATAAAAGCTTTATCCAAACACTTTTTTAAAAACTCCTTTTACCACCACTATAAACAAATAAACATTTTTATCTACACATGCTTTTAGAATTCAAAAAACACTCCCAAACACCTCCTTAATAAAATGGGCAAGCAAGACACTTATTTCATACACGGAACAAACCCACTTATTTTCAAAAAAAGGCACAAGACACTTATTTCATACACAGAACAAACCCACTTATTTTCAAAAAAAGGCACAAAATTTTCACGTGTAACTTATTTCATACTTTAGATTAAAACTTTATGGGGCGTCATGTCATCAACTCTTGAGGTGTCATCGATTTTCTTAAAGTACAATTAGACTAATACAAACCAACAAACATTTTAATGGAATAAATGAAAAGAATTATAACAATCACTTCAAAACACAGCCTGCAGAGGTTAAAAAACAAATAAGCTTCTTATTACAGGTTGCAGCCGTTTGGTTCACCTCTTCTATTGCAGAGGATTGCAGAGGTGGTCCGCAGACTTCTTGAACTTTTGCTTCCAAAAAACAAACAACACCTAAGCCACTAATGTTGTCTCGTGCTTCCATAATTTAGAATAAAATCATTGTCTAACTATCTAACACGTTTACATTAACAACTGGACAAACTTTCTAGTGCTATTTTTGATGTTGAAGGTCGTTCCCATAATAGATAGATTAAGAGCGAGTCTTTGTTCCACTCTGTTCCACCTTTTGGCTATGACATCCGTAAATCACATCACATCAGTCTCAGTCTAACAAACAGTCTAAGTCTAACAAACAGTACAACACATTATGTTATGTCATATCATGTCATGTCATGCAAGACAGTTATTTGATACGATTTTCAAAGAGGAATTCAACTTTTTCATGAACTTGTGGATTTCTTTTTGCAGTAATTTTCAAAATCGCACCATCCGTAAGCATGCGTTGCAACACTCTTGCTATGTTCTTCGTGTCATCAATGCCAAGATGGTGACTCCCTAACAACGGTATGTTCAATTCGTTCATCATTGTACGCATTCCAGCCGCCTAAAATCGTTCAAAAATATATATTTTTTATACTGAAGAAAGATAAAATCGGATTTTAATTTTAAAACACATGCTTCATAGTTCATAGTTCATAGTTCATACTCACCCTCCTCTTATAAAAGTTGAGATATATGTCCTTCAGGTTGATCCATTCCATGAAGTATGAAGGTAGCTTCATTTTCGACACTTTGCATTGTTGGGGTATTTTCGTCTTTATGTCCCAATTCCCACTTTTACACATAATTATATGATCAAGTTAGCATATACCAAATTCCATTTTTGTAGACAATAGACAATTAGATAGTAAAAAATTAGGAATTTTTACCATGTTACAAAAGCAGCTCGAGGAAGGGGCCCACAAAGATCATTGGAGCACAAGTTATGTTTTGTCATCCATTCTTCAAATTGTTCTATAACGTCTGTAAATGGAATAGCTGTATCATGCCAAACCCTGTAAATAGAAAACAATTTAGCAAAAATTACAGCAAGATTTTACCATGAATATTATAATTGAAGAAACATTCATAGTCAAACAGAATATCAATCAGCATACCTGTCAACTCCTAGTTTTCCATACTTTCCTTCAATGTATTCGTTGATTCTTTCTTCACTCATTTCTGAAGGCCTGACAAATCTGGAACAGAAGTTTAGAAAAATGAGATATATTTACATGAATAAATCAATAATGAAAGAATTTGGGTATATGATGATGCCTAAAAAATCAATGAAAAACCTGTGAAAGAATGCTACGACATTCATGGTTTTGGCATCAATCATTAGAACAGGAAACTCAAGAATCTCAACTTTTCCTTCTAAATCAAGCACAAGGAAGAAATCAAAATGCTCAGAGTGCTTGTTCTTGTACTCGGTGATGTTTAGTTCATTTTCCAAATAGAAACTATGATTGAATTTCTGTAAGTGACTCGAATCTTGCATCTGTTGCACAGGGGAAAAAATTGAACAGGAATCAAAATGTGTTTTTGTCAGATTCTACATCAATTTTGTAATGTCGTAAACACACAATATGAAAATCTGAACAAATATACAGATCATAGGGATGAAATACACGAATTGAGAAACTTACCATTGTGCATTTGTCTTGGGTGTAATACAAACACATTGGTTTCCATCGATTGCTCAATTTAGGGTTTTCAGAATCGGCGAACGGAGTTGCAGCTTGTTGCGATGACAGCGAATCAACAAATGCTTCTTTTGAAGAAATGGAAGCGGAGACGATGAATCTACGGGTAGGTAAGATAGAGAGAGAAAATGTAGAGGTAGCAGAAGGTGGAAAAAAGGAGTTCAAACTATGGCGAAGCAGAGAAACCCTAGAATTCGCCATCTTCAAAAGCTCCATATCCGGAAACGTTTCAAACATTCAACAAGACGATGATTGAAAGAGGGTTTAACGACCCATACATGAATTTCGCAACAATAATAATCTGTACTAAAAAACAGCACACAAAGCCCCTATAGCTCAGTGGTAGAGCGCCAGTCTTGTAAACTGGAGGTCTGTAGTTCGATCCTGCATGGGGGCATTTTAATTATGTTTTTATTCTTTACTTGCAACATTAATATTTTGGGAAAAATACATAGGATTTTACTTAATAAATGAATGTTCTTTTGTCACATTTCAATCTCTTATAAGTTTTGACACTTGTAATTTTGTGATATTTTTGAAATAAATATTATCCACTTGTCAATTTTTAATTTGTTTCAATTTTTAAAATTAAAGTCATCTACTTATATATGTCAAGTATTAAATATTATATATATGATATTAAATTGTAATAAATAAGTTTCTTCTTTTCTTATTTTAAAATTGTACATTAAAAAATATCATATGTTTACATTTTAATTTAATGTTTAATTTTTTTTTTTAAATCAACCCGTATAGTACGGGTCTCACACCTAGTTTTTCAATATATGGATAAAACCGAATTGTCAAATTGGAAATTTTTGACTGAACTATTTAGTTCGGATATTTGAGTTTTTGGATTGGTTTTAACAAAACCAAATTATTATTTTGGATTGGTTTTAACAAAACCGAATTATTATTTTGGATTGGTTTTGGTTTATAAATTACGAACCGAATAGTCCAAAAAAACTGAATAACAATTTATTATTCATTTATTTTAATATATCTATAATTATTTATTAATTTTGTAATATACTTTTTTCAAATAGGTTCAAAAGGTTTCATCTAATACAAAACACACACACACACTCATATATATATATATATATATATATATATATATATATATATATATATATATATATATATATATATATATATGCATTTTCTCTCAAAAGTTTTTTTTATCTATAATATACATTCTTAGTGATTGTTTATAAATTTTAAATCACAACTAAATAATTTGTTTTTGCTTCTTCAGTAAAATTTGGTAATATTATAATTTTATGACGTTCTAAAATGTTACGGTTTTGAAAACCGAATTATAAAAATCAATCAAACTGAATTGTAATTGGATTTGATCGGATCAGATTTAAACTTTGTTTGGACTATTTGGATCAACGTTTTGAAAACCGAAATAAATTTGAATTCACTTGATTGGATTGAATTGGATCGAACCGATGCATCCAAACAAACACTCCTAAAAATACATAAAATCCATTGTGTATTTTGTTAGTTATATTATAGTTTGCCCAATTATATTTTCGTTTCCTTAATGAAAAACCTACCTAATATGACAATTATTTTTATATTGATAACTTTAACATGTTATATTAGGTTAAAATCATTACTTTTGGTCAAAATACATAAAATTTCTATTGTTTTTAGTCATTAAAGTCACTATAAAAGTTAAGTAGTTAAGTGGAATACTTAATATCAAAATTTCACTAAACCTTTTTTATTTGATAAAATTTTCAATTGTAATCATTTTTACATGCTATTATTAACATAAAGCCACATCGTTTTACATCTATTCTAATAAATGAATGTTTTTTTTTGTCACGGCTCACATTCTCATTAAATTTGCAAAATGTCATTTTGTGGTTATTTTGAATTAATTTTTTTTTCAGCATGTCATTTTATGATTTTTTTTTCTATTTTATTAAATTCAACATGATATAATGTAATAATAATTGCAATAAATGTAGTAATAAATGAATATTAATTTCATTAGTGAACTTACCTTTTAATTTTAAAATTCTCAAATTAAATTTTATTAGTTTCTTTTATTTATTTATTTAAATTATTGTTTAAATAAGTAAAAGGTAAGTTCATCAATGAAATTGATATCCGTTTATTACTACATTTATTGCAATTATTACATTATATTATGTTGAATTTAATAAAATAGAAAACAAATAAAATGACATGTGGAAAAAAATTAATTCAAAATAATCACAAAATGACATTTGGCAATTAGAATGAGAGTGTGACGTATGACAAAAAAAAAACATTCATTTATTACAGTAGATTATAAGACATTTGTTGTCATTTAAAATACCAAAAAATTCTTCAAGATTTTTCAATACACAATGTTTTTAAAGGTTGAAGATCACCAATCCATTCAAGCTCTTGTAAGAATGCATCAATTTCTAAATTGTAATTTAAAATCATTAAATGACATAAAGTCGGGGTTTATTATCATCATTGATTGGTGATCTACCTGTGCTGGCATATCATCTTATAATGATATCATGTCTATATGTCTATACTGTAATTACTAATTATAATCATTCAGACGTAATAAAATAAATAAATAAAAATAGAAAATAATAAGCGTACATTTCGTAAAAACTTTATTTGTTACAACTTACAACCAAGTGATGACCTATTTGACTATCGCGTATCTACTCTAATATATAAATGTTTTTTTTGTCACATGTCACACTCTTATTAGATTTGCCAAATGCCATTTTATGGTTATTTTGAATTAATTTTTTTTAACATGTCAAGTTTTTCTATTTTATTAAATTCAACATAATATAATGTAATAATTGTAATAAATGTAGTAATAAATGAATATCAATTTAATTAATGAACTTACCTTTTCATTTTAAAATTCTCAAATTATATCTTATTTGTTTCTTTTATTTATTTATTTAAATAAGTAAAATATAATTTCATTAATGAAATTGATATTCATTTATTACTATATTTATTGTAATTATTACATTATATTATGTTGAATTTAATAAAGTAGAAAAACTCATAAAATGAAATGTGGAAAAAAAATTAATTCAAAATAACCACAAAGACAATTGGCAAATTGAATGAGAGTGTGACATATGACAAAAAAAATTTTCATTTGATAGAGTAGATTATAAGACATACTAATTATAATCATTCGGACGTATAATCATTCGGACGTAATAAAATAAATAAAAATAGAAAATCAATAAACATACGTTTCTTAAAAACTTGATTTGTTACAACTTACAACCAAATGAGGGCCCATTTGACTATTGCGTATATAATATTATAGTTTCATAATTCATTTATTTGAAGAAAAAAAACATAGTGAGAAGACTTATCGCCAACTTTTTATTTTATTTTAATATGTAACTACTATTTGTTAAATGAAAATGTATAAACTTAAAAAATTTCCAAGAGATAAAGTGATATAGAGACAAAAAAAATCTATCCTAATAAATAAGAATGATTTTTCCACATGTACTCTTCTCTCACTTGTCATTTTTAAGATTTTTTTTTTTGAATTATTTAACATCCACTTGTCATTTTTATAGTTTTTTTTTCTTTTTTATTCAAATTCCACTTTTTAAATGCCACCTCATACTAATTAATTTTATTAATATATTAACTAATGTAGATAATAACTTTCTATTTGTGAATTCATCATTCTATTAATATATAATTAGTAATGTATATGTATATTAATGTAGATAGTACATTCCATTTGTTAATTCATATTAATTAATATTATTATTATAGATTAATTAAAACCAAATTATATAAATGGTCCATGTGGTGTACCAAAGGTTAAAAAACTTAGTTACTTATTTTTTTTACGAACATGGTCCTTGTGGTTACCAAAACTTGCGTGAATGGTCTTTGTTTCACACCGTTATTTTTGGTCCTTTTTATAAACTCACGTAATACATGAGTCTCATACCTAGTCATCTCTAATAAATGAAAGTTTTTTTTACCACTTGTCACACTCTTATTCAATTTGCCAAATATCATTTTTTTGTTATTTTGAATTAACACTTTTTCCATATGTCATTTTATGAGTTTTTCTATTTTATTAAATTTTACATAATATTTTAATATAATAATTGCAATAAATGTAGTAATAAATGGATATCAATTTCATTAATTAACCTAGCTTTTAATTTCAAATTTTCAGAAGTTAAAGTTTATTAATCTCTTTTATTTATTTATCTAAATAATTTGTTTAAATTTAAAAGATAAAAAAAACTTCCATTACTATAATTCTTTATTTTTCTTATTTTTTTATAAATTAAAAGTTTTCAAATATTTTGACATTTATATTTAACTTAAAAAAAATTAACTCATGTAATACATGAGTGACACAACTAGTAGAAGATAATTTTAAACTTTTGTGAGACTTGAATATCAGTTGTTAAACCATAAAAATAACCAAAATAAAAACCAATTTTTTGTATTTTTCCCATAATAATTATGTTTCAATATATTTTTTTTGTGTAAATGAAATTCTCATTAACAATCTCCCAAAAAATAATCACAAGCGAAAGTTAACCTTGACCTTTTTTATTGTCGAAAAAAAGTTTACATTATGAAATATTGATGTAGGTATGTAACATAGTATATTTGTAACAACAATGTATGTATAAATTACAAGATAGCCATGATACAACTGTAATGATTTATTTACTAGTTTATAACCTGTGAGAACTACAGTTACAAAAATAATTAAATTTTCATAGTAAAAAATCAAAATTATTAATTAGTTATTTTAAATAAATTGTTAATTAAGAGATAATTTTTTAGTTATATAAAATTATAATCGTTGATTTAAATAAACACATGACCTTATAATCTGTATTAATGTTATTTTAATTTTTATTATCTACTCTAATAAATGAATGTTTTTTTTGCCACATGTCACACTCTAATGAAATTTGTCAAATGTTATTTTGTGGTTATTTTGAATTAATTATTTTTCCATCATGTCATTTTATGAGTTTTTTTTCTATTTTATTAAATTCAACATAATATAATGTAATAATAATTGCAATAAATGTAGTAAATCTTATTAGTTTCTTTTATTTATTTATTTAAATTATTGTTTAAATACGTAAAAGGTAATTTCATCAATGAAATTGATATTCATTTATTACTACATTTATTGCAATTATTACATTATATTATGTTGAATTTTGATAAAATAGAAAAACTCATAAAATGACAGGTGGAAAAAAAAAGTAATTCAAAATAACCACAAAATGACATTTGGCAAATTAAATAAGAGTGTGACATATGACAAAAAAACCCTTCATTTATTAGAGTAGATTATTAGACATTTTTTGACATTTAAAATACCAAAAAATTCTTCAATATTTTTCAATACACAATGTTTTTAGAGGTTGAAGATCACCGATCCATTCAAGCTATTGCAAGAATGCATCATTTTCTAAATTGTAATTTAAAATCATTGAATGACATAAAGTCGGTGTTTATTATCATCATTGAACGGTGATCAACCTGTGTTGTCATATCATCTTATGATGATATCATGTCTACATGTCTATGCATGTAATTACTAATTATAACCATTCAGACGTAACAACATAATTAAAAATAGAAAATCAATAAGCATACGTTTCTTACAAACTTTATTTGTTACAACTTACAACCAAGTTGGGGTCTATTTGACTGCCTCGTATCTACTCTAATATATTAAGGTTTTTTTTTTATCATATTTCACACTGTCATTCAATTTGCCAAATGTCATTTTGTGGTTATTTTGAATTAATTTTTTTTCCACATGTCAAGTTTTTCTATTTTATTAAATTCAACATAATATGATGTAATAATTGCAATAAGTGTAGTAATAAATGAATATCAATTTAATTAATGAACTTACCTTTTATTTTCAAAATTTTTAAATTCTATCTTATTTGTTTCGTTTATTTATTTATTTAAATTATTTGTTTAAATAAGTAAAAGGTAAGTTTATTAATGAAATTGATATCCATTTATTACTACATTTATTGCAATTATTACATTATATTATGTTGAATTTTATAAAATAAAAAAACTCATAAAATGACATGTGGAAAAAGAATTAATTCAAAATAACCACAAAATGACATTTGGCAAATTGAATGAGAGTGTGACATATTACAAAAAAACCTTTATTTATTAGAATATATTATAAGACATTTGTTGTAATTTAAAATACCAAAAAATTCTTCAAGAGTTTTCAATACACAATGTTTTTAGAGGTTGAAGATCACCAATCCATTCAAGCTCTTGTAAGAATGCATCATTTTCTAAATTGTAATTTAAAATCATTGAATGACATAAAGTCGGTGTTTATTATCATCATTGATCGGTGATCTACCTGTGTTGACATATCATCTTATGATGATATCATGTCTACATGTCTATGCATGTAATTACTAATTATAACCATTCAGACGTAATAATATAAATAAAAGTAGAAAATCAATAAGCATACGTTTCTTACAAACTCTATTTCTTACAATTTACAACCAAGTGAGGGCCCATTTGATTGCCGCGTATCTACTCTAATCTATGAAAGTTTTTTTTTATCACATGTCACACTCTCATTCAATTTGCCAAATGTCATTTTGTGGTTATTTTGAATTAATTTTTTTTCCACATGTTACGTTTTTCTATTTTATTAAATTCAACATAATATAATGTAATAATTGTAATAAATGAATATCAATTTAATTAATGAAATTACCTTTCATTTTAAAATTCTCAGATTATCTCTTATTAGTTTCTTTTATTTATTTCTTTAAATTTAAATTATTTGTCTAAATAAGTAAAAGGTAAGTTCATTAATGAAATAGATATACATTTATTACTACATTTATTGCAATTATTATTGAATTTAATAAAATAGAAAAACTAATAAAATGACATGTGGAAAAAGAATTAATTCAAAATAACCACAAAATGACATTTGGCAAATTGAATGAGAGTGTGACATATTACAAAAAAACCTTTATTTATTAGAATATATTATAAGACATTTGTTGTAATTTAAAATACCAAAAAATTCTTCAAGAGTTTTCAATACACAATGTTTTTAGAGGTTGAAGATCACCAATCCATTCAAGCTCTTGTAAGAATGCATCATTTTCTAAATTGTAATTTAAAATCATTGAATGACATAAAGTCGGTGTTTATTATCATCATTGATCGGTGATCTACCTGTGTTGACATATCATCTTATGATGATATCATGTCTACATGTCTATGCATGTAATTACTAATTATAACCATTCAGACGTAATAATATAAATAAAAGTAGAAAATCAATAAGCATACGTTTCTTACAAACTTTATTTGTTACAACACTATTACGTATATAATATTGTAGTTTCAAAATTCATTTAGTTGAAGAAAAAAAAAAGCATAGTGGGAAGACTTATCACCAACATTTTATTTTATTTTAATATGTAATTACTATTTGTTAAATGAAAATGTATAAACTTAACAAATTTCCAAGAGATAAAGTGATATAGAGACGAAAAAAATCTATCCTAATAAATAAGAATGATTTTGTCATGTCCTTTTCTCCCAATTGTCATTTCTTAGATTTTTTTTAATTATTTAACATCAACTTGTCATTTTTATGGTTTTTTTTATTCAAATTCCACTTATTAAATGTCACCTCATATTAATTAATTTTATTAATATATTAACTAATGTACACAATAACTTTCTATTTGTGAATTCATTTTTCTATTAATATATAATTAATGTATATGTATATTAATGTAGATAATACATTCCATTTGTGAATTCATATTAATTAATTTTATTATTATAGATTAACTAAAACCAAATTATATAAATGGTCCATGTGGTGTACCAAATGTTAAAAAACTCAGTCGTTACTTATTTATTTATTTTTTTTATGAACATGGTCCTTGTGGTTACCAAAACTTACGTGAATGGTCTTTTTTTTTCACACCGTTATTTTTGGTCCTTTTTATAAATTCACGTAATACATGGGTCTCATACCTAGTCATCTCTAATAAATGAAAGTTTTTTTTTGCCACTTGTCACACTCTTAATCAATTTGCCAAATGTCATCTTTTTTGTTACCTTGAATTAACTCTTTTTCCATATGTCATTTTAAGAGTTTTTCTATTTTATTAAATTTTTACATCATATTTTAATGTAATAATTATAATAAACGTAGTAATAAATGGATATCAATTTCATTAATTAACCTACCTTTTAATTTCAAAATTCCCAAAGTTAAAGTTTATTAATTTCTTTTATTTATTTAAATAACTTGTTTAAATTTAAAACATAAAAAACATTTATATTATAATAATTCATTATTTTTCTTATTTTCTTATAAATTAAAAGTTTTCAAATATTTTGACATTAAATTTAACTTCCAAAAGAAAAACTTTAACTCATGTAATACATGAGTCACACAACTTGTAGAAGAAAATTTTAAAGTTTTCTGAGACTTGAATATCAGTTGTTAAACCATAAAAATAACCAAAATAAAAACCAATTTTATGTATTTTTCAAATAATAATTATGTTTCAAGATATTTTTTTTCTGTAAATGAAATTCTCATTAACAATCTCCTAAAAAAATAATCACGAGTGGAAGTTAACCTTGACCTTTTTTATTGTCGAAAAAAGTTTACATTATGAAATATTGATGTAAGTATGTAACATAGTATATTTGTAACAACAATGTATGTATAAATTACAAGATAACCATGATACAACTGTAATTATTGAGTTACTAGTTTATAACCCGTGGGAACTACAGTTATAAAACTAATTAAATTTTCATAGTAAAAAATAAAAATTATTAATTAATTATTTTAAATAAATTGTTATTTAAGAGATAATTTTTTAGTTATATAAAATTATAATCATTGATTTAAATAAATACATGACCTTATAATCTGGATTAATGATATTTTAATTTTTACTATCTACTCTAATAAATGAATATTTTTTTTGGCACATGTCACACACTCATTTAATTTGCCAAATGTCATTTTATGGTTATTTTGAATTAATTTTTTTTCCAGCATTTCATTTTATGAGTTTTTTTTTCTATTTTATTAAATTCAACATAATATAATGTAATAATAATTGCAATAAATGTAGTAATAAATGAATATTAATTTCATTAGTGAACTTACCTTTTAATTTTAAAATTCTCAAATCAAATCTTATTAGTTTCTTTTATTTATTTATTTATTTAAATTATTGTTTAAATAAGTTAAAGGTAAGTTCATCAATGAAATTGATATTCATTTATTACTACATTTATTGCAATTATTACATTATATTATGTTGAATTTAATAAAATAGAAAAACTCATAAAATGATATGTGGAAAAAAAATTAATTCAAAATAACCACAAAATGACATTTCGTAAATTAAATGAGAGTGTGACATATGACAAAAAAACATTCATTTATTAGAATATATTATAAGACATTTTTTGACATTTAAAATACCAAAAAATTCTTCAAGATTTTTAAATACACAATGTTTTTAGAGGTTGAAGATCACCGATCCATTCAAGCTATTGCAAGAATGCATCATTTTCTAAATTGTAATTTAAAATCATTGAATGACATAAAGTCGGTGTTTATTATCATCATTGAACGGTGATCAACCTGTGTTGTCATATCATCTTATGATGATATCATGTCTACATGTCTATGCATGTAATTACTAATTATAACCATTCAGACGTAATAAAATAAATAAAAATATAAAATCAATAAACATATGTTTCTTACAAACTTTATTTGTTACAACTTACAACCATGTGAGGGCCCATTTGACTGTCGCGTATCAACTCTAATATATGAAGGGTTTTTTTTATCACATGTCACACTCTCATTCAATTTGTCAAATGTCATTTTCTGGTTATTTTGAATTAATTTTTCTTCCACATGTCAAGTTTTTCTATTTTATTAAATTTAACATAATATAATGTAATAATTGCAATAAATATAGTAATAGATGAATATCAATTTAATTAATGAACATACTTTTTCATTTTAAAATTCTCAAATTATATCTTATTTGTTTCTTTTATTTATTTATTTAAATTATTTGTTTAAATAAGTAAAAGGTAAGTTCATTAATGAAATTGGTATCCATTTATTACTACATTTATTGCAATTATTACATTATATTATGTTGAATTTATTAAAATAGAAAACTAATAAAATGCATGTGGAAAAAATTAATTCATAATAACCACAAAATGACATTTGGCAAATTGAATGAGAGTGTGACATATGACAAAAAAAACCTTCATTTATTATAGTAGATTATAAAACATTTGTTGTTATTTAAAATACCGATAATTCTTCAAGATTTTTCAATACACAATGTTTCTAAAGGTTGAAGATCACCAATCCATTCAAGCTCTTGTACGAATGCATCGTTTTCTAAATTGTAATTTAAAATCATTGAATGACATAAAGTTGATGTTTATTATCATCATTGATTAGTGATCTACATGTGTTGGTGTGACATCCCCAAAATCTCGGCCAGAAAAGACCGTTTTCATTTATGCTTGTTAAACATTTTCAGAGTAAATCCTTTTTAAAAGAGATGCGGAATTTGTTCCCAAAAACAAAACATGATAAAATAGATCTTTTATCAAAACATTTCATAAAGAAACATAATTTCATTTCATAATCAAATCGGGATGTCATGTTTCGGTACAGACCATAAAGCATAAACGATAACATTACAAGTCATTCAACAAATATATACATATGCAGACTTGTAAACAAAACAACTTGATGATTCATCCATCTTATGCCCTTGCGCCACTTGCTGTAATACAAATAAACTGAGTGGGTCAGGCTTGGGAGCCTGGTGAGCATGTAGGGTTTTCAAACCACAATAAATAATTATATTTAATTCAACAATCAACAATAACCCGATTACCCATTCCCGTTATCCTCACTTTACGTCCCTAAAACAACATCTATTATAAGGGACCTAATCTAGGATTTTCATCGGGACGGACATTACTGCAAAGGGGCTTCCTTAGCAATAAATATCCTAAAGGTAACCATGAGGGGGATAAAGTACACCGGTGAACACGTCGTTCACAGCACCTACAGGTTATGAGCCTGCTAGTGTTCCACAGGACTGTCTAGGATAGTCCGTGGTCGTCATCCATACTCTGCTGAATGACTAGAATAACACCAACAACATCGAGGCCTCTCATCTGTTTATTACACACTAATTATCTACCCATGTTCTACCCAACATATTAGTAGATAAAAATATACATTTTTATACACAGTTTAAAACATGTATAGCATGCTTTAATCAGTACATATTCCACATAACATATGAGGCATACACACATAACACATATTTCATAGAGAATAAATCAGATCTATAAGATAAAAGAGAGTGAACATACATTCACACATATAACAACAAAATATATACACATAGCACGTATTTTATATAAAATATTTCTTAATAATGTGTTGGAAGAAAATGACTACACACTCACTTGATCAAAAGATGATCAGGCAGCACTACGGCTTGCAGAAGTAGTGTTTCTCCATAGATCTGGAAGATCTTCACAAAAATCGGGCTCCTTGCGAGCAGGGCGTCGGCTCGGAAATCTCACTTCTCGGAATCCTCGGGGCTTCGGATCTTGCTTCGGGGATTGGGAATGATACCCGGGCTTCGGGATATGATTGGCATGCAAATCGAGGCAAAAACTAGAAAGAAGGAAGAGTTTGAACAAGGGAAAATGGCTGATCTTGGTTTCTATTTATAGGCTGCTGGGTCTGGGATTACGCTGGGCGTACTTCGACGTCACTGCATGCGTCAATTGGTGGCACTCGAGTATTGGTCAGACAAGTTGCACCCCTCTGAGTACGCTGGGCGTACTCATATTACGCTTGGTGTAATTTGACTCGTCAAACTTCTAAATTGCGTAACTTTCGCATATGAGCTCCGTTTTCGACGTTCTTTATATCCACGCGTAGGTCAGACCATCTTCTACAACTTTCATTTAGACTCCGTCGGCTAATTTTGACTTTTATTTTTATTATTTATCTTTAGAAGGCCGGGACAGGAAAACTTCGTTATAAATTCATAACTTCTTCGTTTGACGTCCATTTCCGTCTGTCTTTTCACCAAAGCACTACTATCAACGAGATCTTCGATTCTCGTTTAGATTGTTTCAGCTAAAAACCGCTCGACCTCAAATCGAGTATTCGGGCTGCTTACTGCCAAGTCGAAACTTCAGAAAATCATAACTTCCTCATACGAAGTCAGATTTGGGCGTTCTATATATATTCGGAAACCTCGTTTCGGCCACTACAACTTTATGCAAAGATATCGAGTTTATTTTACACTTAAATTTTGACGCTCATTTTATTCTTAATTTAATTAAATTGTAATAATTAAGAAAACACACACATAATTCACAAATAATACATTTTTATTATTTCAAATTGGGTTACAAAGGTTAACCTAGGCTATTACATTGCTAAAAATGGCAAGCCTAGAAACACGGACGTTACAGTTGGCATATCATCTTATGATGATACCATGTCTACATGTCTATGCATGTAATTACTAATTATAAGCATTCAGACGTAATAAAATAAATAAAAATAGAAAATCAATAATCATACGTTTCTTACAAACTCTATGTGTTACAACTTACAACCAAGTGAGGGCCTATTTGACTATAGTCTATCTACTCTAATATATAAAGGTTTTTTTGTCACATGTCACACTCTCATTAGATTTGCCAAATGTCATTTTGTGGTTATTTTGAATTATTTTTTTTCACATGTCAAGTTTTTCTATTTTATTAAATTCAACATAATATAATTTAATAATTGCAATAAATATAGTAATAAATAAATATCAATTTAATTAATGAACTTACCTTTTCGTTTAAAAATTCTGAAATTATATCTTATTTGTTTCTTTTATTTATTTATATAAATTATTTGTTTAAATCAGTAAAAAGTAAGTTCATTAATGAAATTGATATCTATTTATTACTACATTTATTGCAACTGTTACATTATATTATGTTGATTTTAATAAAATAGAAAAACACATAAAATGACATGTGGAAAAAAAATTAATTCAAAATAACCACAAAATGACATTTGGCAAACTGAATGAGAGTGTGACATATGACAAAAAAAACCTTCATTTATTATGGTATATTATAAGACATTTGTTGTCATATAAAATACCAAAAAAATCTTCATGATTTTTCAATACACAATGTTTTTAAAGGTTGAAGATCACCAATCCATTCAAGCTCTTGTAAGAATGCATCATCTTCTAAATTGTAATTTAAAATCATTGAATGACATAAAGTCGGTGTTTATTATCATCATTGATCGGTGATATACCTGTGTTGGCATATCATTTTATGATGATATCATGTCTACCTGTATGTTTGTAATTACTAATTATAACCATTCGGACGTAATAAAATAAATAAAAAAAAAAGAAAATCAATAAATATACATTTCTTAAAAACTTTATTTGTTACAACTTACAACCGAGTGAGTGCCCATTTGACTATTGCGTAAAAAATATTATAGTTTCTTAATTCATTTATTTGAAGAAAAAAAAAAGCATTGAGGGAAGACTTATCACCAACTTTTTATTTTATTTTAATATGTAACTACTATTTGTTAAATGAAAATGCATAAACTTAACAAATTTCCAAGAGATAAAGTGACATAGAGACAAAAAAAATCTATCCTTATAAATAAAAATGATTTTTGTCACATGTCCTTTTCTCTCACTTGTCATTTTTTAGATTTTTTTTGAATTATTTAACATCCACTTGTCATTTTTATAGTTTTTTTTTTCTTTTTTATTCAAATTTCACTTATTAAATGCCATCTCATACTAAATAATTTTAATAAATATATTATCTAATGTAAATAATAACTTTTTATTTGTGAATTCATCTGTCTGTTAATATATAATTTATATAAATATATATATATATATATATATATATATATATATATATATATATATGTATGTATATTAATGTAGATAATACATTCCATTTGTGAATTCATATTAATTAATTTTATTATTATAGATTAATTAAAACCAAATTATATAAATGGTCCATGTGGTGTACCAAAGGTTAAAAACTCAGTCGTTACTTATTTATTTATTTTTTTATGAACATGGTCCTTGTGGTTACCAAAACTTGCATGAATGGTCTTTTTTTTCACATCGTGATTTTTGGTCATTTTTATAAACTCACGTAATATATGGGTCTCACACCTAGTCATCTCTAATAAATGAAAGTTTTTTTTTGTTACTTGTCACACTCTTATTCAATTTGCCAAATGTCTTTTTTTTTTTGTTTTCTTTGATATTTTGAATTAACTGTTTTTCCATATGTCATTTTATGAGGTTTTCTATTTTATTAAATTTTACATAATATCTTAATGTAATAATTACAATAAATGTAGTAATAAATGAATATCAATTTCATTAATTAATCTACCATTTAATTTCACAATTCCCAAAGTTAAAGTTTATTAATTTCTTTTATTTATTTAAATAATTCGTTTAAATTTAAAAGATAAAAAACATTTCCATTATAATAATTCATTATTTTTCCTATTTTCTTATAAATTAAAAGTTTTCAAACATTTTAACATTGATATTTAACTTTAAAAAAAATTAACTCATGTAATAAATGAGTCACACAACTAGTAGAAGAAAATTTTAAACTTTTGTGAGACTTGAATATCAGTTGTTAAACCATAAAAATAGCCAAAATAAAAACCAATTTTATGTATTTTTCCCATAATAATTATGTTTCAATATTTTTTTTTCTATAAATGAAATTCTCATTAACAATCTCCCAAAAAAATAATCACGAGCAGAAGTTAACCTTGACCTTTTTTATTGCCGAAAAAAGTTTACATAATGAAATATTGATGTAAGTATGTAACATAGTACATTTGTAACAACAATGTATGTATCAATTACAAGATAAGCATGATAGAACTGTAATTATTTAGTTACTAGTTTATAACCCGTGTGAACTACGGTTATAAAACTAATTTATTTTCATAGTAAAAAATCAAAATTATTAATTAATTATTTTAAATAAATTTTTATTTAAGAAATAATTTTTTGGTTATATAAATTTATATTCGTTAATTTAAATAAATACATGACCTTATAATCTGTATTAATGTTATTTTAATTTTTATTATCTACTCTAATAAATGAATGTCTTTTTTTTGACACATGTCGCACTCTCATTCAATTTGTCAAATGTCACTTTGTCGTTATTTTGAATTAATTTTTTTTCCAGCATGTCATTTTATGAGTTTTTTTTCTATTTTATTAGACTCAACATAATATAATGTAATAATTGCAATAAATGTAGTAATAAACGAATATCAATTTAATTAATGAACTTACCTTTCATTTTAAAATTCTCAAATTATCTCTTATTAGTTTCTTTTACTTATTTCTTTAAATTTAAATTATTTGTTTAAATAAGTAAAAGGTAAGTTCATCAATCAAATTTATATCCGTTTATTATTACATTTATTTCAATTATTACATTTAATTATGTTGAATTTAATAAAATAGAAAACCTCATAAAATGACATGTGAAAAAAAACTAATTCAAAATAACCACAAAATGAGATTTGGCAAATTAAATGAGAGTGTGACATATGACAAAAAAAAACTTTCATTTATTAGAGTAGATTATAAGACATTTTTTGACATTTAAAATACCAAAAAATTCTTCAAGATTTTTCAATGCACAATGTTTTTAGAGGTTGAAGATCACCAATTCATTCAAGCTCATGCAAGAATGCATCATTTTCTAAATTGTAATTTAAAATCATCGAATGACATAAAGTCGGTGTATATTATCATCATTGATCAGTGATCTACGTGTGTTGGCATATCATCTTATGATGATATCATGTCTACATGTCTATTCATGTAATTACTAATTATAACCATTCAGACGTAATAAAATAAATAAAAATAGAAAATCAATAAGTATACGTTTCTTACAAACTCTATTTGTTACAATTTACAACCAAGTGAGGGTCCATTTGACTATCGCGTATCTACTCTAATAGATGAAGGTTTTTTTTTATCACATGTCACACTCTAATTTAATTTGCCAAATGTCATTTTTTGGCTATTTTGAATTAATTTTTTTTCCACATGTCACATTTTTCTATTTTATTAAATTCAACATAATATAATGTAATAATTGCAATAAATGTAGTAATAAATGAATATCAATTTAATTAATGAACTTACCTTTCATTTTAAAATTCTCAAATTATCTCTTACTATTAGTTTCTTTTATTTATTTCTTTAAATTTAAATTATTTGTCTAAATAAGTAAAAGGTAAGTTCATTAATGAAATTGATATCCATTTATTACTACATTTATTGTAATTATTATATTATATTATGTTGAATTTTATAAAATAAAAAAACTCATAAAATGACATGTGGAAAAAGAATTAATTCAAAATAACCACAAAATGACATTTGACAAATTGAATGAGAGTGTGACATATGACAAAAAAAAACCTTTATTTATTAGAGTATATTATAATACATTTGTTGTCATTTAAAATACCAAAAAATTCTTCAAGAGTTTTCAATACACAATGTTTTTAGAGGTTGAAGATCACCAATCCATTCAAGCTCTTGTAAGAATGCATCATTTTCTAAATTGTAATTTAAAATCATTGAATGACATAAAGTCGATGTTTATTATCATCATTGATCGGTGATCTACCTGTGTTGGCATATCATCTTATGATGATATCATGTCTACCTGTATGTATGTAATTACTAATTATAACCATTCAGATGTAATAAAATAAATAAAAATAGAAAATCAATAAACATACGTTTTTTAATAACTTCATTGTTACAACTTACAACTAAGTGAGGGCCCATTTGACTATTACGTATATAATATTATAGTTTCATAATTCATTTATTTGAAGAAAAAAAAAGCATAGTGGGAAGACTTATCACCAAGTTTTTATTTTATTTTAATATGTAACTACTATTTGTGAAACGAAAATGTGTAAACTTAACAAATTTCCAAGAGATAAAGTGATACAGAGACAAAAAAATCTATCCTAATAAATAAGAATGATTTTGCCACACGTCCTCTTTTCCCACTTGTCATTTTTTAGATTTTTTTTTGAATTATTTAACATCCACTTGTCATTTTTATAGTTTTTTTTTTCTTTTTTTTATTCAAATTCCACTTATTAAATGCCACCTCATACTAATTAATTTTATTAATTTATTAACTAATGTACATAATAACTTTCCATTTGTGAATTCATCTTTCTATTAATATATAATTAATGTATATGTATATTAATGTAGATAGTACATTCCATTTGTGAATTCATATTAATTAATTTTATTATTATAGATTAATTAAAACCAAATTATATAAATGGTCCATGTGGTGTACAAATGTTAAAAACTTAGTCGTTACTTATTTTTTATTTTTTTTATGAACATGGTCATTGTGGTTACCAAAACTTGCGTGAATGGTCTTGTTTTTTACACCGTTATTTTTGGTCCTTTTTTATAAACTCACGTAATATAGGGGTCTCACACACCTAGTCATCGCTAATAAATGAAAGTTTTTTTTGTCACTTGTTTACACTCTTATTCAATTTGGCAAATGTCATTTGTTTTTGTTATTTTGAATAACTCTTTTTCCATATGTCGTTTTTTGAGTTTTTTTATTTTATTAAATTTTACATAATATTTTAATGTAATAATTGCAATAAATGTAGTAATAAATGGATATCAATTTCATTAATTAACCTACTTTTTTATTTCAAAATTCCCAAAGTTAAAGTTTATTAATTTCTTTTATTTATTTAAATAATTTGTTTAAATTTAAAAGATAAAAAACATTTCCATTATAATAATTCATTATTTTTCTTATTTTCTTATAAATTAAAAGTTTTCAAATATTTTGACATTTATATTTAACTTTAAAAAAAAAATTAACTCATGTAATACATGAGTCACACAACTAGTAGAAGAAAATTTTAAACTTTTGTGAGACTTGAAAATCAATTGTTAAACCATAAAAATAACCAAAATAAAAACCAATTTTATGTATTTTTCCCATAATAATTATGTTTCAATTTTTTTTTTCTGTAAATGAAATTCTCATTAACAATCTCCCAAAAAAATAATCACGAGCGGAAGTTAACCTTAACCTTTTTTATTGCCGAAAACTAGTTTACATTATGAAATATTAATGTAAGTATGTAACATAGTATATTTGTAACAACAATGTATGTACAAGATAACCACGGTTATAAAACTAATTAAATTTTCATAGTAAAAAATCAAAATAATTAATTAATTATTTTAAATAAATTGTTAATTAAGAGATAATTTTTTTTAGTTATATAAAATTATAATCATTGATTTAAATAAATACATGACCTTATAATCTGTATTAATGTTATTTTAATTTTTATTATAATGTTATTAATTTAATGTAATTAGAGTGAAAAATTTTAAAATATAAAATTTAAAATGGAGAATCAATAGGTTGACAAGTAGAATTACATTAATTAAGTGACCTAATAGAGTTACACATGACAAAAAGAGAATAAACTTATTTTTTTATTAGAATAGGATACCAACTATACAATCATAAAACTTATTTAAAAGAACCAAAAAAGAAGAAAAAGAAAATGATAAACGTATTTTTAAATAAAGTGTCTAGTTTGCAATTCATGTATCAAATGTAACCATTTGTGTCATAAGAATGCCTACGAGAAAACGTTTTAATTCTTTCAAGAGCTTCTTCAAGCAAAGATGGTTCTGCAGCAAAAGTTATCCTCACCCAATTCTTTAGTCCCACTGTTAGTCCTACAAAACACAAAAAAAAAAAACAATTAATATAATTATATTCTTTTAATTATTAGAGTTTCTAACTTTTCAATATTTATATATTTCTACATGTTACCAAATTTTTCATAAGTTTTCTTATTTACATTTTATAAATTAAAGAAAAACACGTTCCACGAGTTTTGAGTTTTTTAACAAATCAACTTTACGTTAAATTAAACAAAAACACAATTTTCATTTGAAGTCGATAAACTAAAAAGTGGAAAGAGATTAAAAAACATAAAAAACTCACATGTCAACTTCACAAGCTTCTACAAAAAGCTATTGGGCTAAAAAAGATCTCAATAGGATATTTGACTTTGAGTCGCACCTATTATGTTACTTTTTAATTTCTTGCATTTAATTTTAGTTTAAATATATATATATATATATATATATATATATATATATATATATATATATATATATATATATATATATTTTGTTTAATAATCACCTGGAAGAAGGATAACAGATTCTTCTTTAGCTAACTTGAAACAAAAGTCAATGTCATCATGGATATCTTTTAGTAATGAAACATTAAGCTTCACCATCATTGCCATGGATCCTTGAGGTTTTGTTGGACATGTTAAACAAGGAATATCTTCTATTTTCTTCATACAAACATCCGATGTGTGTTTCAATATGTCAAGAGTTTTCATGAAGAACGTGTCACTTGTTTCCTTAATAATTCGAGGCACAGCTGCCTGAAACACATAATAACAACATTATACTTTAAGTTTTTATTTTTCCTTACGGTTAAAGTTAACATTGGTAGTTGGTTGACCAATTTTAACTTTAACCCTTTTTCCTATTACAACATTATACACCGAAAAATCTACCTAATTATAACTAGGTAGATTTTTCAAAGTATAATGTTGTAAATGTAATAGGAAAAAGAAAAAAATCAGGATGTTGTAATAAACAAATAAATAAAAGTACTGTGGTACCCGACCTGTATAAAGGTTGCGGGACCACCACAGATGTCAAAGTACTTCTTGAGTCGCTCAACAGTCTGAAAAAACCAAAAAAAGTTAAAATTAGTAATCAAATTCACAAATTTAAAGTATGTTGCTATTTTTTAACGTACCTTGGTGTTTTTGAACATGGAATTAGGATCGGTGGTGACAAACCACCCAAGGCGCCACCCTGGCACAATCCATCTTTTTGATAAGGATCCAAGTGTAAGAACAGGCACCATGGATCCAAACACACCCATTGGCACAAAAGGGTTTTGTCCAAAAGCTAAATGTCCATAAACTTCATCTGCTATAACAACAACCTTGTGCTTCTTTGCAGTTTCGGCAATCTACTTTCATTTAATCCAAATTAGTATCTCAAATCATTAACCAAAAAGACTAAAGGCCCGTTTGATAGTTGCTGTTTGGAAAAGTGTTGTCTAAGAAAGTCTATTGACCAGGAAAGAAACCATGCTGTTTGATTGTACATCTTACTGATCGTACTGAATGATGAAAAATGATCATTCAGCCAGAAAGATATTGTTTTGTGGCTTTCTAGAAAAGACATATTTTACCGGGAAAGTCTCTTTTTTTGTGCAAATTAAACAATCTTTCTGACATGTGTCAGCCAGAAATATTTGTTTGGACCTGGAAAGATGTCTATCAAACAAACAAGGTTTAAATTATGAATCATGTATAATGTATACCTTTTTTAAATGTTGATAACTATAGACATTTCCACATGGATTCCCTGGGTTTATGATGACAATTGCAACGGTGTTATGATCAGCTAATGCATCAATGGCATCAAGGTCAACTTCCCAGTTGTTTTCGGGAAGAAGGTCAAAATGGCGGATTTCAACGTTTCTAAAAGCTGCACAAAGTTCATAGATTGGGAATCCTGGTTTTGGAACTAATATGTTTGAATTTGGTCTGGCTAAAATTGATATAGCAACTTCTATGGCTTGTGTGCATCCTGCTGTTATGAATACATCATCTGGGGATAACTTGTATGGGAGATTGATCGATAGATATTCACTGATTGCCCTGTTTTTGATCATATGACATTAGAGTTAATAAGATTTGATGCATAAAGAAAAGGTTAAACTTTTATATACGTGTCTCTGGCATTTCTACAAACAGGTTGTGTGCGTGACTCGAGTTCTCTTGAGATTGGACTTATCATGGTGATTTTATACAATTCATTCTCTGTTGTCTAAATTTGAAGTGCTACGTACTTGATCAAACATAAAAGAAATCACTTTACGAGAGAAATCAAGAGAACAGATCACAGAGAGTCTAATTGCAGAAACGAAAGGAAGAACGAACATACTTTCTTGCTTGAGGAAGGCCAACAGTAGGGGAATATCCATTGAATTTCTGCGAGGTGAGAGCATCAACGACAGCATCTTCTGCAACAGAAGTGGTAGTGAAGCAAGAAAAAGCAGTCGGGTCACCCATCCCAAGAGAAATCACTCTCTTCTTATTTTCATAATCAAGATTCGCCATTAACAGTCCAAGAATCCCCTTAATTGTCACATTCGTAGGGGTCTCCATTTTCGCAACCCCATTCTCCATTTCTTTAGATAAAAAGAAAGATAACAGAGAATGATTGAGTACTCAGTAGAGATGTTATGTACAATTGTGCATGGATGAACAAATGTTTGAAAAACTCTACACAGAGAGGGCTGTGGAGAATGCAGATGCACCCCAAGTGTTGTGTTTGTGTGGTGATATTCAAACTCTCAGCCATCGACTCCTTTTATTTGAGGGGTTTTGAGAAGCTTCCAAAAGTGAAATGTGACCCACAAGAAAACGGAAGTGATGTTTTTCACGGCTCGTTTGTGGTGTATAGTTCACCACGCGCCACCAGACGTGTTGGAAACTGTTACTCAAATCAATTTAGAACTTTTTGAAAGCTGCCAACCTTTATATAGCAAAGAGTATATAAAAGGAAATGTGATTTTGGTTAACATTTAATAAACTTATATCTAAAAGTTGTTACACTATTATTATTATTATTATTATTATTATTATTATTATTATTATGTGTGATCATCTCCAACCCAACATTAATATTATTTTTTACATCAAAATGATATGGAGCCATCTCAATCTCATTTTATTTTGATGTATAAATTTAATGTTATATTATTTTTTTATAGCAAAATGGTATAAAAATTTTGCGTCAATTCTAGTTCCTCGTTTACGTTTTTATTTTATTCTAAGTTAGTTTACATGATTAGGTATGTCTTAATATATTAGTTATTAGTTTATAACCCGTGAAAATCATGGTTATAAAATTAATTAAACTTTTATATTAAAAAATCAAAATTATTAATCAATTGTTTTAAATAAATTATTAATTAAGATATATTTTTTTAGTTATATAAAATTATAATCGTTGATTTAAATAAATACGTGAAATTATATCACATTATAATCTTAATTAATTTTATTTTATTTTTTAATCTTATGTTATTAATGTAATATGATTAGAGTGAAAAAATTTAAAATTTAAAATGGAGAATCACTTATTAATTTAATATAATTAAAATGAAAAATTTAAAATTTGAAATTTGAAATTGATAATTAACAGGTTGATAAGTGGCATGATAGATGACATTTAATATTAATGAGGAGTTCTTATAGTGTGACACTTGTCAATATGAGAGTAATCATATTCATTTATTAGAATAAGGAGATTCAAGATTATATTATTAACTGGACATTAATTAATCATAAAAAGTATAAAAATATGTTTAATTTGATTAATAATATATAAATAATTAATTTGATCATAATTTTGTAATATTATATTTTATAAAGCCTTTATACAAAAAAAGATATAAACAAAATAGGTAACAAGCTAATTAATAAGTTGAATGATGTTTTTGACAATTAGTTTAAGTTTAAAAAGAGAATATGCTAGAGAATATATATTTTTTGATGAAAAAAATGATATAGGATTAGAGATAAAATAACATTTGCATCATTTTTATACCATTTGGTGTAAACAATGGTATGTGGATGGAGATGGTCCTACATGGTGTCCTTTTACAACATTTTGGTCTAAACAATGGAATGTGGACGGAGATGGTCTTACATGGTGTCCTTATGAGTGGCAGTAGAACACTTCCAACCTATTATTTAGAGTGGTAGGAGTAGAACACTTCCAACCTATTATTTAGAGTGGTAGGAGTAGAACACTTTCAACCTATTATTTAACATACTGATGTTTTTTCTTTATTTTTTTCATCTCTCCCAACACATAATACATGAAGATAACATCATTCTTAATCCATTCAACCTACTTGTCACATCATTATTTTTAAAAACTTAAAACATCATATTTTCCCCACGGACCTTCAATTATGACTCAAATTCCATCCATAAACACAAACTAAAAATTCAACACGCACACTTTAAACACACACCCATGTTGATTAATCCTATATCAGTAGGATCTTTGTAAACCTCGATGATTATATACGCTTTGATGATAATTAATTCCATTAGCCCACCTACCCTACTGGATTTGGATTAAGGTTTAGGTGGGTTTACAGGCATGAAATTTGAGTTGAAACATCAACCACGACAATCGTAACCAAATCCTTTACAAATTAGATTATCCAAATAAATTGAATATACATCCATCCACAAAATATGTTTTCGACAAACAACCTTTAACCAATAAAAAATAATAATTTCACATCAACCAGAGTATCGACGAACCACAACATCATCAATGAACCAAAAAAATTCAAAATAATCTTCAACTTCAAATAATCCGAAACCATTTCAACATAGGGAATCGACAATACATTTAGGAAACAACAAGATTCAATCAATTTAATGAGCTTGTATTTGAGAAAAATTTGGAATATGAACACTGAACACCAATGTGAAACACAACAAACCTAGATCTAAAATAGTAGAAGATGAAATCATAACCAAAATCAGAATAAGATGAAATTGTGTTACATAATCGAACCCAACACATTTTTAGACGAAAGTGATGGCATCATAAATCATCTACAACACATGATCCACTCCAACCACTACAAAAACAGACCCCTCCATTGATCATATACAACACCACCAAACCATCGCCTCTTAACCTAACACCATTATAACACCATTATTATCGATTTTTCACTAAACCATTTAATTTTTCAAGCATCTTTATGTGAAGTTCTTCAATCACCCTCCCCTTTCTTCAATTGCAAACATAAAGAATCAAAATCTAAAAATATTAGGGCTTACAAACCCCTCATTCTCTTTTGATAGAATGAAGGAGAAATGAAGAAGGATGAATGAATGAAAAAGAAAGGAAGAAGGAGGCAGGGGATGAGACTAAGTGGTGCGCCCATTTCTCTTTTAAATAACAAAAAACAATAGTGCCACTGGTGTGCAAAGTCTGCTTCGTATGGATACATTTAAAACTAAAAGGGCCACTGGTATGCAAGGTTCACTTTGTAGGGACCATTCATGCAAAAAAAGGTTTCATAAGGACTATTTTAGGGACAAACTGAAAATCTTAAGGACTATTTGTGAAATTATATATATATATATATATATATATATATATATATATATGTATATATATATATATATATATCATGTTTTTTTTAATTTACAAAAGTAAAAATCTATCAAATATAATTAATATTGCGACATGCTCTACAGGGGTTTGGGTGTCGGATGATGGATCTGTCCTGGAAGCTTTCCTGAGAACACAACACAGAAGACTCATTAAAGGATGTCCAGGTGTTCTCCTGGGACGTCACTCCGACGATCAAGTTAGTTTCCTAAGAAAGAGAATTTTAGGGTAAAATTCGTGAGGGAGAAGATGGACCCTTCCTTGAGGCGGAAGAGATCCTTTTATACATGTTCCTAACGGATCATGGGGACCTCATCCAATGAGCGTGAGACGTGGCCTCCTCTGATTGGGAGAATTATGCCCACGTTAACTAACTGCCTGGTGACGTCAGTTCTGGGCGTTACCTAAACTTCTTGTCACGTCCTGATTGGTCGTGAGTGAATGAGAAGATCATGGGGGATATTCTTTCCTCTTGAAGGGGAACGAACTGCCACCCCAGTGCTGGATTACTTAGGCTAAGGCCAGGCCTTGGCCAAGGTTCTGGCGAGATAACGTCTTGTTTGTACTTTCCTTTACATTTAACGTGGTCGTTCATGGTAACGTTAACAAGTCCCTAGACCAGTAGCCTTTTGCGTTCATGATGTAGCAGAGTTGTTCTGGTCTTTTCACAAACACGTGGTGGGCTGCTACTGATAGATTATGTAGTTGGCAGGGTGAAATCGCCGTTCTTCAGCGGTTTCATCATGAAAAGGGTTCGATGCCCCTTTAGTGGCATTTAAACCTCTGTTCCTCCTGGCATTTCCTCATTACTTTCTACTTTTCTCTGTTTGACTTCTTGCCCTAAAGAAACCCTTTCGACTCTTTCTTCATATTTTTCCATGGCTACCGCTCGTTCCTTGGGGATAGATCTTACCACCAAAGAATGGGAATCTTTTGAGTTCTGATTCGAGTTTGTCCCCGAACATGGAGTGCAAATCCCCCTTCCTGATGCATCGCTTTACAGTCTTCCCGAAGGCAAAGTCGGCATTCCAATTGCCTTATTCGAAGTGGTTTTGCGTTTGCCTACTACAAACTTCTTCAACCTGATTATCCGGGAATATGGGTTTTTCGTGAGAGAGCTGGCACCTATTTCTATAAACAAGATAGTGGGTTTTGAACTCCTCTGTCGTACCCTAGGCCGCCTGCCAACTGTTCCGACATTCAAGTACTTCTTCAATGCTTCTATTCAGTCGGGGACTCGAACCCTTTCTCGTCGATGGGGAGTATATACTCTTATCCACGATAAAAAGTCCAAGAAGAACTGGCAGGGGAAGTTTTTATAGGCGAACAAAGAACTCGTGGTGCTCAGTTACCCAAGGGATAAGGTGTATGTCGACCGTGCTGCAACTCTTTTTGGTGCTGACAAGGAACTAGTTAATGTCCTAGAGAAGATCAACATCAATGGTGAAGATTGGATTGACTGATTCTTGGCCACTAGCGGAATGAGCACTGCTTGGAGGGCTCGTGGGAAGATGCATGAGTTTTTCGTCGAGAAAGAGGGTATTGTGCTTCTCAGACTGTTTCTTCTTGCCCCTTCCCCCCTTTTTAATCGGCAAAGCACGTTTAAATCGACATTTTGGTTAACCGCCGTTGTTTTTTGTTTTGTTGCCAGGTGTGGAGGAGGTTGTTTCTTTAGAGAAAGCTCTCCAGGTTCTATTTGAAGGTGAACTTCAGTATCGCGACGTCGATCTTGTGGAGGCTCTTCCACCCTTGTTTTTGGTCGAGGGATCGAAGCTACCGTCAGTTCTAACAGTGCTATCGGCATCGACGGGGATCCAGATCTCCAGGACATTGTTGTCACTGGTGCTTCTCAGAAGGATCCTGTCACACCCCAAAATCGAGAACGGCGGAAACGTTCTGGGGCGGAGGACGTCATGTAATGTATCACAACAATGCAAAGTAGTAAACAAAGCAACAACATCATCCATTGCATTAATAGTATAATTTTAATTACATTTGAGTTCTTTCATAGTATAATTCTACAAAATGAATGTTCAAAAATAAAAGACGAGTCTTGATTTCTCCGTCTTCACAGAATCTGGTAGTCGTACCTGTCTATCCGTATCCTGGGAATACAAGTTATTTTGAAAGCGAGTATCAACAATAATGCTGGTGAGTTCATAAGTATTTATGTGACTTTGATTTGTAAAGCTGTAAAGAAAACCTGTAGATGTATGAAGGAAAGTTTGTACCAACGAACATGTTTGCAAGTAATTGTAAATGTTTGAAAACCTTAGAAAATCCCATATTTTCTACTAGTATAAATTGTAGTCTTCTACCAAGACTCGATTGTTTTGAATAATTGCTTCAAAAATCCAATATTTGTTTATAAGTGGGTGGTAGTTTAAAAGACCCAAAGATGTACTACCATGGTATTTTTCATGTCTAAAACAGTAGATTTGTGTATAGTTATAACTGCTAAGGTATATGATAACTCCGTAAATCAACGTGTTTTTAATACTCCATGTGAGTTTTATAACCATGCTATTGACATTGATGGCCTGTAACAACGTTCTTCAGGCGTTGGAATGTTATGACATTTGTCACCCCAGACCTGCCGGTCTAACTGTAGCTAACAGTTTAGGTGCGGGATTGTCAATCCCGTATAGATCTATACACAAGCATCACGCTCCCCCTCCAAGGGATTATGGTTTATAATACAGGACTTAAAATGCATACTCGAACGTACGTGAAGCTGAAATGTCTCACAATTCTTAGTATTAAATATATTTACGTATGAAAGCCCATTTTGTTTTTGTATATGAATATACCTTCTTGATATGGTACTTGTAGTATATAAAATGTTATGAATATCTAGTATACTATCTCATGTAATTGTATTCCTTGAAACGGTATGTCTTGAAGTTGTATGCTTCTGTAATTGTATGTCTTAAGATTGTATGCCTTTTTAATCGTATATAATTGTATCTCTTCGCATAGTATGTAATGTATTTGTATTGACTCATGAATAGACTGAATCTTGTATAACTCCTGGTACTTGGAATGGTAAATAGTATGTCTTAACTATACCTATTATAGTTATTGATAATGTGTGTGTATAATTCGAAATGTGCCTTTGCTACTCAAAGGTACTGAACGAACTAACGGAAACTTTTATGTCTATATATGTACATATATATATATATATATATATATATATATATATATATATATATAACTAATATTTAGACGACATTCGGACGAATAACCGATGCCCTAAGGCCACATCCCAACGAGGAAAAGGAAATAAAGCGAGCTAGCCGTCCTAAGTCCTTCAAACATTACTTATATAAGTATACATATATAGGCAAGCACAAAGATATAAAAGAAGTTTTGTAAAACCTTTGAAAAGTCTAATAAATAAGAAATGATGACTTGATGTCAGTTTATAAAATGATTTGAAAGCAGTTTGTTTGATAAGAACAGTTTTAAATATAGGAAGACCTTTGTTAGTAACATGATTCTAACAGCGTTTGAAAGGAATCATAAAGTATGTAAGACAGTTTGATAAAGAGTTTTTATCATGTATAAATGTTTGTCGTAAACTATTATAGTTTTTCCAAAAGTTCGTTTCGTTTGTATAGTAACCCTAGTGTAATGCTCACTTGTTATGAAATGTATAACTTTTTGTGGTGACATAATGAACACTTAAACTCGAGGTATAAATAAACTGTTTGATTTGTATACGTATAACAACATATTTAATTTCGATATATATATATATATATATATATATATATATATATATATATATCAGACGATATCGTGTTATGTTTTCCGTATGAAAGATTCCACATAATGGTTGTGAATCACATATGATTTACTTGATAAAAATGAGTATTTAGTGAATCTTTGAGTTACACACGATAATAATCGTGTGTTTACTTGGATTCCCCCCCTCAAAAGTGTATATTAAAACAACATTTATAACACATTTAAAAATGTAGATTATAGGGGTATGAACTCACCGAAGAAAGTGCGTGATTTGAAGAAAACGACATTTTCCCGGGCGGCACCTCGACCGGAAAGTGACGAGATTCTAGGGAATCTCGGGGCTTCGGACTTTCGTCGGGGCTTGAGTGCGGAAATCGAGGTCGTCGGGATAGCTTCTAGTGCTTGGAAGTGTGTGAGAGTAATTGGAGATTTGAGAAAGTGTGTCTAAAACTCGAAGCTTATGCCATCTATTTATAGTGCTGGAGGAGTGAGTACGCGGGGCGTAATTTTGGAGTATGCAGGGCGTACTCACGTATGCAGCGCGTACCTCGTTACGCTGAGCGTAAGAATGCGTCATGGCTTACGACTCCTGGCTAGCTAAGCGTAGAGTGGGCGGGCCGATGGGACTCGACTCTGGGTCTAGTACGCGGGGCGTACTCCCAGAGAACGCGGGGCATAATCCGGCCTGTCCTCTTCTAAATTCCGTAACTTTCGCGTATGAGCTCCGTTTTTGACGTTCTTTATATCCACGTGAAGGTGAGAAAATACTGTACAACTTTCATTTAGACTCCGTTGGCTAATTTTGACTTTATTTTTAATTATATTTTAATTAATAGGTCGGGACACGATAACTTCGTTAAAAATCCGTAACTTCTTTATTCGAAGTCCGTTTTCGTTAGACTTTTTATTGTTATACTCCTATTGTTGGGCTCTACAACTTTCGTTTAGGTTGTATCGGCTAAAGATCGTTCGATCTCTGTTTCGAGTTTTTAGCTGTCTACTGCTAGGTTAGAAACTTCGGAAAATCATAACTTCCTCATACGAAGTCAGATTTGGGCGTTCTTTTTATGCATGATCACGGTTTAACGTAATCTATGACTTTCGTTTAGATACCTAAGGCTAAAAACTATTGTATCGAAACTTTGCGTTTTACGTCTACCAGTGTTGCCGGTTCTCGCCGTGAATTTTTGATTGGTTATAACTTCTTCGTTATAACTTGGATTTTAGTGTCCTTTATATGTACAAAAACCTTGATACGAGTCCTACCACTTTATTTAATCCAAATATGATTTTAGGAAAGTTAAGTTTTGGCTTAAATTTGACTGGCGTTACATTTTATCATCTCAAAATATCGGGTTGTCACATCATCCCCCTGTTAGAGGGAATTTCGTTCCGAAATTCGAGTTTTAAGTAGTATTAACAATCATTCTACCGATAGGAGTTCTATTTGATACTCGTGTTCTTAAGCAAACATTTGTCTTCGCCTGGCATTCCAGTGAATCTTTCACTAATGGGATACGACTTTGCTTCTTTCGTTTGACTTCACTGGTATGATATCCTTTCCTTGTCGAAGGTGTGTTGTGTGTTTCCGTGTTCGGTGAGAGTGTTACACCTTGTACCCTACAAGTAGTGTCTCCAGATCTTCAGAGCAATCAACGCTGCTCCTGAATCAAGGTCATGTGTTGAACAATCAAATTCTTGGGTCTTAAACTGTCTTGAGGTATAGGTAGTGATCTTTCCCCTTGCATAATAACACAACCAAGCCCTTGGTTATATGTATCGCATTACACCATGCAATATTCTATCCTCTTTTTGGGAGGGATAATATTGGTGCGATGCATCAGACTTACTTTAGCGTTTGGAACGCTCTTTCTTGTTTACAGACGAATCCGGTGCTCTTCCAAGTGAGAAACTTATCCTAAAGAATCCCCTTCTGAGGAGTTTGTTAAGCTCGTTAGGAAGTTCTTGCACCTCGGTTGGAGCTAGACAATAAGTTGATTTGGCTACTGGAACTAAGTCGATTCTGAATTTGACTTGACGCCGTGTTGGTAGTCTCGGTTTTCCTTTCGGAAAGGTGTTGGGAAAAGCCGTGTACTTCTTAGATGTTCTGAATGTCCTTCATTTCTTGGCACGTCTTGGCGATGTGTGCAAGGAATACATGATATTCCTTTCGTAAGCATTTCTGAGCTTGCATACACGAATTTGATGAGAGGGTTCGTACTTGGTTTGTCGCTGTAAATAACTAGAGCTTCGTTGTTTTAGGGAGGTTAGGACGAACTGCTTTATCAAAGCACCTGATGTCGGTTCAATGTAGACTTAACCAACTCTTGCTGATCATGATGTTGAAACCTTGGGGTGGATTAGCTGTCGTGAATATCTAAAAGAAGTATGACTACTCATGAATTAGGGGAAAAGGATAGGTATTTCTAAGTTTATTCTTACGGACGCACGATCACTCGCAGTCTTGGGCAGTCTCCGTCTTGAAGTTCATAGTAGAACTCATACCTGGTTCATCCATCACAGTCTCGGTTATACGAGTCGTTTATAATTAAGGTTTGAAAAGGTAGTAGAATAAATGATTCTTCTTTAAGCCCTCATCCCATCGAGGAAAAAGAAGTTAAAGTGGAATTGTCAATTCCAAACTTGTAGAACCTTGATTATATATCACCCCTATGTATACGTTCATCAGCGAAGTTCAACCGTATGGACCCTTTGGATTTTGAACTTGACGTACTGTACAAGTGGTACTTCGGAGATTCCTTTGGAAAAGAAAAGAACTATGAGGTATTCTATACATGGGTACTTCGGTGTTCTGGAATGATGGTTTCGCTAGAAGGACGTTTTTAGAGAAGGAGATGTACGTATGAAGCTGTTTTTGTGAGGATCAAATTGTATCAAGTCGTAAGATAATGTTGGAGTCATAAGGAAACTTAAAGACATTAGATTTGAATATGAAACATTTACAGACAACACACAACCGTGCAACCATCAACAGAGTTACAGTACTTTAGACTACTACAAGTCTATTGCCGTGAATAAGGTATACTATAAATGGCAAGTATACACAGTACGAGCATCCCTATACTGACGGGATCCTGCAAAGGATAAGACTCTGATTGTGCTAGTTTTGGATGGTTTATAAGTCTGTTACAATGAAATGCCTAAATTACATTAACGTGGGTTCGTAGTAGGTTCTCCTGCAGCTGTGACCCTGAGAATCCTATCGTCCGTGCCAGAGTTCTTTGTTATAGGACAATCCTTCTTGAGATGCCCTATCTCCCGCATTGGTGGCATGACTGGCTAGTACTTAGCCTTGGTGGCGGGAGTGAGGTGTTTAGCCAGTGTTATGTGGACACAAGTGCCTTCCTCATTACACCACCTTGGAAACTGCTTCCTAAAGCGTTCTGCAGGAGTTGCCATTTGTAGTTTTTCCCGTTTCGGTATTACCATCGGAACTCTCGACTTCTTTGTCAGTCCTGCTTATCTTGCCTGAGTTGATGTGCGTAAGGAAAGTTGTCACCGCAGCTGCTACTGCAGTTTGAAATGAAGCGGCGTTGATATGGAGGATAGGGTTTTTCGTTGCTCGGCGGATCGTTTTCGGATGACGACATGATTTTTGTAATACGAAAGATAAAGATTTTTGTGAGTGATTCTGGTTGACTCTAGATGTACTTCGATTGCTTTAAGTAAAGAGTACAAGTATGTTCTCGCAAGTTTGACCTACATCCCTATGATGCAATCATAGTATAGAGTAGAAGTATGTTTGTAAAATGGTCTTTCAAGACGTTTGTCGTTCCAGCTGAGGTATAGCTGGTTGGTGGATAACATGATCCAACCGCTAGAAGAGACATGGAAATGCCTCCGGAGTTAAATTACTATAGTCCAATGACTTGACTAAAGCATATTAACGAAGGTATGATGAGGGTTTTTGAACCAAAGGTGACACGGGAGTTAGCCGACTGTCAATATCATCGATGCTTTACGATGTAATAAGCTTGGGTAAAATTTGACTTTGAAGAAGGTCTTACATCATATCCAAAGTAGGAAGGTTTTAGCAGCATAAAGGCCCAACTTACAGTACAAGATAGTTTCATAGAAAATGTTGCATCGGGCATAGACAGAAAAATAGTCCATTTAAACAAGGTAGGGAAACAAGGCATTTCTTTCTGGCGGAGGTCATCCTTCTGGTGAACTCTCAGTTAGCCAATTAATGTTCCATTATTATTAAGAAGGTGTCCTTCGTACACCCGTTGGAGTTCTTATGACTTCGGCTTGCGTTTCAGCTAATGCTTGCAGCAGGGTCTCATGGTCTCTCTTAGTTCTCTCACGAGTGTTTTCAAGATGATTGGTGTAGATGGTGTGCACTCTTGCGTTGGTATTTAACTTCTTTGATATAATGGAGTGTCGTCCTGCCTTGAATTTCGTTTTGATCAACTCTGCGGATCAGTATTGTTAGAACTTTGTCTGCTGAGCTCCCTTCGCTTAAGTGGTAGTAGCTTCAGTCTCCTTTTGACGACATAGGTTGATCTTGCTCTGCGCTCCATGTTTCTAGGCATACTACCCAAGGAAGTTTCGGGCCATGAAGAGCTAGACGAGGGTTAGGGTTTGAATTGGAAGTTACCGGGGGTAGGTTCTCCTTCTCGAGTTCAGAGTTATCATCGTCCGAAAGATCTTCAGTATGGTGATCATTCAAAAGGGATTGGATGATCATTCTCTGGTTCTTCTCTGAACCATCCAGTACTGCCTTTGTTCGGGAAGTACGAGTTGTCGTGGGGATGGGGTCCAGCTATGTTATCTATACGGTAATTTGGGGTATAAGAATCTAAGACATAAGTAGTTTATAGAATACACAAAATACTCCTATAGTATTTTAGGTTTACGTTCTATTGTTCCCATTGTGGTGTTGTGGGTAAGTTTTTAGACTTGTTGCAACTCACAACCACACTTAGGCACATGCTAGTCAACCCTTGGAAAATATAGTTGATCAGGCTATATTATCCCAGTTTTGACTATATGTCTCTAAGTCTACTTGTGTTGCCCAACAATCGTAATACTTTTGTTCCGTCCTAGTGATACTGATTTTAGTATGAATGTAGGCATGTATACTTAAATATTTTATCATTTAAAAGTATAGACTCTTTATCAGAGTATTTTAATCCCTATTGTATTTATAGTTTGTATATCTTTTATGGGTTGATATACTTAATTCACTATAAACAATGCTCTGATACCAATCTGTCACACCCCAAAACCGAGAACGGCGGAAACGTTCTGGGGCGGAAGACGTCATGTAATGTATCACAACAATGCAAAGTAGTAAACAAAGCAACAACATCATCCATTGCATTATAGTATAATTTTAATTACATTTGAGTTCTTTCATAGTATAATTCTACAAAATGAATGTTCAAAAATAAAAGACGAGTCTTGATTTCTCCGTCTTCACAGAATCTGGTAGTCGTACCTGTCTATCCGTATCCTGGGAATACAAGTTATTTTGAAAGCGAGTATCAGCAATAATGCTGGTGAGTTCATAAGTATTTATGTGACTTTGATTTGTAAAGTTGTAAAGAAAACCTGTAGATGTATGAAGGAAAGTTTGTACCAACGAACATGTTTGCAAGTAATTGTAAATGTTTGAAAACCTTAGAAAATCCCATATTTTCTACTAGTATAAATTGTAGTCTTCTACCAAGACTCGATTGTTTTGAATAATTGCTTTAGAAATCCAATATTTGTTTATAAGTGGGTGGTAGTTTAAAAGACCCAAAGATGTACTACCATGGTATTTTTCATGTCTAAAACAATAGATTTATGTACAGTTATAACTGCTAAGGTATATGATAACTCCGTAAATCAACGTGTTTTTAATACTCTATGTGAGTTTTATAACCATGCTATTGACATTGATGGCCTGTAACAACGTTCTTCAGGCGTTGGAATGTTATGACATTTGTCACCCCAGACCTGCCGGTCTAACTGTAGCTAACAGTTTAGGTGCGGGATTGTCAATCCCGTATAGATCTATACACAAGCATCACGCTCCCCCTCCAAGGGATTATGGTTTATAATACAGGACTTAAAATGCATACTCGAACGTACGTGAAGCTGAAATGTCTCACAATTCTTAGTATTAAATAGATTTACGTATGAAAGCCCATTTTGTTTTTGTATATGAATATACCTTATTGATATGGTACTTGTAGTATATAAAATGTTATGAATATCTAGTATACTATCTCATGTAATTGTATTCCTTGAAACGGTATGTCTTGAAGTTGTATGCTTCTGTAATTGTATGTCTTAAGATTGTATGCCTTTTTAATCGTATATAATTGTATCTCTTCGCATAGTATGTAATGTATTTGTATTGACTCATGAATAGACTGAATCTTGTATAACTCCTGGTACTTGGAATGGTAAATAGTATGTCTTAACTATACCTATTATAGTTATTGATAATGTGTGTGTATAATTCGAAATGTGCCTTTGCTACTCAAAGGTACCGAACGAACTGACGGAAACTTTTATGTCTATATATGTACATATATATATAACTAATATCTAGACGACATTCGGACGAATAACCGATGCCCTAAGGCCACATCCCAACGAGGAAAAGGAAATAAAGCGAGCTAGCCGTCCTAAGTCCTTCAAACATTACTTATATAAGTATACATATATAGGCAAGCACAAAGATATAAAAGAAGTTTTGTAAAACCTTTGAAAAGTATAATAAATAAGAAATGATGACTTGATGTCAGTTTATAAAATGATTTGAAAGCAGTTTGTTTGATAAGAACAGTTTTAAATATAGGAAGACCTTTGTTAGTAACATGATTCTAACAGCGTTTGAAAGGAATCATAAAGTATGTAAGACAGTTTGATAAAGAGTTTTTATCATGTATAAATGTTTGTCGTAAACTATTATAGTTTTTCCAAAAGTTCGTTTCGTTTGTATAGTAACCCTAGTGTAATGCTCACTTGTTATGAAATGTATAACTTTTTGTGGTGACATAATGAACACTTAAACTCGAGGTATAAATAAACTGTTTGATTTGTATACGTATAACAACATATTTAATTTCGATATATATATATATATATATATATACATATATATATATATATATATATATATATATATATATATATATATATATATATATATCAGACGATATCGTGTTATGTTTTCCGTATGAAAGATTCCACATAATGGTTGTGAATCACATATGATTTACTTGATAAAAATGAGTATTTAGTGAATCTTTGAGTTACACACGATAATAATCGTGTGTTTACTTGGATTCCCCCCCTCAAAAGTGTATATTAAAACAACATTTATAACACATTTAAAAATGTAGATTATAGGGGTATGAACTCACCGAAGAAAGTGCGTGATTTGAAGAAAACGACATTTTCCCGGGCGGCACCTCGACCGGAAAGTGACGAGATTCTAGGGAATCTCGGGGCTTCGGACTTTCGTCGGGGCTTGAGTGCGGAAATCGAGGTCGTCGGGATAGCTTCTAGTGCTTGGAAGTGTGTGAGAGTAATTGGAGATTTGAGAAAGTGTGTCTAAAACTCGAAGCTTATGCCATCTATTTATAGTGCTGGAGGAGTGAGTACGCGGGGCGTACTCACGTACGCAGCACGTACCTCATTACGCTGAGCGTAAGAATGCGTCATGGCTTACGACTCCTGGCTAGCTAAGCGTAGAGTGGGCGGGCCGATGGGACTCGACTCTGGGTCTAGTACGCGGGGCGTACTCCTAGAGAACGCGGGGCGTAATCCGGCCTGTCCTCTTCTAAATTCCGTAACTCTCGCGTACAAGCTCCGTTTTTGACGTTCTTTATATCCACGCGAAGGTGAGAAAATACTCTACAACTTTCATTTAGACTCCGTCGGCTAATTTTGACTTTATTTTTAATTATATTTTAATTAATAGGTCGGGACACGATAACTTCGTTAAAAATCCGTAACTTCTTTATTCGAAGTCCGTTTTCGTCAGACTTTTTATTGTTATACTCCTATTGCCGGGCTCTCCAAATTTCGTTTAGGTTGTGTCGGCTAAAGATCGTTCGATCTCTGTTTCGAGTTTTTAGCTGTCTACTGCTAGGTTAGAAACTTCGGAAAATCATAACTTCCTCATACGAAGTCAGATTTGGGCGTTCTTTTTATGCATGATCACGGTTTAACGTAATCTATGACTTTCGTTTAGATACCTAAGGCTAAAAACTATTGTATCGAAACTTTGCGTTTTACGTCTACCAGCGTTGCCGGTTCTCGCCTTGAATTTTTGATTGGTCATAACTTCTTCGTTATAACTTGGATTTTAGTGTCCTTTATATGTACGAAAACCTTGATACGAGTCCTACCACTTTATTTAATCCAAATATGATTTTAGGAAAGTTAAGTTTTGGCTTAAATTTGACTGGCGTTACATTTTATCATCTCAAAATATCGGGTTGTCACAGATCCTACACCTTCCGGGTCCCCGATGAGTCTTCACCGTGCCAAGAGGCGTTTTGATTCGTTGGAAGCCTTTTCCGGTGGTCGAACTAAGACGGCTAGCACCGAGCCCTCCTTCGTAAGAAACGTAATCTGAGTTTCTTACTAGGGGGTACCAAGAGTTCCAACCATGACCCCGATGAAAGTCCTCCAAAACTGCTGGAGGGGGCAAAAATTAAGGCAATTGAACCGCCCAGTCATACAGAGAAAGAAAGCACCGACAAGACTAGCCCTGTTCCCACTATTGGAGGAGCCAAGGTGAAGACTGGGTCTTCGCCTTCCCAAGGTCTCGCATCAACTTCTTCTGGTGAAACTGCAACCATCCCCCTTTTTGTAGGTTCTCATTCGGATGCCTACAAGTTAGCTTGGAGGCTAACTGCCCAAGACCTTGTCTCCGATCACGATACCGCTCTTGAGTGGTGTCGGCACAATTTCCCCCTGCTACAACTGAGGCCTTAATTGTCCTATCGGATGAGAACATGCCCGACGGCTTGCGCTACGCCAACACCCAAGTGTCATCTTACTTGGGCGCAGCTGCTAAACGCATCTACGATATAGAGACCATCCAGTTTGATTCTGACAGGAAGAGCTTTAAATGTGAAGAGATGAAAGCCCGAGTGGCAAAGATAGAAGCCGGCAAGCATAGTAGGGAGGCCAAGTAGGAGGTGGCGTTGCTCGAGAAGGCAAGCTTAAAAGAACAAGTGGCAAAGCTAGAGGAAGAGGTGAGGCGCTTGAATGATCGTGTGGGATCCCTGAGTTTGGAGAATGTTGGTCTAAGCGAGCGTATGACAGAACTAGAGGTCGATTTGGTTGCAGAGAACGCTACAAAAGGGGCATTGGAGAAGGATATTTTTTGGATCCTTAGCAACGACCTCAGCCGGTTGGTGGATAGGGTGATCGAGAGCCCTCAACAAAACCTTAGGATACTTCAATTCACCTTATATGATACTATACCAACTCCTTCCCATGCTGGCGACTAGAAGCAATAACCCTTACCCTGGCTGACGAATCCTCACTCCAACTTCCATTGTCGCAGAACCACTAAATTCTAACCATACACAACCCATGCGAGAATACAATTCCCTTGAAACATCCAATGACCAAACAACTCATGCGACTGTAACGCCCGTAGATCAGGGCTAGTCAATTTAGAGACGATAAGCATCAAAAATGACTTTTTGATGGAAGATTATCTAGAAGGATTAATCTTAACTAAATTGTAGTATATGTTACAAGGATTCCGTACATATAAAGAACGCCGAAATTCGAGTTATAACGAAGAAGTTATGACCTATCGAAGTTTCGCGACAGAACCGACACGACACAGCGTGACGTAAATCGTAAATTTATGTTAGAGCAATATTTAGCCTTAGCGATCTAAACGAAAGTCGTAGAGTTTGTTAAACCGTGAGTGTGCATAAAAAGAACGCCCAAATCTGACTTCGTATGAGGAAGTTATGATTTTTCTAAGTTTCAGCTGAGCAGTATGCAGCCCGAAACTCGAATTCGAGATCGAGTGATTTCTAGCCGAAGCAATCTAAACGAGAATCGAAGATCTCATCATTAGTAGTACAACGATAAAAAGACAGATGAAACGGACGTCAGATGAAGAAGTTATGAATTTATAACGGAGTTTTCCTGTCCCGGCCTACTAAAAATAAATAATAAAAATAAACTCAAAGTTAGCCGACGGAGTGTAAATGAAAGTTGTAGAGCGTAGTCGCACCTACGCGTGGATATAAAGAACGTCGAAAACGGAGTTCGTATGAGGAAGATATGAATTTTTGAAGTTTATTAAATAATTAAAATATATATTTAATCTTTAATTCAGCGTACTCTGGTGCATGAACCCCTCGGACTCGAGTGCCTCGCATACGTAATCGATGAAGTTTGGTCGTGTACGCCCAACGTAGGGCTTAGTACACCCAACGTAGGGCTTAGTACACCCAACGTACCGAGTACGCCCAACATACTCCGAAATTACGCCCATCGTAACCTTGAAGTTCATCCCCTGTAAATGCCTTGCGAGGGCAGTCGGCCTTCTTGCTCATTTTCTCTTCTCTCTCTCTCTCTCTCTCTCTCTCTCCTGTTTTACCTCGTTTTTCGTGAAAGAAATATCCCGAAGCCCCGATATTAATCCCGAGCCCCAAAGCAATTCCCGAAGCCCCGAAGATCCTGAGAAGTGCAATTCCTGAGCCGAAGCTCTGCCCGCGAGAAGCCAATTTTTGTTAAGATCTTCCAGATCTACCAAAGAATACTACTTCTACAAGCCTTAGTGTTGTCCGATCATCTTCTGATCAGGTGTGTGTGTATAGTTACTTTCTTCTAACACATAAATATAAAGTATTAGCTATGAAATACGTGCTATGTGTTATATATTATTTTTCTATTTGAGATGGACTTGGAATTGATGTTTTTATACGGGTGTTAAATGATTTAAACTGTATATGTATTTTATATCTACAAATATGTTGGGTAGAACATGGGTAGATGAAATAGTGGCGACTATGAGACGTAGTTCCCATTGAGTAAGCCTTGGTGACGATGTGACTTCGTGCCTATTGAGTAAGCTTTGGTGACGATGTGACTTCATGCCTATTGAGTAAGATTTGGTGAGGATGCGACTTCGTGCCTATTTGATAAACCTTAGTGACAATGTGACTTCGTGTCTGTTGAGTAAACCTTGGTGACTATGGAGTTAGCGCTTGATAGCTATGGATTTAGTATCTGACAAATAAACTTTAGCAGCAATGGACTTCGTGCCAATTCCTTAGGTAAATCCTTAGGAATGAATGAATGAAGGATAATTGGTTCTTAAGGTAAATCCTTAAGAAATAAAGGATATATGGGGATGGGTATTTGGGTTGATTGTTCGATGATTGAATAATAAATGTATTATTGTGGGTTGAAAACCCTATATGCTCACCAGGCTCCCAAGCCTGACCCACTAAGTTTTCTTTGTATCACATGTATCGATGCGAAGACCCATTTCACTGAGAGATTAAAAGAGATGTAAATCACTAGTGTAAATGAATGTATGGTATGTTTATGCTTATGTGTTTGTATCGGAAGATGACATCCCGAGGTTTTATTATTAAATAAAAATACATTCTATTTGAGAAATGTTTTGATAAGTTATTATCATATCTTGTTTTGGGAACAAATTCCGCAACCGTTTTCTTTAAACGATTACTTTGATTTATAAAACAAAGCATAAACAAATCAGTCTTTTTTGGCCGTGAAATTGGGGATGTCACACGACTGACATCAGTATCTTTCTGCTACCGCTCCTCCCCTAGCAACGGTAGTGCTTGAACCCTGAAGTTCTCCAATAGGAAACCACCGATCATACCAGAACAGAATATGAAACCACTGTACCCCAACGATACAGGAGAACTAACCCGATGAAGCTAACTACAAACCTTCCACCCAATACCCCTGAGTCGATCTCGACTGCAACCCAAAATAACAACCAAACACTTGGAACTTGCCATACAAGATACAACCCCTTACTAACCCACCAACGATTCATGGCATGCAAATGGCATATAACATTTTTTGAAAATATAACCCAAACATAAACAGAGAAATAAACCGAAGGTACACTTACCCAAACCGATGCAAAGTTCCCAAGCAATATAAATTCTGATAATAACCAAAAAGGAAGCAACAAATAACATACCCGTAATATCGCCTGAAGAAACCCTAACTCTCTCTTCCTGCTAAAGAACCTGCAATGGAACCTGAGCAACCCCAACCAGCAAGCGGGGGCAATTCGCCTAAATATGGCCAGGCTGATGACAACGATGACAAAACTCTACCTCCGATGTGCATTCTTGGCGGAGATGGCCCTTTTGTCCGCACCTACCACACTTAGACCTATTATGCACATCCTCATGGGTCCCTTCATTCTTCATGCAACCACCCCAGCCCCTCGGGGCTCTAACACTAGCTACGACAATGTCCAACTGCTCAGATTGTCACGCCTAACCATGAGTCTGCTTCCTCTTTCCCAACTGCCTTTCCGAACCAATCCCCTACTTTCAGGTTACCCCGACCAACCCATCATCCGCCTGAACAGCCGAGGTCTGACCCTCGAACCTGGCGACCACCCTATAAGTGATACACCCAATGATGTCGGGTAACTCCTCGCAGAGGGATCGCAAAACCTCTGTGGTAATCCAATCATGTGGTTGAATCTCCTGAAGACATGGTGCATAGTTCACCTCCGATCCCAAATGAAAAAGCTAACAATAAGATCCTCATTCCTGAAGGATCCTAGGGATCAACAAGTTTTGGGCTCCAGATGAGCCCTCAACTGCCCGGCTATAATCGCGGCCCGAAAGACCCCGAGACGACTATCCAATAGCTCCAAAATCTCATCCTTGACTGAATCAAAGATCACAGGAGTCTGCTCCAAAATACCGCAGGTAATCTCTGACGAGATGAACTTCTACATCTGCTCGCTAATCGGCTCGGCACCTACACTCGAACCGAAACCCGAACCCAAACCAAAACCATAACCATAACCATCTCCCCGGATGCTCATCTCCAAACTAAAATACGACAAGCCAACAATCAAAACATGCTCAAGAATCCTCCTCCCATAAGATTCTTAGATTCTCTAAGATTCTCCAAGATTCTCACCGAATCGAGTATGGATCCCGTGCTTTCAGTAGTACGGGCCTAATACTACCTTCCACACCTATCCATACTTTCCTTAGAAATCCTCATGAATCCTCTAAGTCACTTCCATAAACCAATGCACCAAAACTCACTAAACCGCTCCGTTAACCCAATAAAGCATATCCTAGGATTTTCTAGGTTCCCGACCTCACCCATCCCTCAGGTGTTGAAGGATTCCCATTAACGTCAACTAGCTACCTCATGAATATAGTTACATGCAACAGAGATCAGATAATCCTTCGAGTAAAAGACTCAATCCTAGAACGGTTGGACTCAAACGAGAGCTACGCAATAGGGCCAAGTCCAACACTATGAGATTATCTAGCCTGTGCCACATGTGACTTAGCATATTTACTTAGTAGCAAGCTCACATTATTAAGAGTCCCACAAAGCACAAAGCAAGCAACATTTGGACAATGGAAAAAGTAACCAACAAACTTCAATCAAGCCATTCTATCCTCTTATCATGAATCTATACTAGCATACAATTCTAAAGCTCATACAATCAGACATAAAAAGGCATCTCTCCTATCATACATTATTAAGTAGATGCTTAGCCCTAATCTAGCATGCAGTTCTCATAATCATAACATATATCATAATAAACATGTATTGGTATTCTGGGAACCACTTACTTGAGCTCGACAGATTGCACGCATTACACCCCTTTCTTGTTTAGAAATTACCTTTTTAATTAAATGTTCTTTTTATAAAAAGTTTCACCAAACCCAACAGTTTGAGTTCAGGCATACCTTAGAGTATGCCTGAATCGCTCAAACCAAGACTCTGATACCAACTTGTAAATGTTGGATTAGGTGTCTAAGCCCATAACTATAATATGTATGTACTTGACCCGATAGTAACATGGTCCTTTTGGGTTGCCTTCACCAGAGCAATTTGATAGGATGGACTTTTTGAGAAGAGGTTATTTGTGATTTATTAATATATTATAAGTATAATATATTAATTGAGAAATCATATTATTTAATTAGTATTGATCAAGAATTAATTTGGAATTAATTTAGTGATCAAAAGACTGATTAAATATATGGGGACTGATTAAGCAAATCAGTAATACTTATAGTTGGGCTAAAAATTGTTACACTATTATTACGTGTAATCCTCTCCAACCCAACATTAATATTATTTTTTACATCAAAATGACATGGAGTCATCTCAATGTCATTTTATTTTGATGTATAAATTTAATGTTATATTATTATTTTTATAGCAAAATGGTATAAAAATTTTGCGTCAATTTTAGTTCCTCATTTTCATTTTATTTTATTCTAGGTTAGATTACATGACTAGTGACTAGGTATATCTTAATATATTAATTATTCATTATTATATTATTAACTGGACATTAATTAATCATAAAACATATAAAAATATGTTTAATTTGATTGATAATATATAAATAATTAATTTGATCATAATTTTATAATATTATATTTTATAAAGCCTTTATAAAAGAAAAGATATAAAAAAATAGGTAACAAGGTTGAATGGTGTTTTTGACAATTAATATAAGTTTAAAAAGAGAATATATTAGATCATATATTTATTGATTTAAAAAAATGGTACATGATTAAATATAAAATAATATTTGCATTATCTTTGCACCATTTTGGTGTAAACAGTGACATGTGGATGGAGATAATATATTTTTTGATTTAAAAAATTATACATGATTAAATATAAAATAATATTTGCATTAGTTTTACACTATTTTGGTTTAAACAATGGTATGTGGATGGAGATTAGATGTGAGCATTTGGATCGAACCGACTCTTGGACTGAATTGGTTTCGAAGAATATTATTGACCGTGGAACGGACCGGATGAAACTTACCAGGTCTAGGTCCATGTCCGGTTTTTCCAGTTCATGAGCCTGTTTGTACCGGTACAACTTGTTAAAACATATTTTTGGGTTTGATATAACTGGTTAAAACGAATATGTTGTTGGGTTTGATACGTTACAACTCGTTAAAATGAATATTTTTTGGGTTTGATATGGTACAACTCGTAAAAATGAATATATTTCCGTTTCTTTTGCCATTTGGACCGGTTAAACTTTGATTGTTTATACTTTATACTATTTATTTGAAGGATTGTAACTCATTGAATATAACACCAAAACAACAAAATTATAGTCTAAACTCATCTACACTCTAAATTACACTTTGGAAAAAACCGCATGTCAATTCGGCTTAAAACAAATAAGATATGTTTGTTTAAAGAACTTCACAGAATAAAAAGTTCAAATTTCTTGCTGAAAAGTTGAAATATTTCAACTTTGATATCTCATATTTGAAGGATTGTAACTCATCGAATATAACACCAAAAACAACAAAATTATATTCTAAAATCATATACAAATTATAAATTACATATTGGAAAAAACCGCATGTCAATCCGACTTAAGGAGAATGAGATTTCTTGTTTAAAGAAGCTCATAGAATACAAAAAATTAAATATCTTGTTGAAAAACTTAAATATTTTAGCTTTGATATCTCATTTTTGAAGGATTGTTACTCATCGAATATAATACCAAAAACAACAAAATTATAGTCTAAAATCATCTACAAATTCAAAATTACATGTTGTAAAACACCTCATGTCAATCTGACTTAAAACGAATAAGATATTCTTGTTTAAAGAATTTCATATAATACAAAAAATTTAAATTTCTTGCTGAAAAGCTCAAATATTTCAGCTTTGATATTTCATCTTTGAAGGATTTTAACTTGTAACGCCCGCAGATTCGGGCTAGTCAATATAGAGATAATAAGCGTTAAAAATTACTTTTAGAAAGAAGATTATTTAGAATAAAGAATCTTAACCAAAGTTTAGTATATGTCGCAAGGATTCCGTACATATAAAGAACACTAAAATCCGACTTAAAACGAAGAATTTATGACTCGTCTAAGTTTTGCGACAAAACCGGCACGACTTCGCGTAATGTAAAAAGTGAATTTTATACGAAATACTTTTTAGCCTTAGCAATCTAAACTAAAGTCGTAGTAGATGTTAAATCGAGAGCGTGCATATAAAGAATGTCCAAATCTTACTTCGTTAGAGGAAGTTATGATTTTTCTAAGATTTTGCATAGTAGTATACAACCCTGCAATCAAATTTTAGATCGATCGATTTTTAGCCGACAAAACCTAAATGATAATTGAAAATATCATCAATAGGAGCTCAACGATATAAATATAGTCGAAAACGGACGTCGGATGACAAAGTTATGAATTTTTAACGGACATTAACTGTCTAAGCCTGTTAAAATATAACTTTAAAAATTAATTCAAAATTAGCCGACGGAGTCTAAACGAAAGTTGTAGATCACGTAGCTACCTATGTGTAAATATAAATGGAGCTCGTATGTGAAAGTTACGGATTTTAGAAGATAATTAGTTTTTAGAGTAACCAACGAGTGACATGTGGCACAATCTGAGCCACTACTTCCTCCCCATGCCTTGCCACCAGATGGTGACATGTGGCCAGCGAACGTCCAACGTTCAGCTAGGGAACGCCTAACGTTCGTCACCTTCACAACCTATAAATAGAAGGTGCAAATCATGTAACGCCTGTGTTTCCGGGCTTGCCATTTTTAGCAATGTAATAGTCTAGGTTAACCTTTGTAACCCGTTTTGAAATCATAAGAGTGTATTATTTGAGTATTATGTGTTTTGTGCTTAATTGCTTACTTATGTGGTTTGATTAATTAAGAATAAAAATAAGCATCAAGATTTAGGTGTAAAATAAACTTGATATCTTTGGATAATGTTGTAGTAGTTGAAACGAGGTTTCCAAATATATATAGAACGTCCAAATCTGACTTCGTATGAGGAAGTTATGATTGATTGAAGTTTCGACTTAGCGATATGCAGCCTGATATACTCGATTTGAGATTGAGCGGTTTTAGCCAAAGCAATCTAAACGAGAATCGAAGATCTCGTTGTTGGTATCGAAGCAATGAAAAGTTAGGCGAGAACGGACGTCAAACGAAGAAGTTATGAATTTATAACGAAGTTTTTTTGTCCCGGCCTATTAAAAATAAATAATAAAAATAAAGTTAAAATTTGCCGACGGAGTCAAAACGAAAGTTGTAGAGCGTAGTCTCACCTACGCATGGATATAAAGAACGTCGAAAACGGAGTTCGTATGAAGAAGATACGAATTTCCGAAGTTTATTAAATAATTTGTATTTAAATTTAATCTTTAATTCGGATGTATATCCGAAGGAGTCACCGATCTGATCCGAAGTACGCCCAGCGTACCGCGAAGCATGACGCACCTCGCACTCGAGTTCTTCGGATGACGCATGCCATGACGATTCGGACGCGTACGCCCCGCATACTGTTGTACGCCCAGCGTACTCCGAGGCTCCAGCCTCCTATAAATAGGATGCGAGGGCAGCCGACTCAATTGCTCTTTTTCTCTCTTTTCTCTCCCGTTTTGCCTCGATTTGCGTGCTAGAAGTACCCCGAAGCCCCGGTAATATTCCCGAGTCCCGAAGGAAGTCCCGAGATCCCGAAGATCCCGAGAAGTGTGATTCCCGAGCCGAAGCTCTGCCAGCGAGGAGTCCGGTTTTTGTGAAGATCTTCCAGATCTGCCGAAGAATACTACTTCTGCAAGCCGTAGTGCTATCCGATCCTCTTCTGATCATGTGAGTGTATACTACCTTTCATAAACACGATAATAATACAAGTATGGTTTGAGTGTATTAAGTATATTGTTGTTTATATGTGTGAATGTGTATTCACTTTCTTCTATCTTATAGATCTGATTATTTCTCTATGAAATACGTGTTATGTGTGTGTGCCTCATCTGTTATGTGGAGTATGTATTGAATAAAGCATGCTATACAGTTTTTTTTAAACTATGTATAAAAATGTATATTTTTATCTACTAATATGTTGAGTAGAACATGGGTAGATAGTTGGTGTGTAATAAACAGATGAGAGGCCTTGTTGTTGTTTGATTTAGTCGTCTAGTGGAGTGTAGATGACGACCACAGACTTTTCTAGACAGTCATGTGGAACATTAGCAGACTCGCCACCTGTAGGTGTTAATGAACTTGGGTGTTCATTCGCTGTACTCCATCCCCCTCATGGTTGCCTTATTTGACTTATATTGCTGAGGAACCCCCGAAGCATGTGTTGTCGTCCCGATGAAATATTCTTAGACTAGGTCCCTTGTGTTAGTTATTTTAGGGACATAAAGTGAGAATAACGGGAATGAGTAATTGGATTATTGTTGGTTGGTGGAAATTAAATATAATTATTTATTGTGGGTTGAAAACCCTATATGCTCACCAGGCTCCCAAGCCTGATCCACTCAGTTTTATTTGTATTACATGAAGTGGCGCAAGGGTATAAGATGGATGAACCATCAAGTTGTTTTGTTTACAAGTCTGTATATGTATATATTTGTTGAATGACTTGTAATGTTATCGTTTATGCTTATTGGTCTGTATCGGAACATGACACCTCGAGTTTTGATTATATAATGAAAATACATTTCTTTTATGAAATGCTTTGGTAAACATTGTTTTATCATGTTTTGTTTTTGGGAACAAATTCCGCAACTCTTTCAAATCAAAAGGATTTACTCTGAAATTATTTTAAAAGCATAAATGAAAATCGGTCTTTTCTGGTCGAGATTTTGGGGATGTCACAGTTGGTATTAGAGCATTAGTTTAAGCGAACTAGGAATTTGTAGGATTTCTAGACTTAAACTTAGAATGCTAAGGGAAATTTTGAGATATGTGTCTGTTATGTTTTAGACACGAGCATTAGTTTATTTTAGGAAAGTTGCCTAAAATACTTTATGTGCTAAATGTTATATGTTGCCATATATGATATTATTTGTTCGGATCTATGGTCTGTTGTCGACCGGATCTAGAAACCTTATGTGTGTAGGATTCTAATCGTACGTCTACGATATTAGAACTAGCATGTAAACGTTTCGGAGTGATAAGGAAGATTTGAATATCTATCGTGAATGAGGATCTAATTTCACCTTATTCGGTGTATAGATCAAAAATGGTGAGAACAAGAAGTGGAGTTGGAAATGCTGATGAAAACAGGAATCAACCACCAGTGATTGAGCAAATACCTGTCGTAACAGCAGCACCTGAGCCAATAACCATGACTGGTGTGCAAATGATGATTCAAACAATGTTGGATCGTCAGATGGATGAAACTAGGCGGTTTCTTCAACAGAATCGTGAAGAACTGTCAATCCGTGTGGAAGAGCCCGAATTAAATGAAGGGCACTCGGAAGGTGGAAACTTCAGTGGGTCTGTTGGTCAAGCCAACCCACCGATAGTTAGGCAAAACAACCATGATGGAAGGAATGATGGAATGGGATGCAAGTACAAGGACTTTCTAACTTGCAAACCATCTACCTTCAATGGAAAGGAGGATCCGATTGGCGTTATGGATTGGATCTCCGAAATAGAGTTAGCCTTCATGACTTGTGGCTGCAGAGGCAAGTTGCAGACTATCTATGCAGTGCGTCAGTTCTGAGGTGGATCTGTTCGTTGGTGGAACACTCTAGGGGAAGACTTTAAGCCCTAATGAGCCACTGCAATTGTCATGGGCAGAGTTCTTGGCGCAGTTCAAGCGCAAGTTCTGCTCGGCTCAAAATCTGTTGGAGTTGGAGAATAAGTTTTTGGCATTGATGAAAGGCAGCATGTCAGTTGATGAATACACCAATAACTTCACCGATAAGATGGAGTTTTCCTTGCGTATCGTCCTAGACGAGCTGACAAAGGTGGACCGGTATGCGAAGGGACTCCCATGGGAGTACGAGGTGCCAGTACGTCAGGCACATACTCTAGAGGCAACTATCTGGGCTGCTAAGTCTGTTGAGAACATGATTAAGGGGAGAACCACCGACAAGGTTGAGGTTGGTGAGAAGAGAAAGTTTGAGGGAACATATGGTTCCGGTAAGAAAAGCAAATTTTCGAAATCCGATTCGAAAAGGTTTGGTGGAGGAAAAGGAGGCGAAGCGAAGTGGTGTGATAAGTGTAAGAAGAAGCACTTTGGGAAATGTAGTGAGGATGTAACCTGCTACAAGTGCGGAAAAATTGGGCATTTTGCCAATGAGTGTCCGAACAACAAAAGGATGTGTTTTGGTTGCAATGAAGAGGGGCACATTTTGAAAGACTGTCCGAAGAAGAAGGAGGCAGCTAAGCCCAACATTCCACCAAAGCCGAAGGCGAGAGCCTTCCAGATGACACTCGAAGCTGCGAAAGATGAAGCTGATGTGCTTCAGGTACCTTTCTCGTAAATGAATTACCTGCTTAAATTTTGTTTGATTTTGGAGCCAACTACTCCTTTATTTCGCATGAGTTTGGTAGAAAACTAGCCTTGCCTGTTGATAGACTAGATAATGCTTTATTAGTCGAAGTAGCTAGTGGAAAGTTTGTACCTGTTAGCCATCGTATGAAAGACATCTTAATCGACCTTAATGGGAATAAGTCCACAAGGAGTTATTGCCTATCGAACTTAATGGTTTCGACATCGTGTTGGGAATGGATTGGCTTAGCGCCAATGATGCCGAAATATTGTGCAAGAAAAAGATAGTTAAAGTAAACCCGCCTGGGAAGGATTCATTTATGGTGTACGGGGACAAACGACGAGTAAATTCTGGAATCATTTCCCTAATGAAAGCCAGAAAGTGTTTGACCAAGGGATGTACATCATATTTAGCATTCGTGATCGATGCTAAGAAGGAAAAGAAGGTGATGCAGAATATTCCAGTGGTGTGTTATTATCCGGAAGTATTTCCCGAAGATCTTCCTGGATTACCACCTGATAGACAAGTGGAGTTCAGAATAGACTTGTTACCAGGAACCACGCCAATAGCAAAAGCACCTTATCGATTAGCACCGACGGAGATGAAGGAGCTGATGATGCAACTTCAAGAGTTATTGGACAAAGGTTTCATTAGACCTAGTTCATCACCCTGGGGAGCTCCGGTGTTATTTGTGAAGAAGAAAGATGGAAGTATGAGAATGTGCATTGATTACAGAGAGCTGAACAAGGCAACAATAAGGAATAGATATCCGTTGCCAAGGATTGATGACCTATTTGATCAATTTAAAGGTTCGAGCTATGTCTCGAAGATCGATCGAAGGTCAGGATATCATCAGCTAAAAGTAAGAGCACAAGATATCGAGAAGACTGCATTCAGAACTAGATATGGACACTACGAGTTCTTGGTTATGTCGTTTGGACTAACCAATGCTCTAGCAGCATTCATGGATTTAATGAATAGGGTTTGTAATCCGTTCCTTGATAAATCCGTGATAGTGTTCATAGACGACATTCTGATTTACTCGAAAAGCCAGGAGGAGCATGGCAGACACTTGTGAGAAGTGTTAGAAGTTTTGAAGCAGGAGAAGCTGTATGCAAAGTTCTCCAAATGTGATTTTTGGATTCGTGAAGTCCAATTCTTAGGTCACGTGGTCAACCAAGAAGGGATAATGGTTGATCCAGCAAAGATTGAAGCTGTGATGAAGTGGGAACAACCGAAAAGTCCCACGGAGATCCGAAGCTTTTTAGGATTAGCCGGATATTATCGAAGGTTTATCCAAGGTTTTTCTTCGATTGCTACTCCATTAACAACTTTGACCCATAAAGGAGCTACTTATGCTTGGAGTGATAAGCATAAAGAAGCATTCGAGAAGCTAAAGAAGAAGCTATGCGAGGCACCGATACTTTCTCTACCCGATGGAGTTGAAGACTTCACTGTTTATAGCGATGCGTCTGGTGTTGGATTGGGTTGTGTTTTAACCCAAAGAAAAAAGGTGATAGCATATGCATCTCGACAGCTGAAGGAGCATGAAAAGAATTACCCGACTCATGATTTGGAGTTGGCAGCGGTAGTTTTCGCTCTGAAAATATGGAGGCATTACCTCTATGGCATGAAGTGCAAACTTTTTACTGATCATAAGAGTCTCCAATATCTCTTTAATCAGAAAGAATTGAATATGAGGCAACGACGCTGGCTGGAGTTACTCAAGGACTACGATTGTGAGATACTTTACCATCCCGGTAAAGCTAATGTTGTTGCTGACGCTGTCAGTCGGAAAGTCAATCTTGAAAGGAAAAGGCCAAGAGCGTTGAGAATTGAAGTTGTCTCGACCATTGTGGAAAGTATAAAGAAAGCTCAAGAGGAAGCTTCTGAAAAGAATGACCGAAAGGAGGAACGTTTGGGCAAAATGTTGGTGTTCGGTGTAAACAGTCATGGACTGAAGGTGTTCCAAGATCGGATTTGGATACCTAAGTCAGGAGGAATCAGAGATCTTCTGATGGAAGAAGCTCACAAGACCATGTACTCGATTTATCCCGGTAGCACTAAAATGTATAGGGACCTGAAGCCTTACTACTGGTGGCCGACGATGAAGCTTGTTGTTGCAAAGTATGTGGCTGAGTGTGTGACTTGTGCGAGAGTAAAGACACAACATCAGAAACCGTACGGGAGTTTAGAACCATTACCTGTGCCTATGGGTAAGTGGGAAGACATTGCGATGGATTTTGTCACTAAACTGCCCAGAACAAAGAATGGTCACGACATGATTTGGGTGGTCGTTGATCGATTCACTAAGAGTGCGCATTTCATAGCAGCCAATGAGAAATGGTCTATGGAAAAGCTTGCGAATTCTTACGTAAAGGAAATTGTGAGGCTTCACGGTGTTCCGTTAACGATTGTGTCGGATCGTGATAGCCGTTTCACCTCAAGGTTTTGGAAAAGTCTACAAGAGGAAATGGGTACCAAGTTGTGTTTAAGTACAGCTTACCATCCGCAGACTGATGGTCAGAGTGAAATAATGATACAAACACTTGAAGATATGCCAAGAGCATGTACCTTGGAATTCCTAGGTAATTGGGATGAACATTTACCATTGGTAGAATTTTCCTATAATAATAGTTTTCACTCAAGCATTAAAATGACACCTTATCAAGCTTTGTATGGATAGAAGTGTCGTACGCCGTCTTGTTGGCTTGAGGCTAGGGAAAAACAATTTATGGGACCGGAGATGGTTCATCAAACTGCTGAAAAGTTGAAAATAATTAGGGAAAGAATGTTAGCAGCTCAGGATCGTCAAAAGAGCTATGCTGACAAGAAGCGAAGACCGATGACTTTTGAAATTGGAGATTCGGTTTTGCTTAAAGTCTCGCCGTGGAAGGGACTTATAAGATTTGGTAAAAGGGGAAAGTTGAGTCCAAGGTTTATTGGACCGTTTAAAGTTCTTCAGAGGATTGGGAACCAAGCTTACAAGCTCGAATTGCCCGAAGAACTGAATGGAATTCACAACACTTTTCATGTGTGTTATTTAAGGAAGTTCACGGGAGAAGTTCCCGATATAATTCCAATTTCTGAATTGAGAATTGATGAGAGCAAAAGGTTGATTGAAGAACCAGAGGCAATTGTTGACCGAAAGACTAAGAAGTTGCGACGCAAGATGGTTGGGTTAGTGCTTGTCCGATGGAAACACACAAATGGGCCAAATCTCACCTGGGAGACGGAGAGTGACATGTTGAGTCGCTATCCGCATTTGTTTGTTGATGTGTGATTCCGGGGACGGAATCATTCTAAGGTGGAGAGAATTGTAACGCTTGTGTTTCCGGGCTTGCCATTTTTAGCAATGTAATAGTCTAGGTTAACCTTTGTAACCCGTTTTGAAATAATAAGAGTGTATTATTTGAGTATTATGTGTTTTGTGCTTAATTGCTTAATTATGTCGTTTGATTAATTAAGAATAAAAATAAGCGTCAAGATTTAAGTGTAAAATAAACTTGATATCTTTGGATAATGTTGTAGTAGTTGAAACGAGGTTTCCAAATATATATAGAACGCCCAAATCTGACTTCGTATGAGGAAGTTATGATTGATTGAAGTTTCGACTTAGCGATATGCAGCCTGATATACTCGATTTGAGATCGAGTGGTTTTTAGCCGAAGCAATCTAAATGAGAATCGAAGATCTCGTTGTTGGTATCGAAGCAATGAAAAGTTAGGCGAGAACAGACGTCAAACGAAGAAGTTATGAATTTATAATGAAGTTTTTCTGTCCCGACCTATTAAAAATAAATAATAAAAATAAAGTTAAAATTTGCCGACGGAGTCTAAACGAAAGTTGTAGAGCGTAGTCTCACCTACGCGTGGATATAAAGAACGTCTAAAACGGAGTTCGTATGAAGAAGATATGAATTTCCGAATTTTATTAAATAATTTGTATTTAAATTTAATCTTTAATTCGGATGTATATCCGAAGGAATCACCGATCTGATCCGAAGTACGCCCAGCGTACCGCGAAGCATGACGCACCTCACACTCGAGTTCTTCGGATGACGCATGCCATGACGATTCGGACGCGTACACCCCGCATACTGTTGTACGCCCAACGTACTCCGAGGCTCCAGCCTCCAATAAATAGGATGCGAGGGCAGTCGACTCAATTGCTCTTTTTCTCTCTTCTCTCTCCCGTTTTCCTCGATTTGCATGCCAGAAGTACCCCGAAGCCCCGATAATATTCCCGAGTCCCGAGATCCCGAAGATCCCGAGAAGTGCGATTCCCGAGCCGAAGCTCTGCCCGCGAGGAGTCCGGTTTTTGTGAAGATCTTCCAGATCTGCCGAAGAATACTACTTCTGCAAGCTGTAGTGCTATCCGATCCTCTTCTGATCATGTGAGTGTATACTACCTTTCATAAACACGATAATAATACAAGTATGGTTTGAGTGTATTAAGTATATTGTTGTTTATATGTGTGAATGTGTATTCACTTTCTTCTATCTTATAGATCTGATTATTTCTCTATGAAATACGTGTTATGTGTGTGTGCCTCATCTGTTATGTGGAGTATGTATTGATTAAAGCATGCTATACAGTTTTTTTAAACTATGTATAAAAATATATATTTTTATCTACTAATATGTTGGGTAGAACATGGGTAGATAGTTGGTGTGTAATAAACAGACGAGAGGCCTCGTTGTTGTTTGATTTAGTCATCTAGCGGAGTATAGATGACGACCATGGACTTTTCTAGACAGTCATGTGAAACATTAGCAGGCTCGCCACCCATAGGTGTTAATGAACTTGGGTGTTCATTCGCTGTACTCCATCCCCCTCATGGTTGCCTTATTTGACTTATATTGCTGAGGAACCCCCGAAGCATGTGTTGTCGTCCCGATGAAATATTCTTAGACTAGGTCCCTTGTGTTAGTTATTTTAGGGACATAAAGTGAGAATAACGGGAATGGGTAATTGGGTTATTGTTGGTTGGTGGAAATTAAATATAAATATTTATTGTGGGTTGAAAACCCTATATGCTCACCAGGCTCCCAAGCCTGACCCACTCAGTTTTATTTGTATTATAGGAAGTGGCGCAAGGGCATAAGATGGATGAACCATCAAGTTGTTTTGTTTACAAGTCTGTATATGTATATATTTGTTGAATGACTTGTAATGTTATCGTTTATGCTTATTGGTCTGTATCGGAACATGACACCTCGAGTTTTGATTATATAATGAAAATACATTTCTTTTTATGAAATGCTTTGGTAAACATTGTTTTGTCATGTTTTGTTTTTGGGAACAAATTCCGCAACTCTTTCAAATCAAAAGGATTTACTCTGAAATTATTTTAAAAGCATAAATGAAAATCGGTCTTTTCTGGCCGAGATTTTGGGGATGTCACAAATCACTCCATTCTTCACACCTTTCTCACATATTCTCTCCCAAAACGCCCCTAAAGCCTCTATTCTTTCCTCTAGCACCTCCTAGGTGTTAGAAGCGAGTCCCGAAGCGCCAGAAGGCCCCGAGAAGAAGAGCTTTTGGCTCATAAGTTTTGCCCGTGTAGAGCCTGATTCCTTGCTAAACCCCCTTGTAAGTGATTTATGCTTACCATACTTTAAGTATAACTTATGTTTAAGTTCATTATCGTTATTATGAACCTATAAACAAGATTTATCAGTGATTCCAAGTCATTATACTGATTGATCTACTTATGGGGATGATGTCTAGACTGTGATTTAGTGAGGTGTTTAAAGTGGGATTTCCAAACAGTATACTTCGTATACCAAACAGACCTTACCTCCGATATGATCCTACCTGGTTGTTACTTACTTGATAGGACTTGAAGTCTACTATGAGTTAACGATGAATCTAGACTAATAATTAGTCACCATAAATAATAAACTAAAACTTAGTGATAATAATACTAGGTTCGTCAACGGAAAAGATAATTTTCAGAAGCAAAGCGTTGCCCGAGTTTCGAGTCGTCACTTTAACAAGTGAGTGCATAGTCCATTTCATGAACATGATTTTAATTCAAGTATTAATTAAAGTGTTAAATATATGTTTATTTGTGAAATATTTGATATTTCCTGAAATACGTGTTAAGAGCATATCTGATAATATATGATGCTTTAGGATACATAATAAACCTAAATTAATTAAGATAAATATCGGGTAGTATCTTCTTATGGGTACAGGTGAGATATACACAGGGGTAGAACTTCAAAATTTATCATTGATCCGAGATCATGGATTAGACATAGTAATTCGTCCTTAGTCGGAGAGTATGGAGAGGGCATAGTCATTTGTCATTAATCCGAGAGCATGGATTAGACATAGTCATTCGTCCCTAGTCCGAGAGTATGGAGTGGCTGTAGTCATTTTTCATTGACCCGAGAGCATAAATTATACATACCTGATCCAGGAGTATGGACTAGGTAAAGTTGTTAATTCTAGATCCGAGAGTATGGATCGTGTTGTTGTGAGGATCGACAGGGTGGGGTAAAATTGCTTATATGAGGTGAAATTGTATATTGTGAGTTCTAAAATATAGTATATGATATAACATTGTGGGATTGAAATCCCTGTGTACTCGTCAAGTTTCCCAACCTGACGCAATCAGTTCATTTGTATCACAAGTAGCGATGCGAAGATACATTACACTTAGAGATTAAATGAGATGTAAATCATTAGTAAATGAATGAAAGGCCTGTTTATGCTTATGTTTCTGTGTTGACGATGACATCCCAATATTTAAATATAAATAAAATACATTTCTTCAGAAATGCTTTGATAATATACTTATCATATTTTTTGGGAGAAATTCCGCAATAATATTCTTCAAAAAGGATACTCTGGTTTTATCCTTTTTGTCTTTTTCATTCTTGGTTCGAGCTTGAAGGTTTTGACGAAGTGGTCCGTGATTCTTGGAACTCTACTATTACTGGGAATATGATTGATAATCCTTGGGTTATTTTTAAGAAGAAGCTTCAACTTCTTAAATCTAACCTTAGAATTTGGAATTCTTGTGCTCGTAACCGTATGATTAATAAAAGGAAAATGCTCCAAGACAAAGTTGAATCGATTGATGCTTCTCTTATGCTTGATGGGGGTAGTGCTGATCTACGTGAACAGAGAGTCTCAACCATTAAAGAGTTGTTAGATTTAGATCATCTTTCTAGAGTTGACCTTGCTCAGGAAGCGAAAGTTTAGTGGGCCATAGAAGGTGATGAGAATTCCGAGTTTTTCCATGGTGTTATTAATAGGAAGAGGCGGTAGCTTGCTATCAGAGGCGTCATGATTGATGGTACTTGGGTTGATGACCCCGGGAGAGTTAAAAAGGAGTTCCAACTTTATTACCAAAATCTTTTTCATGAAGAAAAGAGGGAGTCGACCCTCTACTAATTCTAATCTGTTTCATTCTCTCACGGAAGATCAGGTTCTCTTTCTTCAAGCTCCTTTCTCTCGAGAAGAAATAAAAAGGGCTGTTTGGGATTGTGGTTCTGATAGAGATCCTGGGCCGGATGGTTTCTCTTTTGGTTTTCTTAAGAGATTTTGGGACTTTATATTAGATGATTTGGTTGCTTTTGTTCAACATTTTCATGATCATTGCTCCATTCCAAAAGGCAATAATGCTTCTTTCTTCACGGTTATCCCTAAGGTTCGAGACCCTAAAATCTTCAAAGATTTTAGACCTATTAGCCTAATAGGTTGCCAATACAAAATTATTGGTAAACTTTTAGCTAATAGGTTGGCTGCGATCATCGACTCTATTGTTAGTCTTGAGCAATCTGCCTTTGTCAAAGGTAGACAAATTTTAGATGGCTTGTTTCTTCTTAATGAGCTGGTTTCCTGGAGTAAAGCTACGAACCATCCACTTATGATTTTTAAAGTGGATTTTTAGAAGGCCTTTGATTCTGTCTCGTGGGAGTACCTTTTAGAGATTATGCAGATTATGGGCTTTGGCAACTTGTGGTGTGAATGGATTATGGAGCTTCTCAGATCTGCTAGAGCTTTGGTTCTTGTCAATGGTTACCCATCTAATAAATTTCAAATACAATGTGGTTTGAGACAAGGAGATCCTTTGTTTCCTTTCTTGTTTATTTTGGTGATGGAAGGTCTTCATGTTGCTTTGCTTAAAGCTCATATTGCTAATGTGTTACCTGACATTTCTATCAGTGAGATCGATATTTCTCACTTGTTTTATGCTGATGATGCTATCATTATGTCTCCTTGGGACCCCGTTAATGTCTCCCGTATAATTCGTATCCTGCGATGTTTTTACTTAGCCTTGGGTCTCATAATCAATTTGCAAAAAAGTAAGTTGTTTGGGATTGGAGTTCCTTTTGCTGACGTTGAGGTGGCAGCTCGTAAGGTTGGGCGTGCTCCCGATTCATATCCTTTCTTTCACCTTGGAGTCCCTGTTGGCTAGAATATGACTCGAATTTCTGCTTGGTCCTCTGTTGTTGATCGTTTTTGTTCGAAACTCTCAAGTTGGAAAGCTAAAATCCTTTCGTCTGGTGGACGTCTTTCTTTGATCAAGTCTGTTCTTGGAAGCCTCGACAGTTACCAAATGTCTATCTTCATGGTTCCGATCTCAGTTGTTAACACCCTTGAGTCTCTTCGGGCTAGGTTCTTCTGGGGTGTTGACTTAGATGAGAGATGCATGCATTGGGTTCGGTGGGATAAAGTTTTATCTCGAAAAACGGAAGGGGGGCTCGGTATTGGCAGTTTGTTTTCCTTCAATCAGGCTCTTCTTTTCAGATGGCGATGGAGATTTTTTCACAACCCATATTTGATTTGGGTTAAATTTGTCAAAGCTATTTATGGTCCTGATGGTGGGTGCAACTCCTTATCTCATAGGAGAGGGTCGATTAGTCCGTGGAATGGTGTTATTCAGATGTTGGTTCAGTTAAAAAATCATGGTCTTGATCTCCAAAATTTTTGTCCTATTAGGATTGGTGATGGGAATAGAACTTCTTTCTGGCGAGATGTGTGGAAGGGAGATGTTCCCCTGGCTGCTTATTTTCACAGGATTTTTGCTCTTGAACCTCATAAATCGCTCACTGTCTGTGATAGATTTCTTATCGGATGGGATTCTACTCTTCTCAGGCGAACTCCTAGAGGAGGTATTGAGGAATCTCAATGGGTTGATTTTACTTCTTTGATGCAGGATGTCTCTCTTCATTCCCACTCGGACCGTTTGGGATGGACTATAGACGCTTCTGATTCTTTTTCTGTTTCCTCCCTTAGAACGTTTTTGGATACTCATATGTTATCGTCGGGGAGATTTGAGACCCGTTGGAATTCTTGGGTGCCAATCAAAGTGAATATTTTCATTTGGAGATTGCAGCTTCGAAGTATCCCTACTAGAGAGAATCTTTATCTACGAGGGATCACTATGAATTCGATCCTTTGTCCGGTTTGTTCTAATACTGTTGAATCTCATGATCATCTTTTTGTCGGTTGTAATCAGCTGATTGAGATTTGAACTCGTGTTGCTATTTGGTGGGGCGTCCAAACTCCTCCTATGTGCACTATTGATCATCTTCTTTCGTGGCCCGATTCTCTTTCGTTAAAAAGAGGGCAACATCAAGCCTTTGATGCGGTCATTTTCACTACGTTTTGGTGTTTATGGAATTTTCGTAATTCCATCATTTGTGGAACGACGCAACCTAAGAAATCTTTTATCTTAGATGAAGTCATTGATAGATCCTTTTTTTGGATTTCTAATAGGTATAGAAAAGCTAAAATTAGTTGGACCTCTTGGTTACATAACCCTCTTTCAGCTTGTAATTTGTTGTGATGACTTTCTTTTTCTAGCTTCTTGCTAGTTTTCTTATAAAATCCACCGTTCAAAAAAAAAGCATAAATAAATTTTTTAAAATGAACATTAATTTGGGGATGTCACATAACTCATAGAATATAACACCAAAACAACACAATTATAGTCTAAAATAATGTACAAACTCTAAATTACATGTTGGAAAAAAACGAATTGCAATCCAATTTAAAACGAATGAGATATGTTTGTTTAAAAATTTTCACAGAATACAAAAGTTTAAGTTTTTATTGAAAAGCTGAAATATCTCGGCTTTGATATCTCTTCTTTGAAGGATTATATCTTATCGAATATAACACCAAAAACAACAATATTATTGTCTAAAATCATCTACAAACTCTAAATTACACGTTGGAAAAAACCACATGTTAATCCAACTTAAAAAAAAATGTAATATGCTTGTTTAAAGAATTTCACAGAATACAATTTTTTTTTAAAAAACAAGCCGGTCCAAAACCGGTTTTTACCGAGAAATAGCCGGACCGGACCGGTAAAAAAAATCGGATCGGTTTGCTCAAATCCTAGAACCGAGAACCGGCCTGGGGGTACAAAAAAACGGTTCGGTCCGGTTCACCGGTTCGGTCCGATACACAGTTCCAAATGCTCACCTCTAATGGAGATGACCATGCATCATGTTCTTATGAGTGGTAGGAGTAGAACACTTCCAACCTATTATTTAACATACTGATGTTTTTTCTTTATTTTTTTCATCTCTCCCAACACAAAACACATGAAAATAATATCATTCTCAATCCATTCAACCTACTTGTCACATTGTTATTTTTAATAACTAAAAATATACAAATTAATTCATAAAATATAAAACTAATTTATAACTAAACAAAATATTAATTATATTTGATAGACTTTTACTTTTGTAAACTAAAGAAAACATGTTATATATATATATATATATATATATATATATATATATATATATATATATATATATATATATATATATATATATATATATATATATATGAGCCAGGTTAAAATGTTTCTAGCAACTATTGTGTGCATGAATGCACCAATAGGAATTTAGGAAAAAATAAATCATTAAATAAATCAATTAAGGGTATTATCGTAATCTTTGCATAGTTAATTATGGTAGATAATTAAATATCCCTGATATCACGCAAGAAGCAAATATAAATTCAGATTAGCCCTAAATGAAACTCACCATCGGTTGGCTTCTTCTTCTGCTCCGCTTCTTCATAACCTAACCCTAAATTACGAAAGTCATCGGACAACACGACCACCACAACCATAATAACCCCTAAAATCACAAGCAAAATTCCTCTTCAGCATCGCCTGTTGATTTTAAATCAGGCGAAAAACTCGATTTCAAGTTCTCTAGCCTTTAAGCTCTTCAGGTCTACCTCTTTCGTTTTTCATACACACAACTGTTATATGTTCCTCTTTTGTCACTTTAGATGGACTGTCTAAGCTCCAGGAAGATATGTAAGGTTTGGCAGCGAGTGTAGATGGGAATAGGAAAAGTTGTACGAGAGGACTATTGTGATTGACGAGGGGGAAAGGAAGAACGCGAGGCGACTGCTGCCTCGAGGTCTCGCCTGAATCGCCACCACACCTGGTGGTTCTTGATACGAGACGAAGAAGAAGATGATGTTGAATCTAGATTCATGTAGAATTGGGGATGAAGGCTTGCTTCACTTAGCAGGTAATTACACCATATCAAAAATTCTTTTAATTTTAGCATTTGGTTGAGCCCATAAACGAAGTTCATTGTCAACTCCAGTAACAATCCTAGATTCTGAAGAAGAAGATGTTGATTTAATTTTGAAGCCCTTTTAGCCATCAAAGCCTTGTCAGAATCTATTTATCTCTCTCATGATGATGCTTCAAAAAAGCTTTAGCAATGCCTGTATAAGCTTCTTATTTTAAAGGTATAATGCCTATCTTCACACATTTCATTCATATTTACACATGAGCCATTTATTTGCTATGGTCTACTTATTTCACTACTAATCACTTGAACCTAACGAGGCTACTATTGTTTCAGAATGAAAAAGGGAAATATTCTTCACATGTAATCCTTCAAATTGGATCAGACCTAGACAACCAAAAAAGGCAGGGAAGCTTTAATTTTATTCTTTTAGAATGATTGTTCTCTAAGAATGAACTCGAATTTTATTCTTTAATTTTTTTATATCAAAATGCAAACACATGTTCATTCTATGAGAATATAAATATTACATAAAACATACGTTGCTAGTAATTCTGACAAAATACATTTATACATGCTTTAGAATGTTTATGCATATAAAAGAAAAGACTATGATTGAAGTGCATTCTGTAATGTATTCTTTTAGAATTTATTTATATAAATGCATTCTGTTAGAATGTCTTTGAGAATGTTTGTCAACAACAAGTATATTTGTTTAAATGGTAATACTAACGAGTAATGTATCTTACTCTTTCAGAATTGCACGGAGAAGGAATTCAATATTGATCGTACAAGAGAAATATTTGGAATCAAGGTCAACAACCAATATATATGCGAAGATCAAGTGGATATTCTTTTAGAATATGTTAGAATATGTATAACTATATTAAAATGTATAAGGATATTAGTATGTAAGAATATGTATGAATTTGTATTTTATTTCGGAAGTGTATTAATAATAAAATCATAGACCCAACTTGGATGTATATGAATAATATCTAGAATTCTTAAATCAGGTTAATTATCAAAACTATATGCATTGGAAATAGATTCTGCAAGAATAAAATCGAAAATATATTTACTAGTTTATGGTTGACATTCTGTCATTCCGATAGAATAAAATCGGATTTTTAAATTTGAATTAATTTAAAATATTCAGATTTTTAAAAACAATGGAATTAATTATCCCTAAAAATCTGAAAATTTCCTTTTTTAATATAACTTAATTGACTAAAAGGCCCTTATGTTGAAATTTGTGTGATTATATGGTACATGGTAGCCTATTGTAGTATCATAGACCATCAGATCATGACCTTTGATTCTATTCCATCCGGTGGTCTAAATTTGTGCATTCTGGCACACAATAATTACTAAAAACGAAATAACCTAACCCATATATATATATATATATATATATATATATATATATATATATATATGATAAAATTTCACAAATGGTCCTTAAGCATTTTAGTTTATCCCTAAAATAGTCCTTATGAAACCTTTTTGCATGAATGGTCCCTACGAAGCGAACCTTGCACACCAGTGGTCCTTTTAGTTTTAAATGTATCCTAGTACTTGTCTGCTTGATTAACTACATTAAAGTTTTTAGTTAAATCTATGTGAAATTACTTTTTTTTCGTCAATTTCTTTTAAAATTTTTGTTTTTTGTTATTTAAAAGAGAAATGGGCGCACCACTTAGCCTCACCCACCGCCTCCTTTTTCCTTTCTCTTTCATTCATTCATTCCTCCTTCTTCTTTTCTCCTTCATTCGATCAAAAGAGAATGAGGGGTTGGTAAGCCCTAATGTTTTACATTTTGATTCGTTATGGGTGTGATTCTTTATGTTTGCAATTGAAGAAACGGGAGGGTGATTGAAGAACTTCACATAGAGATGCTTGAACAATCAAATGGTTTAGTGAAAAATCGATAATAGTGGTGTTACAATGGTGTTAGGTTAAGAGGCGATGGTTTGGTGGTGTTCTAGATGATCGATGGAGGGGTCTGTTTTTGTAGTGGCTGGATGATGTTTGATGGGTCTTAATAGCATTGAAAATGGAAATCATGGTGGACCATGTGTTGTAGATGATCTTTGATGCCATCACTATCGTCTAAAATGTGTTGGGTTTGATTATGTAAAACAATTTCATCTTATTCCGATTTTGGTTATGATTTCATCTTCTACTATTTTAGATCTAGGTTTGTTGTGTTTCACATTGGTGTTCATGGTTCATATTCCAAAATTTTCTGAAATACGAGCTCATGAAATCGTTTGAATCTAGTTGTTTCCTAAATGTATTGTTGATTCCCTATGTTGAAATGGTTTTGGATTATTTGAAGTTAAAGATTATTTTGAATTTTTTTGGGTTCATTGATGATGTTGTGGTTCGTCGATGCGCTGGTTGATGTGGAATTATTATTTTTTATTGGTTAAAGGTTGTTTGTCGAAAACATATTTTGTTGATGGATGTATATCCAATTTATTTAGATAATCTAATTTGTAAAGGATTTGGTTACGATTGTCGTTGTTGATCTTTCAAGTCAAATTTCATGCCTGTAAACCCACCTGAACCTTAAACCAGATCCAGTAGGGTAGACGAGCTAATGGAATTGATCATCATCAAAGCGTATATAATCATTGAGGTTTACAAAGATCCTACTGATATAGGATTAATCAACATGAGTGTGTTTTTAATTTTTAGTATGTGTTTATGGATGGAATTTGAGTCATAATTGAAGGTCCGTGGGGAAAAATATGATGTGGTGGCTGGTATGATTTTTGGCTCTTGTATTCTTAGGAGAGAGAGAGAGAGAGAGAGAGAGAGAGAGAGAGAGAGAGAGAGAAAAGACACACAAACACATACACACACAAAAGGGCAAGATAATATTTTTCATTTTGTATTTATCAGAAAAGCTTACGGTGTTAGGTATAAGGACCATTTTTGCACAAGGTTTGCTCGGTAGGGACCATTCATGCAAAAAAGGTTTCATAATGACTACTTTACGGACAAACTGAAAAACTTAATCGACTATTTGTAAAATTGTGTGTGTTTATATATATATATATATATATATATATATATATATATATATATATATATATATATATATATATATATATATATATATATATATATATATATATATATATATATATATATAGGAGGGTTCAATTGAGAAAAAAAGGTTGAGAATGGGGGAATTATTCTCAGCCACACATTTATTTTGCCGCAAAACACTTAGGCGTACCGTCGGAAATGGATAAAGGATAAACATGTGTTTTCCAACCAAACATGTTTCCTTAAACTATGTTAATCATTACCTTAATATACACAAAAACATATTTTTTTTCGTTTTTTTTTATTTTTAGAAAGCCATTATTATCAAAAAAATTATTTTAAATATATCAAAATTCATAATTTTTTATTCTCTATAAATAGAAATCCATATTGATACACTTTTAAGATAAAATAAATTTTTTTTAGAGTTTCAGCTCTTGTTATTCATAAACGAATAAAAAAATCTATCAGATTTTTATTATAGTATATTCGTTATTTACTTATGAATAAAACGTATGCGTAACTTTTTTTATAGTTTAAGTATCGTTCATATATGAATATGACACGCAATAAAGTTTTCTTACTTAAAATATATTTTTTACATCATCTTTCATCATATATTATATTTATATATGAATAAAACGTGTATTAGTTGTCGTCATATTTTATATTCATATATGAATAAAATATTTATCAGATTTTTGTTACAGTTAATTTGTTATTCATATATGAATAAGTAGTATAAATGATACTTAAACTGTAAAAAAAGTTAATTATATATTTTTATTCATAAGTGAATAACGAATGTACTGTAGCAAAAATATGATGCATTTTTATTCACTTATGAATAACGATAGCTGAAAATATAAATATATATATATATATATATATATATATATATATATATATATATATTTTATCTTAAAAGTATATCAATATGGATGTCTATTTGTAGAGAATAAAAAATCATGAATTTTGATATATTTAAAATCATTTTTCGATATAAATAGTTTCTTAAAAATTAAAAAAACAAAAAAAAACTATGTTTTTGTATATATTAAGGTAATGATATGCATAGTTTAAGGAAACATGTTTTGTTGGAAACACATGTGTATTCCTTATCCATTTCCGCTGGTGCAACAAAGGCTTTTGCGTCAAAATAAATGAGTGGCTGAGAACAATTTCCCAATTCTCAACTTTTTTTATTTTCTCAATTGAACTTACATATATATATATATATATATATATATATATATATATATATATATATATATATATATATATATATATATATATATATATATATATATATATAACGTCCCGAAAATCCAAAGTAAATGTTTTTTAAATGATAAATCATACAAACGAGTTGTGCCAAAACCGATCAAAGTGAATATATCATTTAAACATCAGAGTAATATCATTAATTGCCAATGTGGAAAACTATGGAGGATGTTGTGCCATCACGCCAGGCCCTTTTCCTTAGTACCAAATGTACCTAAAACATAAAATTAAAAACGTAAGCACAAAGCTTAGTGAGTTCCCTAAAATAACACATACCATACATACATTTGTCATGGGCTACCTCCATGGTCTTTTCCATGAAATTCCATGGGCTACCCCATGGTCTGACATCCAAGTGCCATGGGTTACCCGCATGGTCTTTCCTAGAAATGCCATGGGCTGCCCTCATGGTATGACATCCAAGTGTCATGGGCTACCCCCATGGTCTTTCATACAAATACCACGGGCTACCCCCGGGGTCTTCCAGGAAAGTATTACAAAGACAACTAGCATTCCACATCACAAGTAATGGACTGACATTGGTGTCTGCGATCCATTGACATAGTGAGAAAACTCACCTCACAGCCTAAAAGAATAGCTGCACCGATCACTACTCTCAAAGAAATCTCCACCAATCACCTTTACAATGGATCCCAAATCTCAAACTATAAATCAAATTACCCAAAATTCCCTTAGGTCAAACTTGGTCAACCCTGGCCAAAGTCAAAGTCAACGGTCAAGGTCCAAAGTCAATATTCCTTCCGAGAAGAGTACGCCCTGCGTACCAACAGAGTACGCCCATCGTACTCTGATGTTGACCAAAAGCAGGGTGTTGATCGCCTGCTTGCAGCGTACCACCAGGTATGCCCAACGTATGTAAGCCAGTCCCAAAACTCCATTAAGAGCTTATTCCATTCAGCCCTTTTGTCCAAAACTCAGATCCAAGCCCAAAATGATGCCCTAAGTCATAAAGTTTCCAACTTTATGACTTTGCATGGTTATAAAGTGCTTAACGTCCAAAAACCCTAAGTTCTTAACCTAATAAGACATCACAACTCTTGCATGGAAGGGATAGAAGGGCCAAGATCACATTTTTATACTTCATAATAGCTTTATAATGGATAAAGTTTCCAAATTTATCCATTAGAACGGTCCCAACAAACAAGATCTAGTCTTTAAGTCTCAAAGGGACCCAAAAGTTCATCTTTTTCAACTTAACCCATTAAGTACAAGTCTCCAACTTTTAGATCTGAATCAAAATGATCTTTAGATGGATAAAGTTTCAAATTTTATCCATAACAAGGTCACAAACTTTCAAGATCTAAACTTTATGCACAAAAAATGACCAAAAGCTCTGATATCCATAACTAGCTAGATCTAACAAATGTATGATCAAGATTCAAACTTTATACCCCTAGAAGATAAATCAAGGTGAACAAGGTCCAGATCTACAAGCTACAAAGTAATCAACACTTCTCCAAGAAGTTCCTTCTTCTCCAAGGTGAACCATACATACTCCAAAGCACTCAAAAACACCTTATTTTAGCATACAAGGCTCAAATACGGTTAGGGTTTCATGGAAGGGGTGTTGGAGGGGTGAAGGCTGAGAATGGAGTGGGTTTGGGGGACTTAAGGAGATTAAATAGGGCTCAAACCACGAGAATAAGGTTTGGGCACTGATCGGGTATGCCCAGCGTACTCCTGGTATGCACAACGTACTCAGGGTGCCTTAGTACGCCCAACGTACACCCTTCTCTACGCCCAGCTTATTCAGCATAACCCAAAACAGACCAAACTTCAAACGGGCATAACTTCTTCGTTCTAACTCTGATTTTGACGTTCTTTATATCCACAGAAAGGTATTGAGGAGATCTAAAATATTATCTAAATATATTGGGCTAAAAAATTCTTGAACACAAATCCATATTTCATGCAAGAACCCGACTTATGACTTTTCCAGTTTTACCCTTTGACTCCAAAACACAATTCAAAGGTTTAGATCTCATAAACATCAATACCTACTTCTAAAAGGTCTAAACATCGCCTCCTTAAGGACCAAATCCTTTACATAATCAACTTCTGGACCACGAACCTGAATTACAGAATGATACTGAATAGGGTGTTACAAATCACCCTCACTTAAATTATATTTCATCCTTGAAATCATTCCTTACTATCTCCTTTACTGAACTAAACGATCCTGACTAAACTCCCTGAATCCCAAAAGTGACTGGATAAGTCACCTCGCTCTGATGACCACCTACCCTTATTATTGTTGAACCCAAAATAGAAGATATCAAGAGCCCTAACGAAGAATGAACCTCAACTTTTCCCTAACCCAACGAGTATCCAACCAATATACCTGAACTTGAAAACCCTGGACAATGTTGGACTCCAAGACAGACAAAACCAATCAAAACTGCCCCCACAAAGACTCAACTTCACAACTCGAACCCAACAAACCTATTCGGCCTGAAAAAAATTATAGATACCTGAAAACATATACACCCCGACAATCTACCAGATCCCTGATAAAAGTCGACCCTAACATATGATGGCCTTCCGATAATCGAACCCATTCTAAGCAAAACTCACATACTAACGTCAGACGAATCCCTTCTCCTGCTGATGTTAACTGATAAAGGACATCCATCACTACTAACCTCAAAACCAGGAATCTAATACCTTATCTGACTTCCCAACATACAAAACTATTCTAAATCACAGTTAATATGGCTCCACTTCGCAATCTAATCCAAACAAAATCCTTACGACCCTAAATTATCTTGCTGACCAACATTCGCATTTTTGATCTATCCAAGATCTTTTGAGTTCCAAGTTGATCGACCAATTATCTGAAGCGCCGAATTGTCGATCGTTCGTTGAAACCGACATCCTTTGAAACGAATGTACCACGAGACTCTATCCAAGAGTCTGTTTGACCAAGCTACCATAACCTACTTGTATGTAAGGCTTCAACAACCCTCCTGCTCGAACTAGGGATATCATAACCAACCATCACACTGATATAATGAACTTAATTTGCTCTAAATGAATGCTACATGTCCAGCTGTAGTCTTACATCATGACCAAAACCATACGGCCCACATCCTTCGTTGATCCCACGGATGTTGTGGCCTTCCCACAGTCTCACAACACCTCTAATCCTACCTGCCAACCTAGTGAATGCTACGACAACTCTGCAGTTTTACAACACTTCTACACTGTCATGGACCAAACCCATGGTCTTATCGTGCATCTACCATACTAACCATAACTATCATGAGTTGAAACCTCATCCGACTATACCCTAAATCAGGTGTTTGGGTTATGCTTCGAACCCTAAAGCCTTCATCAGACAAGAACAGGAAAAGAGGCCCTAACATAATCCCTCCACCTGAAACTAATCACATACCGTCCATGTGACACCACTAATGCACACGACAACCTGAAATCTCATTCCTTGTGCAATCCTGTAACACCCTGATTCCTGGATGTGGAACTTGAGGATTTAGTGCAAGTGGAAGGGCGTACTCGACGAGTTAGTTGGTGCCAACTCATCGTGTAGGAGTTAATCAACATGCACGGAATATGAATTCTACTCGTCGAGTCGAAGGACTGGAATCGGTAAGTTGAGTCTGTTTGATGAAACCCTAATTGTTCGGGCTTGTACCCTATTTAAAGGACTTTAACTCCTTTACCCCGCCTCCCTCATCATTTTACCACCCTGATACAAACCCTAATCGGGTACCTTCCATTTTGAGAGTGTTTGGAGCTAATAGTAAGTATTTGGGTGCATTCCTTTGAAGGAATATGAAGAGTGAAGAACATGGAACAAGAAGGAGTCTTTAGATCTAGCGTTCATGCAGTTGTAGCATCCATTTGGAGGTAAAAATTCCTTACCTTGGCTTTCCATTCCTTAGATCTCTTCTTATGTGAGTTCATGGGTTTTTGGTGCAAAATGAGGGGCATTCTTGAGTTAAGCATGCCCAGGGGGTACGAGTTTCAGATTTGGACTTCTCTAGATCCCATGTACATAAAGATTCAAGCTTTATGAAGCTTTAACCCATCTTCATGTCCTAAAACCCTTCTTGAGCTTAGTTTTGGGTGATTTAGCCTTGTGAGGCCTTGCATGATCGTAAAATTAGCAACTTTACATGGTAACTCCATCCTAGGAGGTTGGATCTGGAGTTTGGAGTATTAGAATTGACTAGAATGAGTTTAATGAGAAAAGGATGAGGAACTCGACGAGTTGGGCATCCAACATGACGAGTTGAGTTGGGTTTTCCTGTTTCTGGATTTAGAGTGAACTCGACGAGTTGATAAGACAACTCGACAAGTGGTTAGGGTTTTTCCCCGGTCTTCTAGACTATGCATGGACTCGACGAGTGGACTATCAACTCGGCGAGTTGACTCGGGTTGTCGTGATTTATGAGTATTGAGGACTCGACGAATTCATCCGCTGCACTTGACGAGTTGAGTCAACATGGACTGTTAACTTGAGTGTTGACTTCTGTTGACTTTTATGGTTGGGTCAAGTTATGGACTTCGGAGATCATGGAGGGCTAAAATGGTCTTTCACCCTTTTCAGAGATTTAGTAGAGGTGTTAGCTTAATGTTTCATATAATTTTTGAGTAGAGATGATTATGATATGTGTAGGCGGAGTCTAGACCAACAGTTCGAGTGTGGGATATATTGCTTTACTCTGCGAGGTGAGTCTTCTCACCATACTTTGTGTGACCGGAGGGTCTTGTATGCTATTATTGAGTATTGTGATAACCTGCATTATGTCTTTGTGATTTATGTTGTGTATTATTCTGAGCTTTAGTGAGTTAGGACCGGAGGGTCCAACCCGAGTTGTGGGATCGGAGGGTCTCCACTGAAACACATTGACCAGAGGGTCTTTTTTGAGATATAGCCATGAAAGGCTAATGAGATGTGTGTGGTATTTTGGGGAACTCACTAAGCTTCGTGCTTACCGTGTTGTGTGATATGTGTTTCAGGTATTTTTCAGGATCGCGGGAAGGCGCCAGCTTGATTTTACACCCCAGTTAGAGATCATGTTTTGAGGATTTTGGGATTTTATCAAACATTTTTTACTTGTGTTTCGACTAACTTATACATTTTGTGTTTTTTAGGAAATGTGGTATTGAGTTTATGTGATTTTAATAAATGAAAATTTTATTTGAAAATTTATAATGTTACAAGTTGGTATCAGAGCCTTGGTTTGAGGGATTCAGATGTAATCTCGGGTATGTCTGGAATCAAACTGAGGATTTGAAATTTTTTCTAAAAAGAAATGGTTTTTCTAAAATGAGTAAGAGTTTAAATAGGAAACGAGACGGAGCAGTGTGTACAATCAGCCAAAACTCGATCGGTGATTTCCCAAAGTACCATTACTTGTTTACATTATGAGATATTAGAGTTGCATGCTAGAGGATAGGCTAGGTATTTTAGAAAAGAGTTGTCTGATTCATGCTGCCTTAGCCACGAGAGGTAGGGTTGCCTGAGTTTAGTGATGCCTTTTGAGTTGTTGATAGAGCGAGTGGAGTTGTATGCTATAGTAGCTTTATGTGCTGGTGGAGGTTATTCGATGCCCGAATTCTGCTTGCTTTGTTATTTGTGGAACTCTTGAAGATGGGAGTCAACTGCTAAGTGAATATGACGATATTCAGGAGGTAGATGGCTGACAGCATGAGGAGTTCTTCAGCAGCTGATGGTAGAAGAGTGTTAGAACCTAGGAGAGTCTAGGGATAAACTTTAGTGCAATGAGTGCGCTGTTTAGAGGTGAGTATTCACTGTAGAGCGATCATGTGTAATTGTATTGGTGATCGAGGAGGTTGAGCAGCTACTTAGGAAGTTTGGGATAATCCGTGTGGAAAGTATGGGTAGATGTGGCAGGTAGTATGGGCCCGTACTATTGAAAGCAGAGGACCTATACTCGAAACAGGGAGAATTACAGAGGTTTTAAATAACTGAATGAGGGGAGATAACATTTTTTGGGTACCATGATTCATAGCAGAGTGTGTTTTCATCTTTACCAGTTATCCGACGATGGGTGTTTAGACTAAGAATGGATATGGTAAACTGTGGGGCCAGAGGGCCAATTCGGTTGAGCTTCGATAGAGTGTATGTTGCGAGGAAAATTGATTTTAGATCTCGAGGAGTTTGACTGGTGAGCTGCCAGTTGGAGTCGCAAGACTTAAGGAAAAGTGGAGATGTTACACTGTGGAGGATTGCGGTCTGGGTTGAGTGATCGACCAATGGTTGAGATGTCACTTTCTGTGACAAGAATTACACTATTTCTGTTTCCAGTGTAGAGTGAAGGGGATAACGAGTTTCAGGTTTCAGAGTTTGGAGGTAAACCCTGTGGGGTAGCATTTAGTTGAGATATTTTCACCAGAGTATGTGTGGTGTGTCTGCTACGAGGTATTCATATATCGTGAGAGAGTCACCAGAGGGGACTGAGATGGATGAGGACAAGGATATGCCTTAGATGAGTATAGTAAGGCACATTTTTGCAGCAATTCTAGGTAATCAAGAGGAGTATATCGGGGCGGCGACCATCGTTGTTTACATTGGGAGGATTTTAAGGCTTTCATCTGAGATATGGGATACTTGGAGTTATGTGGCCATTATCTGGAAGATCATCGAGTGCTGCGTGGTATGTTCCATGATTCGGGAGTGGTACATCTGGTGAGCCAGTCTCTAGCGTGGTTTGTTTGGTATGTCAAGGGATGATGGTTCGAACCCTAATTGGGTGAGAACTGGGTATTCTACGGGGAGGATCCTCAATCTAATGTGGTACAGAGGTTTGGGTTATGGGGATCTGCAGTCTGAGTATATGAGACGGGAGTCATGTGATAGTCAAGGAAATTAAAGAGCAAGAGGACGCATGTTGCATAGGCTCAGGAGAGAATGAGTGTCTTCACGACAGGTGGCCGTTAGATAGGAATCTGATTGTGGTCCGTGTTCTTTGGGTGTGCCAACGTTTGAGTTTCGAGACGGTTGGTTTGCCAAGGTCAAGATTCGGTTTCGGAGAGACTGATAGTTCGACGTATGGATTGTTATTTGTACTCTGGGAAGGGTAACAATTGATTTTTCAATCAACTTCAGGGTCAGTATGAGTAGTTTTGCATGGGCTTGATCGGTAGTGGATGGGGTTTTAGGTTGTCGTCAACGCGTTCTCAGTCATTGACAATTCCTCCGTGCTTCAAGTTGTAAGTTGGAGTACTTCAAGGCTTCGAGTTGTTTGAGTGGAAGATCAGTGGTCGTGGCAAGATATTGTGAGATTCTGTGATGGCGTATCGAGGTATCCAAGTATGATGCCCTAATTTGTTGGATTAATATGAGACTTGGGTTTTTCAGACGGCAAGTGGAACATCAAGAGACTATATTTCCAGAGGTGAGACCATCAGTAATTGTCACCAGATAGGGATTATCCATGGGTGTGAAGTGTACTAACGGAAAGTGCTTTGTCTACGAGCATTTATTTTCGTCAAGAGTAGTGATGCATAATTTGGGAAGGTGAGCGTACCTATCTATGTTGGACCGTGGAGCATGAGTTAGTAAATGTGGTATTGTGATAGCTTGATGGTGAGATTTTGGGGTGACACAAGAGTAATTGGATCCATATGGGAGTAATCATTTAGGACTGTCAGGGAAAACCATGGGGTGAGCCCATGGCAAGTAAGAAAGGGTATCGTAATACTACCGGGAGCCGTAGCATTCACGAGTCAGTAAGAGAGAGTATCGTAATACTACGGGGAGCCATAGCATTCACGAGTCAATAAGAGAGAGTATCATAATCAATGGGGAGCCATAGCATTCACGAGACAGTAAGAGAGAGTATCATAATAATACGAGGAGCCGTAGCATTCACGAGTTAGTAAGAGAGAGTATCGTAATACTACGGGGAGCCATAGCATTCACGAGTCAGTAAGAGAGAGTATCGTAATACTACAAGGAGCCATAGCATTCACGAGTCAGTAAGAGAGAGTATCGTAATACTACGGGGAGCCGTAGCATTCGCGAGTCAGTAAGAGAGAGTATCATAATACTACGGGGAGCCGTAGCATTCACGAGTCAGTAAGAGAGAGTATTGTAATACTATGGGGAACCGTAACACCCATAAGTCAGCGAGAGAGTGATGTAAGACTGCGGGGAGCCAAGACATTCACTAGCTAGAGTGTGACGCAAAGGGGTTTTAGGCTTGAGTAGCCTTGCTAATTGAGTCTGTGAGAACCTGGTGGCCGAACCATGGGCGATACTGGGGTCTTAGCAATGGTCAGAAACCATTGTGTTTTGATTTAGAGAGGGGTTGTCGCAAATCGGGAGGATTGAGGTGTAATGCATGCGTAGATTCATGGAACATGGGTCATGATTTGAGTACTAGGTTGGGACGAGTAGTTCTAATTCTGTGTCGGACCAAACTCTTGTGGGTGAGTTTGGCTCTATTTGTGTGGAGGTCGAGCAGGTTGGGAATTTCCAAGTTTTCAGATGGATTTCATTCTGAGTGGGATGTGTTTTGTGACAACCCGAAATTTCTATCTTATATAACCGTTCAATTCAACCAAAGTCAGACTCATTTTGGCTATCTTTTTGCATTGTTTGAAGTCTGTTTGAGTGTTATAAGCATAGTACCTTCAAAGTTAGGGTTTAGAATTGAGTTCCTTAAAGTTCAACATAGTTCAAAAGGGCCAAACACTCCTTCATGAGGAGTGTACGGCCGTACACATGGGTGTGTGGCCGTACACCCCGTTCTGGACGTACACTCTCACCTATATATGTAGGACTTAGCCATTTTAATCACTTTTCACTCATTCAAGCCAAGAAATCGATTCTCTCTCAACTATCATCGGGTTTTTCATCTAGATCTTCAAAAAGTAGGTGTTCCTTCCATTGATTAGCTGATTCATTACACTATCTAGTGAAGATCCATGATTTTATCCATGAAATTACTTCTTTTGGTTAGATCTTCAAAATATCTCCAAGAACACACACTAGTTCTTAGACCTTAAACACCCCTAAAGGCTTCTAATTCGTAAGTATCTCTTCCATCTTCTAGTTAGGCTTGTGAATCACTTCTTTTCTAGCCTTAAAACATTACATAATGCATGAACACAAAGAGTGTATGACCGTACACCCTTCATATGGTCGTACACCCCTTGTTTAGTGCATATTTGGCCTAAAACTCATGTTATATTCTAACACAAGATCAAGAACACTTAGAGGATGCTAGATAGAGCCTTAGACCACCCATTTTGGCATGTTCTTCAAGGATTTTACGGCCGTATACTCCATGGCCGTACAATCAAGTGGCCGTACACCACTTGGCCGTACACACACTTGTGTGGCCGTACACCCATTTTATGCAATCCTTTGTACTTCTAACACTTCAATCTAAGTGTTTCCTAGTTCCTAGGTTGTTTTCCTTGCACAATTAGTTGTATAAACACTAATTATATCCATATATGTATCATTATATGCTTATTAGGATCCGTTTGTGCTCGAGGCTTCACTTGAAACTTAGCATCCTACAATCGATCTTACTTTCGTATCACTCACTATAGGTGAATTCATACCCCTTAATCTATCTTTTAAATGGTTTTATGGGGGGGGGGGGATACAAGTAGAACTATTATAGTTATTATATCAATCACATGTGATTAATAACTATCAAACAAGTGGACTTTCTTATACTTCAACTGTTTTATAAAAAAAAACACTCTTCAAAACATTTTATAAACTGACATCAAGTCATCTGTTACCATTCAAATGGTTAAATCTATTTATTAAACTCTTTCAAACTTATATATATATATTGTCAAAATCATGTCTATATAGATATAGTTATATAAGTAAGGTTGAAAGGACTTAGGACTGATAACTCACTTGATTTACTGTTCCTTGTTTGGTTGTGGACTTAGGGTATCCGGTTGTTTGTCTAATTATCGTTTGAATCTTAGTTATATATTATGTATATATGTATAGATATAAAAGTTCTTACATCAGTTCAGCACCTTTGGGTAGGAAAGGTGTACCAACATACTCAGTCATTCAAACAGCATTACTAGTAAACTATAATTGGTATAGTTTAGAGGTTACTACTCACTACTTCTAGTATAATGAAACATACAAGAGTCAGTTCATTGATGAGTCAATACAAACTTACGATTATGAGAAATAGAAAGAACATACTATGATGAGAAACTAAGATAACATACACTACACTATACAAAAAGAACATACTATACACTAGAACAGAGAGAACATACATTACACTAGAGCATACTATACGAAAACTAGAATACTATAACATTAATGTGAGCCACTACTTCATGGCATGGCAATCTACTGCTGTGTCACATTTTGTAACCAGAGTCTCCTAGAGGGAGAGCGTGAGTTTGTGTATAGATCTATACGGGACTGACCGTCCTACACCTTGCTGCTTGCTACAGTGGGACCTGCAGGTCTACGGGTGACGAATGTCATACCATTTCGACGTCTTTGATCGTCATGTTTTACTAGTCAATCAAGTATGGTTACAACTTCATCACATTTTACCTTAATTAACAAACTCGTTTAAGGTAGTTGGTACATTGGTAGTTACACATATACAATACCACGGTACATCTTTATTTTTCCATTGCATTCACATTGTGATCTTCTCACATAAACGATAATGTAAACTATATTTTGGTAACGATAGTCATACTTGGGAAAATTACACACTTTTACAAACAAACACCATTCAGAACATTCGGGCCTTGGTAGAATGCTACTTTTTAGTAGAAAATATAGGATTTTCTAGGAGATACAAACATTTACTACAAACACTTACAAACATTTACATCAAACATATTCAAACACTTTCATACAACCAATGACACTAAAATACATATGAACTCACCAGCTTTAATGATGATCTACTCTTTCAAAATAACTTGTATTCTCAGGTCATCAGTAGACAGGTACCGATGACGAGGTTTTGAGAAGACAGAGCAATTCCAGACTCGTCTTTATTTTGATTATTCATTTTTGGTGTCTTATAAACTATACACAAAACACACTTGTATTAAAATTATATTATTAATGCAATGGATGATGTTGTTGCTTGTTTACTATTATGCATTGTTGTGATACTATATATGACGTCCTACGCCCCAGAACGTTTCCGCCGTTCCGGTTTTGAGGTGTGACAGATTGGTATTAGAGCTTTGTTTATAGTGAATTGAGTATATCAACCCATAAAAGATATAAAAACTATAAACACAACGAGATTAAAATACTCTGACCAAGAGTTATACTGTAGCACCTGGTTCTTGGTACGCTCTTCTTTTTATTTTTATCTATGTGTTTTGCATTATTGGCCTTGGACTCGGCAAGTTGAAGGACCAACTCGCTGAATAGAAGCGAGATGGGATGCGGGTTTTAAGCCGTGGAATCGACGAGTCGGGTCCCGGACTCGACGAGTAAGTGCTGTCTGGACAAAAACCCTAATCCAAGGGTTTACACCCAATTTAAACAATGTTATGTCGTCCCAAAACGTCCCTTATGCTCCCAAAACACCTCCCATTGAAACCCTATCCGTTTTTGAAGAAGTCTAAGCCTTGTTGGTGGATTTTGGTGCTTGTGGTCTTAAGAAGGAAGGAGAAAAGCTTGAGGAAGCAAGTAGAGACCAAGGGAACCCGAGTTTGTGCACCTTCTACAGCTCATTGAAGGTAAAAAGCTGTAACCTTGCTCATTCATTTGTTAGATCCCTCTTTGAGGACATTTAGGGCTTTTATAAGCCATTTTTGGTGGCCAACCATGTTTGCAAACATGGTTGGGGGTTAAAGCTTCTAAATCACATCATTTAAGGGGTCACTAGGCAGATTTGAGTGGCTTTTGCACCCATGAAAGGCCCCATGCATCTTAAGAGCGTGTTTTATGTCTTTTTGAGCTCAAAGTCCCATGCAAGCACGTAAAGTTTGTAACTTTACATGCTAGATTGATTATAGAAGCTTGGATCTATCTTTTGATCAAAGGTTGTACATTAGAAATCAAGGATTTAGAGTGTAGATATGACTGACTCGGCGAGTCCGTTCTTGGGACTCGACGAGTCCGAGGCTTTAAGCCCTATATCTGTTGAGAGTCAAAGGAACCTAATTGAGTGTTAGAAGGGTAGTAATCGAACATGAAGAGTTACCCAATGTATTGGAAGTGATTTTAGACCTGGAGTTCATGGGAATCGACGAGTGCTAGAACAGATTCAGCGAGTCCAAGGCAATATTCTTAAGGATGAAGATGAACTCGATGAGTTGTTCATCAACTCGGCAAGTCGAGGACAAAACTTGTTCATCAGATGAAGGTGAACTCGACGAGTTGTTCATGAAGTCGGCGAGTCGGATGAGTTTCATGCAATGTTCATGTGAGGGAGGAACTCGTCGAGTTGACGGCCCAACTCGACGATTCGGGTCTTGGATGAGAACGAGTAAAGAGTGAGGGACTCGACGAGTTGACGACCCAACTCGGCGAGTTGGGTCAACTTGAAGTTGACTTTGAGTAGACTTGGACTGACCCTGTTTAGAGTTGTACTTGTTGTGTGTTGACTTGAAGGTTGTCGTGTAGGGATCGAGGAGTCGAAGGGAGTCGACTTGTGCGCTAAGGATAATTCAAACACTGTACGACATTGAGGTGAGTTACCTTCCAGTAGGGATGGGTCTAAGGCCACAATGCTGACCCACTAAAAAGAGGTATTTAGAAGATAATGGTCTTTGTGAGAATTATCTTGGTTTGGTTATGTGTTGGTTATGAGATTTATCTGGATAATATGTTATGTGTATAGTAGGGATTAGTTCCCCTAACAGTGGTCCGTAGGACCCAAGGGTAGGCCAGTACCCGGATATGCCTGACTGTATGTTTATATCTGTAGATTGTATGCTAGTGGTAAGGGGGTGAAATAGTCCCAGTTACCGGTTGAAAGATACCGATGACGGATACCGGTTGAAAGATACCGATGTTGGTTACCGGTTGAAAGATACCGATGTTGGTTATCGGTTGAAAGATACCGATGCTGGTTACCGGTTGAAAGATACCGATGTTGGTTACCGGTTGACAGATACCGATGAAGGTTATCGGTTGAAAGATACCGATGAAGGTTGCTGGTTGAAAGATACCAACGGTATTGTATGGTATGTGGTATTATGGGGGAACTCACTAAGATTTGTGCTTACAGTTTTGGTTTTGGTTTCAGGTACCTCTTCGTCGAAGGGGAAGGAGCCGGCGGTGTAGCAGTGCATCACTTACACACATGGTTTTCCGCAAGGAGTTTTTGGGACTGTACTCTGATTTTATTACTTTTGACGTTATGGTTTGGGACACAACAATATGATTTTGTGACATGTTGTTTATTCGACAATATTATGGTAAAAATGTTTATGGAATTGTTAATTTAAAAATGAAATTTTCGGGCTTGAAATTTGGGTCGTTAGAAGTTGGTATCAGAGCCCTGGTTTGAGGGATTCGGACACACCCTCGGGGGTGTCTGGACTCAAACCGAGGGACTAAAAGATTTTACAAGGAAAATGGTTTTCTAAAATCTAAATTGAGAAATTTTAAAAGACGAAGTGTGTGATGCGTGCGACTGGCCGGACTCAAGTAAGTTTTCCCCAAGATACCCATACTTAATATGTCATGTTATATGGTTTGATTCATATAACCGCATGCTAGAATATGACTAAGGATCTATGAAGATGCCTTGTGTGCCTGATATATGATTTTGAGAATTGCATGCTGGTAGGACTAAGGATCTAGAAAGGATGCCTTATGTGCCTGTTGTATGAGCCGTATGCTAGGACTGATTAGTCAACGGTAGGATGGCCTGTGTAGGTTATGCTTGGTTTGGTTACTCAATGCACGAATGCTGCTTTCTTTGTGCTATGGGGGTTCTGGCCAACTTCAACTAACAAAGGAACGAATATGTAACAGTATCCGCAAGCTAGTTAAGGGGAAGTGGTGGGGGACTCCTAGTGCAGCTGATGACGGAGAGTAGGTCGGAGAGTGCCCTAGGGAAGCCTAGGATGGGATCAGTGGAAAGGGTATCGGTAAAGGGGACTTGACGATGTCGAAGCAATTCTTGAGGAAAGTACGGGTAGATGTGGAAGGTAGTATGGGCCCGTACTACTGAAAGTAGAGGACCCGTACTCGAATCAAGGAGGGCCTAGATGGAACCCGAAAACTTGGAAAGCGTGTGAGACCTATAAAAGGTATATGTGACCCTGACAGTTGTATGTTTGTTTTCAGAAAGGTGGGCACACGACATGGGGCAGGAGGTTCAGGATCCGGGTTAGGATCGGGCTCGGGCGCAGGATCCGAGCATGTGGATGATGGGTTACGCGAGTTCATCACGTCCGAGATCACGAGGGGTATCCTTAATGCGACGCCGGTTATTTTCGGGTCGATCAAGGAAGGGATCATTGAGCTGATGGAGGAACGCCTCAGGGCGTTCAGGAGTGACATGGCGACTAGCCAGTCAGGGCTACGCATACTTTCCATTAAGGACTTCAGAGGGAGTGGTGCACCAGATTTCCATGGGGGGAAGGACCCCATTGCTGCTAGGAGATGGCTCGCAGACATCGAGTCTGCGCAGCTGACGAGCTTCTGCCCAGAAGGGTTGAAGGTCCGTTTCGTTGCAGGGTGTTTGAGAGACAGGGCCAGAGATTGGTGGGAGTCGGTTGGTGACTCTCTGGGAGCCTCGGGTGTTGAGGCTATGGCCTGGGCAGACTTTATGACCAGATTCAGGGCAGAGTTTGCGCCAGCTGTGGAGATTCAGTAGCTGGCCAGGGAGTTCTTGAATATGAGACAGACTACGGAGACTATGGCGGAGATCACCACCAAGTTCCGGGAGAGGGCATTGCTGGTGCCCCAATATGCGGGTGATGAGGACATGAAGAGGACCCGCTACCATGACATGCTACGAGCTGACATCCGAGAGCATGTTAGTTTCTCAGCTTGCCCTACCCTGGATTCCATGATTGCCAGGGCTAGGGAAAGGGAGATTGATCTGGAGCACATCTGGAAGAGGAAGGAAGTGGAGGGGCTGACGATGGGGGCTTCGGGGAAGAAGCCCAAGGGATCCGATGGTAGGCCGAAAGGCTAGTCAGGGCGGAACCGCTGTAGGAAATGCGGTCGGTCACACGAGGGAGCTTGTCGCACTAGGCCGGGTTCAAGCTGCTATAAGTGCGGCAAGGTTGTACATTTTGGCAGAGATTGTACTGCCTCTACTCCTGCGATTCAGATATCTGACCTGATTGGCTTTCATTGCAATCAAAAGGGCCATAAAAAGGCCAATTGCCCTAGATTGACAGCGGCGCTGGCTGTGGCGCCGACTTAAGTGACAACACGGGTTGTGGATGGCCGGAAGTCTAAGGTCGAGGCTCCAGTGGTTCGGAGCCGAGCATTTCGGCTAACCGCCGAGGAGGCACGCGCTGCACCCGATGTGGTGACGGGTATGATTTCTTATTTTATGCTTTTATGATATGTCACTGTGATTTTGATATATTATGTGCCTTCCACGTGAACGTTATCCTAGTTCAGGTGTTGTTTGATTCGGGTGCCACTCGATCATTTGTCTCTCTTGCGCTTAGCAAGAAGTTTCCGGAGTCTTCAGGCATGTTGGATTGGCCTATAGAGGTGGAGATTGCAGATGATCGGTCGGTACAAGCGTCGGAGATTCATCCGGGATTTCTACAAGATAGTTGTGTCCCTGACCAGACTGACAAGGAAGGTCGTGGTTTTCTGTTGGGGGCCTGAGCAGCAGGCTGCATTCGAGACATTGAGGCAGATATTGTGCAAGGCGCCAATCTTAGCCCTGCTAGAGGGCATGGAGGATTTCGTTGTGTACTGTGATATGTGACATCCCCAAAATCTCGGCCATAAAAGACCGATTTTCATTTATGCTTTTAAATATTTTCAGAGTAAATCCTTTTGATTTGAAAGAGTTGCGGAATTTGTTCCCAAAAACAAAGCATGATAAAACAATGTTTACCAAAGCATTTCATAAAAGAAATGTATTTTCGTTATAATCAAAACTCGGGGTGTCATGTTCCGATACAGACCAATAAGCATAAATGAATACATTACAAGTCATATAAGAAATATAAACATATGCAGACTTGTAAACAAAACAACTTGATGGTTCATCCATCTCATGCCCTTCCGCCACTTCCTGTAATACAATTTAAAACTGAGTGGATCAGGCTTGGGAGCCTGGTGAGCATATAGGGTTTTCAACCCACAATAAATATCATATTTAATTTTCACCAACCAACAATAACCCAATCACCCATTCCCGTTATTCTCACTTTAATGTCCCTAAAACAACTAACATAAGGGACCTAGTCTAAGAATATTTCATCGGGGCGACAACACATGCTTCGGGGGTACCTCAGCAATATAAGTCAAATAAGGCAACCATGAAGGGGATGGAGTGCAGCGAATGAACACCCAAGTTCATTAACACCTACAGGTGGCGAACCTGCTAATGTTTCCACAAGACTATCTAGAAAAGTATGTGGTCGTCATCTAAACTCCGCTAGATGACTAAATCAAACAACAACGAGGCCTCTCATCTGTTTATTACACACCAACTATCTACCCATGTTCTACCCAACATATTAGTAGATAAAAATATACATTTGTATGCATAGTTTAAAAACCTGTATAGCATGCTTTAATCAACACATATATCACATAACAGATGAGGCACACACACATAACACATATCTCATAGAGAAATAATCAGATCTATAAGATAGAAGAGAGTGAATACACATTCACACCTAACACAACCAAATATATACACATAGCACGTATTTTATATAAAATACTTAGTATTATTGTATTAGAAGAAAATAACTACACAGTCACTTGATCAGAAGATGATCCGACAGCACTACGGCTTATAGAAGTAGTAATCCTCAGCAGATCTGGAAGATCTCCTCGAAAATCGAACTTCTCGCGGGCAGAGCTTCGACTCGGGAACCGCACTTCTCGGGATCTTTGGGATCTCGGGACTTGCCTCGGGGCTAGAGTATGATACCGGGGCTTCGGGGTATTTCTGGCACGCAAAACGATGCAAAACGGGAGAGAGAAGAGAAGAAATGAACAAAACTCTCGATTGCCTTCGGATCCCTTTTATAGAGGCTGGAGCCTCGGAGTACGCGGGGCGTACTGCTCCGAAGTCGTAAGCGCATGCGTCATCCGAAGTGTCGACACTATTCTAAGTACGCGGTAGCGTACCCTCGTACGCGGGGCGTACTCCGGATCACACCGGTGACTCGTCTTCGGATAATACCTCCGAATTTTTAATTAAATTTAAATACAAAATGATTAATAAACTTCGGAAATTCATAACTTCTTCATACGAACTCCGTTTTCGACGTTCTTTATATCCACGGAAAGGTGAGACCACGCTCTACGACTTTCGTTTAGACTCCGTCGGCAAATTTTAACTTTATTTTTATTATTTATTTTTAATAGGCCGGGACAGAAACTTTCGTTATAAATTCATAACTTCTTCGTTTGACGTCCGTTCTCGCCTAACTTTTTAACGCTTCGATACCAACAATGAGATCTTCGATTCTCATTTAGATTGCTTCGGCTAAAAACCGCTCGATCTCAAATCGAGTATAACAGGCTGCATACCGCTAAGCCGGAACTTCGATAAATCATAACTTCCTCATACAAAGTCAGATTTGGGCGTTCTATATATATTCGGAAACCTCGTTTCAACTACTATAACATTAACCAAAGATATTAAGTTTATTTTACACTTAAATTTTGACGCTTATTTTTATTCTTAATTAATCAAACCACATAATTAAGCAATTAAGCACAAAACACATAATACTCAAATAATACAATCTTATTATTTCAAAACGGGTTACAAAGGTTAACCTAGACCATTACATTGCTAAAAGTGGCAAGCCCGGAAACACAGGCGTTACATGATGCGTCCATCTCGGGTTTGGGCGCAGTATTGATGCAGAGAGGGCATGTCATTGCTTACGCTTCGAGGCAGCTGAAACCTCACGAGGCGAAGTACCTGACACATGATTTGGAGCTGGGGGCTATTGTGTTTGCCCTCAAGATTTGGCGTCATTACCTCTATGGGGTTCGTTGTATGATTTACACGGACCACAAGAGCCTGAGGTATCTCATGGACCAGCCAAATCTGAATATGAGACAACGTTGGTGGCTTGATGTGGTAAAGGATTACGATTGCGAGAGCCTTTACCATCCGGGAAAGGCCAATGTGGTGGCCGACGCGCTTAGCCGCAAGGCAGCGCCGATCAGGGATGTATGTCTGAGGATGACAGTGGTGACTCTGCTTTTGGAGTGGATTCGGGAGGCCCAACAGGAGGCCATGAAGGAGGAACATCGGAAGAGCGAGCGGATTATGGGGCAGGTTTCCTCCTTCAACTATGACAACCGAGGGTTATTGACACTACACCGTAGGGTGTGGGTGCCATACCACGGGGGTGTGCGCCAGGTTCTGATGGAGGAGGCGTATAAATCTCGATTCTCCATTCTTCCAGGGGAAACAAAGATTTATAGGGATCTTCGCATGGACTATTGGTGGCCCTACACGAAACGGGATATAGCATGGTATGTGGAGCGGTGCTTCACCTGCAGGAAGGTTAAGGCCGAGCACCAGAGGCCACACGGAAAGATGCAACCGTTGGACATTCCACTGTGGAAATGGGAGGACATTATGATGGATTTTATCACAAAGTTTCCCAGGACCGCGCGAGGGGTGGATTCGATTTGGGTCATCGTCGATCGATTGACCAAGAGCGCTCATTTTATTCCGGTTCAGGTGTAAGGTCCTGAAACGGATCTTACCAGTGGTCAAATAGCAAATACAATCGGTTAGCAATAAAGAACAAGTAGAATAGAGAATGAACAAGCTTGCACACGCTTTTCTATTAGGAATAACGTCTGGTACAACTTGTGGTTACAGCAGCCGTGAACTCTGAGGCATCAACAACTGACAAAAGACCTAGCACACCTCTATATATACTGGACCTAGGCCGGCCTTGGGTTTACGACCGTACACAGGATTACAGCCGTAAACAGGCTTACGTCCGTAAACTCACTGTCGGGCTGTAAACTACATAAAGAGTACCAAAAGCTATAAATTGACCAAAAGAACCTATTACATAAAAAGCCTAGACCAAACCACTAATTAGACCCTTCAATCTCCCCCTTGATTTGGTGCTAGCTTTAAGTCAATCTTTGTCCACGATTATTACATCATCCAGCCCCATCGCTCCATTCCACATCCGCTTGTTGATAATCTCAGCAACCATCGTGGTGTATTCTTTCACAGCAGACTCAAAAATCTCAACCTGAATATGAAAATGGCTCAAATGATGAATGTCCCATTTTCTAAACTGGAACAAATCCCTTCTGTCATATAAATGAATGCACCCCTCCTTTAGTTTGATGACAGCAGATGCTGTGGTTTCATCAAACACCCAGTAAAGCATAGAGCTTAGAGATCCATCTGAGTAGTCTTGAAGCACTGGAATTTGTTTGACCTGATTTGTAGCAGGCCACATCACCACCTGGAGCGGATTGCCAGTCTTGGGATCAATAACGTCAGGATGATCCATTATCACAGATTCAACAGTCTTCATAGCCGGAAAACCCTTCTTGATCTTCTAGAAAGTTCTTGAAGTTTGTTGCTTGTTGGTTATCAGTCGGGTTTGAGAACGGAGATTGAGATAGCTCTGAAAGATCCACCATGGTCCAAGAGTTAAAATCATGACAATCCTTGTAGAGCTCCGTATTGCCGCTCTTTCTGCGAACAATCCACATTTTCAGGGGATCATGAAAACCCCAAGATATGATACCTGACCGACCACCATACATGTCTCTAAACCTTACGGCTTCGAGATCCGTAACAATGATTTTGGATTGATTTCCTGGTGCATTCTTGTCGGAACTCCTCTTGAATAAGATTTGTCCCTTCTTGGCAGCCTTCTCTTGTTTATCTCGAATGATCTCTGAAATATGTGGAGCATGAATAGGCTCTTATTCAAAGCGATTTACCACTCAAGAAGTCTGAGCAGTTCGCACGACAATAGGATGAGCTTGAGAGTGAAGATCAATTCTATGCTCATCTGCGGATGTCTTATACTTATCACCAAAATCGTCTTCAAGATTCTTCTTTAGATTGAAGTAGCTGGACGTCAAGAGATTGAAATGATCTTGAAGCTCAGAGATTTTCTTGGACTTGATTGATTTATCTTCTTGGAGATCAAAAACTTGAATCTTCAAATTCATATTCTCACTCAAGAGATCTTCAACACGAATGCTCAGCTTGATGTTTTTCTGATCTAGCACACTCACTCTTTTCTGCAGTTCATCGATCACAGAGTCATCTTCTCTTGGCTGACCTTCACTAAAAGCTATTCCTTTGCCCTTAGAAGAAGGAGCAACAAATTGTTCTTGAGCAAGATGCTGGGTCAAACGCACAGAAGCTGCATCAAGACCAATTCTTGGAGGAGAGAATCCTGGTGGAGCTGAGGAGCCTCCTGCTTAAAAGAATGAGCTAGGGCCTTCACGTAACGGTTCAGTGGTTACTATAGTAGGAGTGATAGTTGGAGTGAACAGCAAACCCTGAGACAAGCCAGAATCCAGATGCCTGAATCTAGGATCTCGTCGTCTTCTTTTGGACGGAGGCGGCAATGTCTGGTTTTTTGAAAAATCACCCTGAAGTGGCTATGATGTAGGTGAAACAATGTCAAGGGGAGGAATCCCTGACACAATCACCATTGGAATTGAAGAGACAGCCACTTGTTCTATAGTAATGGGGGTTGATTCGAGAACGTCTTCTGAATCCCTACTCTCCGTTGCCGTGTGAGCAACATGACTGAGATTATCTAACAGAGAGTTGAGGTTGATGTTTTCCAGAAAGTCATCATTAGTTCCACAATTGGTAGGAATATCATCTATGTCAAAACCTATGAGATCGACGTCTTCAAATTGGTTAGGCTCAGCAGTGTTCTTAGAAGACCCTTCATTATAGTCTCCTTCAACTTGGACATTTTATAGGTCATGCTCCTCTGCAACTGACAAAGCAGGAGCAACAGTCTCTTCTCTTTCTTGATCCAATACGGTGATCACATCTCCTTCTGAGATCACCTTTTCCGATGAAGTATGCTCTGAAGAAATCTTGTTAGAAGATCCATGTGACTCGGTGGCTTCGTTCGGTTCAACAAATCGTCCGAACTTGACCAATGGATGCAACCCCTGAAAGACCACCTTCCCCCTACGGTTTTGCTTAATGAGCCCTATATTGTGGGGGCCCAAAGACTTCATATCGAGTGTATCTCCATCCTTTACCAAATCAAGAAATTGCTTGTTGATGAAAAGCTGAACGAACCGAGGGTACATAAGGTCGGAGATGCAGCTTTTCATCGGGAAATTGTCTGCTCACCCGGTGTAATGAGATGCAGCTTTTCATCGGGAAATTGATTGGTGATGAAAAGATGAACGAACCGAGGGTGATGCTCAAAGAATATTAAGGAAGATAGGATACGAGGGTGATACTCCACCAACAATGAAGAAACTTCTGCCACCCTATTGGAGATTTCTAGCCCACATGTTCGTGAGCTGCATCTCTGGTAGAAGGTCCGATGCTGATGAGATATCCCTAAGAAACACTGGTGCTCATTACACCGGGTGAGCAGACAATTATTAAGAGAGAAGATAAATTTAGAATGCATATGTTGTATATCCAGGTCGGATCTCTTCCAATCACGCAAAGGATGAAACATATGACTAACTGATGTTTTTAGAGGGATTGAGAAGAGAATGGTGCATATACTGTGTACCAGGTCGGATTTTGAGTCACGCAAAGGAGACAGTATATGACTAACAAACAGAAAGAATTGCATACAAAGAGTATGCAGAGAGATAGAATTACATATGTTACAGTCCAGGCCGGATCTCTCGATCACGCAAAGGAGGCAACATATGACTAACAAACAGAAAGAAAGAAAATAACCTTCTACAGACCTAATTTATCAGAATTCCCCAGTCACCCCATCCAACCGGAATTAAGGACAGAATCCGCACATCGAGGAAAAGTGAATCCCTAGTTCTAGATACGGGTTTATTAGTGTGACCAGTAGATTCCCGTGTATATCTCCCTGCTCAACCTATCCGAGCATCGTATTGTCAGGCTAAATGGATCTAACTAGGTCAATGTTTTTCAAGTCCTTGAATTACTTAAGTTTTAACTCTTCCTAGTCAAGTCCAATTAAAATCTTTCGTGCCTACCAGCGCATCGAGCATAGAGCACAGACAATTCAACTTAGGTACGTTACGCAGATTCAGATCGCCCGTTATCACTTGCTAATTTCATTTCCCGTCACAACACCTGCAAACAAGACTATCAGCAGCAATTTTTAATTTTCTGGATTTTTATTGTTTTTGGATTTTTGAAATTTTTATTGTTTTTGTATTTTTGAAATTATTTCTCCCCCTAAATTTGTGCATGAGTAAGAATAAAAGTAAAATAAAATGAAATACGCAAATTTAAATTAACCTACCTACAGAAACAAAAACAAATTTAAAAATTTAGAAGAATTAAGAAAAGAAAAAAAAAACAGAAAAAACTAAATCCTCAAAATGAATCATTTTCAGAAATCCCACAAGCACATCGAAACGAGCTGTGTTAAAGGGCTAAGTGAACAGATCCGCCACATTATTAGCAGTGGGAACCTGTTCAGGCTGGATTAGCGAATGTTCATAACAGTCTCTGATGAAATGAATTTTAATGTCGATGTGCTTGGTTTTAGAATGTTGGACTGGATTTTTGGCAATTTGAATTGCAGCCTCATTATCACAGTAGATGGGGGTTTCTAAGTAATTCAAACTGTAGTCCAACAGCTGATGTTGGATCCAGATAACTTGAGAACAACAAGTAGATGCAGCAACATATTTCGCCTCCGCTGTTGAGGTTTAGACAATGTGTTGCTTCTTGCATTACTACGACACTAGTCTGTCACCAAGATATTGACACCCTCCTGAAGTAGATTTCCTGTCAAGCTCATAGCCTTCATAATTATTGTCAGCAAAAGCATATAAATCAAATTTAGAATTCTTTGGATACCAAAGACCCAATTTTGGGCTACCTTTGATATACCAAAAAATTCTTTTGACAGCAATAAGATGTGAAAGTTTAGGATTAGCCTGATAACGTGCGCATTGACAAATTGCAAACATGATGTCAGGTCTGCTTGCAGTAAGATACATCAACGATCTGATCATCGATCTGTAGAGAGTCTAATCTACAGATTCGCCATCAGGATCTGGAGTCAGAAGAGGTCTTTCAGCCATCGGTGTCGATGCAGATTTGGCGTCGTGAAACCCAAACTTCTCAAGAATGTCTTCCACATACTTGCCTTGATGTAGCAGGATTCCGGTTGAATTATGTTTGACCTGAAGCCCCAAAAACATGGTCATTTCCCCCAACGAACTCATCTCGAACCTCTTTTTCATAACACCTTCGAATTCCATGCAAAGCTGTGGACTGGTCGACCCAAAGATAATGTCGTCAACATAGATTTGAACTAGAATCTGATCATTACCGACATGCTTGATGAACAAAGTTTGATTGATAGTGCCACGAGAGTAACCATGCTTGAGCAAATGCTTTGTTAGAGTCGCATACCACGCTCGAGGAGCCTGATGTAACCCATTCAATGCCTTGTCCAACTTGTAGACATGATTACGAAACTTAGAGTCGACAAACCCAGGGGGCTGATCAATGTAGATTTCTTCCTTCACCTTGCCATACAAGAAGGCAATCTTGACGTCCATTTGGTAAACGGTGAAGTTCATGTAAGTGTCATATGCAAGGAAGTTACGAATAGCCTCCAAGCGAGCCACTGGAGCATAAACTTCAGTGTAATCAAGACCCTCTACTTGTCGAAACCTGCGAACCACCAATCTAGCTTTATTCTGCACTATAACCCCTAAATCATCCTGCTTGTTTCGATAGACCCATCGTGTGTCAAGAGACTTTTTTCCCTTTGGAAACTCAACCAACTTCCAAACCCCAAGTTTCTCAAATTGATGTAATTCTTCATGCGTGGCATCTACCCAGTTGGGCTCATTCAAAGCCATTTCAACATTCTTGGGCTCTGTTTGAGAGATAAAGCAAGAGTAAAGACAGGTATTGACATCTCCACTTTGACTTCTGGTTTTAACGCCATCGCTCAGCTGACCAATGATGTTGTCGATCGAATGATCACATTGAATCCTTGAACGTATTTCCTACCTGATATCATTAAGCGAGACAGGAAGATTGTGAATATTGACACCTCCCTCATTTGCTGATTGAGCCGCGCCAGACGACTCTGCCACAAACTCATTTGAAAAGTCTTCAGGAAAGGGTAGCTCCATAAAAGTTGAAGTAGCAGCGGAAGTATCTTTGGACATGAACTCTCTTTCTATAGTAGTGAGTGGTGTTGTTTCAGCATCAGGAGTATCATTCTGAACTGGAGATTTTGGATTATCAAGATGTACAGATGACTCCCCCTCAGGTGAAGCAAAGGACCCCCCCTCAGGCGAAGCAGGAGTCTCCCCCTCAGGTTGTGAAGAGGATACCATTGGAGGCCTGTATACAACTTGTTCGTCTTCGTCTTCAGAAAAATTCTTCGAACCAGAGACAGATCCAGATGAGCTACCTGAAGAAACATTTATGGATTTGAAAACAGATGTGTAATCAAACAACCAATCTGGACCTACTCGAGCATCCGTCTCATTTTCTTCCAACCAGCGCACATCATAAGATTCTACAACTTGCTTTGTCTTCTATTATAGACCCTATAAGCGGTGGGAGCCGCATACCCTACGAAGTAACAATCATTGGCTTTGGCATTAAACTTCGGGTTGGATTCTAAATGAAGAAGGGTGCAAGGGTAGCCAAATACACGGAAATGACTGACTAAAGGCTTGTGACCATATAGAATCTCGTATGGAGTCTTCATTTGAGCTTTGTTGATCAACACGCGATTCTGAATGTAGCAAGCAGTGTTTTTCGCCTCAGCCCAAAAGAAGACTGGCAGTTTGAAGTCACACAACATAGTCCTTGCAGCGTGTTTTAAAGTTTTGTTTCTCCTCTCAGTAACACCATTTTGTTGGGGGTGTGAGCGGAGCTGTATTGACACATAATACCCTTTTCTGCACATAAGTGATCGAGTACGGAATTCTTAAACTCTGTTCCGTTGTCAGTACGAAGCGCCTTCACCCTGTTGTTAGTTTGGTTCTCAATTAACACAATGAATTTCTTAATTAGATCAGCAACTCCAGCTTTATTGGATAGAAAGAAAACCCACGTAAAACGTGAGAAATCATCAATCACAACCAAACAATAGGAATTTCTATTAATGCTGAGAATGTTAACTGGTCAAAACAGATCCATATGTAGCAATTGAAGCACCTGACGAATTGAGTTGACCTGTTTTGGCAGGTGTGGTTTTCTATGATGCTTACCTTGGGCACATGACACACACTTCTCAAACGTGATAAAGTCCTTGACAGGCAAACCACAGACCATCTCATTCTTTGCAAGACGATTCAAGTTCTTGGCGTTAGCATGACCGAGTCTTCGGTGCCATAACATTGCATTTTGTTCGGAGATGTTTGAAAAGAGGAACATAACTTGTGCTGGAAGATTGCTATTCATATCTATGATGTAAGCATTCCCATCCCTTTTATATTTCACAAGGATCCACTCTTCTAGGATGACAAAGCCTGGATTGAGAATCAGACATTCCATTTCAGTGAAATGTGTAGAATAGCCTTTGTCGCAAATATGAGACACACTCAACAAACTATGCTTCAATTCGGGAGCAAAGTTGACATTCTCGAAGCTTAACACCCCATTTGTGACAATTCCCTTTTGAGTGATTTTGCCACCTTCTCCACCCGCAAAGGAGATATATCCCCAATTAAAGGATTGAATGTTTTGCAGTTGGGCGATATCTCCTGTCATATGCCGGGAGCAGCCGCTGTCGACGAACCAAGGTCTGACAACATTCCCCCGCAACTGTCCCTGCAAGATGTGCGGGTTTAATTAGATTTGGGAATGCAGGTCATTATTTTCCTGGGTTGTCCTGATGCCTTTTCAGATCTATTATCATCTAATAACTTTTCTGAGGACATCGATGATGGATTGGAAGCTAATTTGGGCAACCACTGATAATTAGGTTTTCTAACAGTCCCGGGTGGTTTTGAAATAGAATGTTTATCAGTTTGCTTGAAGCATTTGGGTTTTCTACCAGAATTGGTTGAAGACCCACTACTGCTTCTTGACGAAACCGACCTTGGCCTGGCCAATCTCGGTTTTGGCAAACTGCTTGGGACTTTGTTATGAAAGAACTTTTTATCCTTTTGAAAAACAACCCGTTTTCTACTCTGATCATCCTTCCAATCATCATTCCGAGAATGATTTCTAGAGGACTTTCTAGTTAAAGACCTTCCTCTAAACTCGTTCTCTCCTCTTGGAAACATACGATTTGAACAATTCCTAGCTATATGACCACCAATACCACAATTGCAACAAATCTGTTTGTTGTTGTTATAACTTGTGCTACACTGATCAGATTTGTTTTCCATACTAACACCCTTGCTTCTCTCACATTAACAAGAACAAGAATTAGATTGTGAGCAAGTGAGGGTACATTAGATGGAGAAGCTTGTGAAACTGGTGGTTTTTCAATATTATCATCACAAACATTAGAATTGCCAACCACATTATTCAAAACAGTATCAGACACTTTAAAACCATTCAAAACAGTATCAGAAGAAGTAGAAACATCACAAAAAACATTGTCACTTGAAACATCAAAAAAATTATTGTCTTTATTTAAAACTAAAACTTCAGGTTCAGACTCAGTTTTATTTTCAGAAACATATCCTTCAACTTCGTGCTTTGGCTGATTCAAGGGTTGATCTGTAGGAGAAGTAGAAATGTTAGTACTTTCAACATTAATAAATCCTCCCGAAACAAAACCAGATGGCTTGCCATAAACCATGAATGGTTCATTGGCAATCTCTTCTTTGGACAAGGGTTGAAACTGATATGAATGATTGAAAGGTGGAGGCACGTGATTATATCCTAGACCCTTTGACTGATTTCGTTTAAATTGCATGCATTGGTCTATCCTATTGGTGACTACCTCACTCGATACATCATATTTTCTAAAATCAAAATCAGCAGTTTCAAATTTCCCCTTTAATGATTCAATTTCAGCCACTAGTTTAGCGTTCTGTTTCTTTATATAGTCATAATTTTTGCATTTATTACTATAGTCTTCCTGAAGTCTCCTAAAGTCCTTTATTAGATTCTAACTGGGCCTTAAGAGGTTTTTGTCCTTTTCTGAGTTGGTAACCTTCATACCTAAGATCCTCTACTTCCCTTTTGAGTAAGTCGTTAAGTTCACGGAGAATTTTAAGGTTCTCTACTTCTCTACCTAATGTCTCAATTTCCTCATGCAGAATTTTAACATAATCAATACAAGCTTGAGAGCATGAGGGTAGGCTTACCTCGTTTTTTCTAGGTTCATGAGAAGAAGATACCATCAACACAAACTGCAGCTCCATCATTTGATCTTCAGCTGCAACAATCTCTGTCGGAGCATCATCACCAACCTATGCTAGGTGGGCATTTTCAGGTCCATATATGTTCCGTGCCTGCATCTGATCCTCCCAGTCAAACGATTGTGCAACCATGGCCTTCTCGCTATTGACCTGAGCACCCCTTCGATTGTTTTCAACTGCAACCATTGTCATGTCATTATTTAATCTTCTATCTGGTTGTTGACACTCACGAGCAAAAATGCCCTGGCTCGTAGCAGTTGAAACACCGCAACTTTCCCTTGCTGAACCCAACCTTCTTGTCAGCATTCATCCCCCAGTTGTTCTTTCCGGTCTTCTTGGAAAATTGTTTCGCCCTGAAGAATGCCATGTCAATTTGCCATGTGATATCCATCTCTTCTACGTCTTCAGGGTGAATCTGATCGAGATCAGCAAATGATAGTTGGGGTGGAAGATCTTCAGCTACAAGTGCATTGTAGCAATTGACAAGCCCTGTAGCAAGAGCGAGATTTTCATCACCTTCCATTCCTTTTGAAGAGGAAGCCACATTGGAGGAAGAAGTAGCTTGAGCAGCCACGAACGATTGGTTATGAGGGAGAGGCATGGCTGATGTAACAGGAAGAGAAGAAGCTGATGGGGTGGAGAAGGACTAAACCTGAGCTTGATGAGCAGCAAATGATTGACCTGTAGAAGAAAAAGTGAGAGATGAAAGAGCATTGTTAAAAGAGAACCCAAGGTTCGCAGCTGAGTATGAGTTCACATGGTTTATCTCTCGCTGCTTGTCATCAATATCGCAGACCTTGATGACAGCCATCACTTCAGCAAGAGAGAGTCGGCTAAGATCCTTAGTCTTCTTTATAACAACTACATTCATGTCCCATGACTTTGGGAGAGCATTCAGTAGATTCTTGTTTATCTCAGACTTGGTGTAAAAAATCCCGGCTACAGTCATTTCAGTGGTAAGAGAAGTGAACTGCTGCAGCTGTGCTTCAAGAGTTTCTCTAGGAACGTAGTTGAACATATTGAACCGTTGTCGCAACATATCTTAGCGACTCTCTTTCATATCTTCATTCCCTTCATAAACCTTAATTAGGGCTTCCCACAAAGCCTTATCAGAAGTGTACTCCCTGAAACCTTGAGCAATGTCCGGAGATAGAGCCATGGTCAAAGTGGACAAAGCCCTTTCTTGCTCTTCAACCTTCTCGAAGTCTTCATTTGTGTAGTTTTTAATCTTCTTGTCAACCACTTGCCCTGCAACAGTAGTGGTTATTCTGACAAGATCTTCTATTATGCTTCTCTAGATTTTGAAGTCCTTCATCTTGATGTACTTTTCAATCATATACTTCCATTCTAGGAAACCTTCAGCTGACAGGAGTCTAGGAATTCGGGTGGTTGTTCCCATTACAGAATCCAGCTCGTGGTGGTGTGTTTGACTTTGAGAATCCATTAATATTAAATTAATATTAAATAAAAATTAAATTATTTAAGAATAAATTACGTTTCTGGTAAAGCACAAGTTCACAGTCAAATTAGGTTTGCGACTGTAAACTAAGTTCACGGTCAGGGAGGAGTTTGCGGCCGTAAACTTTGTTCACGGTCGTAAGGTGTTTCCGGTTAAGGTTCATGGTCCAAGAATTTAAGTTTCCGGTTGATGAACAATCCTTATTCACGGACCAAGAACCAAGTTCATGGTTTAAGAACTGATGGGAGTTTGCGGCCGTAAGCTAAGATTATGGTCGTAAGCTAAGGCTGTAATCTCCCAGAAACTTGAGAAAAGTGCAATTTTTGAATGAAGCTTGAAACCCTTTCGCAGAAAACACCAACTTCAGTTGCAAACAGATAAGAACACGGTCAAAAATCGATTGTAGAGTGCTTTTGACGCTGGTTTTGCTCTGATACCAATTGTAAGGTCCTGAAATGGATCTTACTAGTGATCAAATAGCAAATACAATCGGTTGGCAATAAAGAACAAGTAGAATAGAGAATGAACAAGCTTGCACATGCTTTTCTATTAGGAATAACGTCTGGTACAACTTGTGGTTACAGCAGCCGTGAACTCTGAGGCATTAACAACTGACAAAAGACCTAACACACCTCTATATATACTAGACCTGGGCCAACCTTGGGTTTACGACCGTAAATAGGCTTACGGCCGTAAACTCATTGTCGGGCCGTAAACTACATAAAGACTACCAAAAGCTATAAATTGACCAAAAGAACCTATTACATAGAAAGCCTAGACGAAACCACTAATTAGACCCTTCATCAGGAGAGCATCTCGGCCGAGAAGCTAGCCAACATCTATATCAGGGAGGTGGTGGCACGGCACGGGGTGCCAGTGTCGGTGATTTCAGATAGAGATGTGCGGTTCACTTCCAGGTTTTGGAAGAAGTTTCACGATAACGCCTTTCACCCTCAGACGGATGGTTAGAGCGAGCGGACCATCCAAACTCTGGAGGATATGCTGCGAGCATGCGTGTTGGACTTCGGAGTTAGTTGGGATACCTACCTCCCTTTGGAGGAGTTCTCCTATAACAATAGTTATCACGCGAGTATCGATCGTCCTCCCTTCGAGATGTTGTACTGGAGGAAGTGCAGGACCCCGATATGTTGGGGCGAGGTTGGCCAGAGGGTAATGGGGAGCACCGAAGTAGTGCTCAAGATGACAGAGAGGATTCAGCAAGTTTAGAGCAGGCTTCAGACTGCTCAGAGTCGACAGAAAAGTTATGCCGATAAGCGTCGATCAGACCTGGAGTTCCAGGTCGGGGATATGGTTCTCCTAAAGGTGTCGCCATGGAAGGGCGTTATCCGATTCAGGAAATGGGGCAAGTTGGGACCTTGGTACATTGGACCGTTCAGGGTTATAGCTCGGGTGGGAAAGGTGGCGTATAGGATGGATTTGCTAGCCGAACTCAGTCAGATCCACAACACTTTCCACGTTTCCCAGCTGCGAAAGTTCCTGGTGGACGACTCAGCAGTGGTGCCCTTGGAGGACATTTAGGTCAACGGCAGCCTGAACTACATTGAGCGACCTGTGGCGATCCTCGACCGGAAGTCGAAGGATCTGAGGAACAAAAGAGTGGAATTTGTGGAGGTGCAATGGTAGCACCGGAAGAGCTCGGAATGGACTTGGGAGCCGGTGGACGAGATGATGGAGCACTACCCGGAGCTGTTTCAGGAACGAGCAGCAGACTTCGAGGACGAAGTCTAAAATAAGTGGGGGAGATTTGTAGCACCTGATTCTTGGTACGCTCTTCTTTTTATTTTTATCTATGGGTTTTGCATTATTGTCCTTGGACTCGGCGAGTTGAAGGACCAACTAGCCGAGTAGAAGCGAGATGGGACGTGGGTTTTAAGTCGTGGACTCGACGAGTCGGGTCCCGGACTTGACGAGTAAGTGTTGTCTGGACAAAAACCCTAATCCAAGGGTTTGCACCCTATTTAAACAATGTTATGTCGTCCAAAAACGTCCCTTATGCTCCCAAAACACCTCCCATTGAAACCCTATCCATTTTTGAAGAAGTCTAAGCCTTGTTGGTGGATTTTGGTGTTTGTGGTCTTAAGAAGGAAGGAGAAAAGCTTGAGGAAGCAAGTAGAGACCAAGGGAACCCGAGTTTGTGCACCTTCTACAGCTCATTGAAGGTAAAAAGCTATAACCTTGCTCATTCATTTGTTAGATCCCTCTTTGAGGAGATTTAGGGCTTTTATAAGCCATTTTTGGTGGCCAACCATGTTTGCAAACATGATTGGGGGTTAAAGCTTTTGAATCACATCATTTAAGGGGTCACTAGGCAGATTTGAGTGGCTTTTGCACCCATGAAAGGCCCCATGCATCTTAAGAGCTTGTTTTATGTCTTTTTGAGCTCAAAGTTCCATGCAAGCACGTAAAGTTTGTAACTTTACATGCTAGATCGATTATAGAAGCTTGGATCTATCTTTTGATCAAATGTTGTACATCAGAAATCAAGGATTTAGAGTGTGGACATGACTGACTCGGCGAGTCCGTTCTTGGGACTCGACGAGTCCGAGGCTTTAAGCCCTATATCTGTTAAGAGTCAAAGGAACCCAGTTGAGTGTTCGAAGGGTAGTAATCGGACATGAAGAGTTACCCAATGTATTGGAAGTGATTTTAGACCTGGAGTTCATGGGAATCGACGAGTGCTAGAACAGATTCAGCGAGTCCAAGGCAATCTTCTTAAGGATGAAGATGAACTCGACGAGTTGTTCATCAACTCGGCAAGTCGAGGACAGAACTTGTTCATCAGATGAAGGTTAACTCGACGAGTTGTTCATCAAATCGGCGAGTCGGATGAGTTTCATGCGATGTTCATGTGAGGGAGGAACTCGTCAAGTTGACGGCCCAACTCGACGAGTCGGGTCTTGGATGAGGACGAGTAAAGGGTGAGGGACCCGGCGAGTTGACGGCCCAACTCGGCGAGTCAGGTCAACTTGAAGTTGACTTTGACTAGACTTGGACTGACCCTGTTTAGGGTTGTACTTGCTGTGTGTTGACTTGAAGGTTTTCGTGTATGGATTGAAGAGTCAAAGGGAGTCGACTTGTGCACCGAGGATAATTCAAACACTGCACGACATTCAGGTGAGTTACCTTCCAGTAGGGGTGGGTCTAAGGCCATAATGCCGACCCACCAAAAATGGGTATTTAGAAGATAATGGCCTTTGTGATAATTATCTTGGTATGGTTATGAGATTTATCTGGATGATACGGTTGAAAGATACCGATGTTGGTTACCGGTTGAAAGATACTGATGAAGGTTACCGGTTGAAAGATACCGATGAAGGTTACTGGTTGAATGATACCGACGATATTGTATGGTATGTGGTATGATGGGGGAACTCACTAAGCTTTGTGCTTACGGTTTTGGTTTTGGTTTCAGGTACCTCTTCGTCGAAGGGGAAGGAGCCGGCGGTGTAGCAGTGCATTACTCACACACATGGTTTTCCACAAGGAGTTTTTGGGACTGTACTATGATTTTATTACTTTTGACGTTATGGTTTGGGACACAACAATATGATTTTGTGACGTGTTGTTTATTCGACAATATTATGGTAAAATGTTTTTGGAATTGTTAATTTAAAAATGAAATTTTCGGGCTTGAAATTTGGGTCGTTACATATACTTTTAAGTAATAAAATATTTAACCGAAGTATACACACCTGCATTCATACTAAAATCAATGTCACTAGGACAGAACAAAAGTATTGCGGTTGTTGGACAACACAAGTAGGCTTAGGGACATATAATCAGGTCTGAGAGTGATATAGCCTGATCAACTATATCTTTCCGAGAAGTGATTAACATGTGCCTTGGAATGGTTGTGGTGTTGCAACAAGTCTAAAAACTTACCAATGCTACTACAATGAAAACATTAGAACATAACATAAACTTAAAATACTATAGGAGTATTTTGTGTTACTATAATTACTTATTTGAGAACTAAAGGTCTTTATTAGTGGGTCAATAGTTGCTAGGTGGATACGCTAAGGTTATATATGACTAAGGTGTCATAGACTTAGAATCTGTGATCTTTGCTTCATTTCCTGTTCCTTTTTTGGGTGTGAATTTGGAGTTAGGGTCACTTATTCGAAGGTCTATTCTGTTTTGATTACATGTAACTGGTATGCACTACGCAAGTATTGAAGTAACTAATAAAGATCATCCTATAATTATCTTAAGTAGTACGTCTATTAACTATCTCTTTCATCCCCTTTCTCGCTTAGATATCATGGCTGGATTCAATCTCCCTGGCAACCCGTACTTCCCCAACCAAGGCAATGGTGAATGTCTCGATGACGAGCCAGAAGAGAATCATCCAATCCCTTTGGATGATGACTTCGCAGAGAACTCTTCGGAGGATTCTGACTCCAAGCCAGAAGTCAATGACCTACATCTAGTGGCTCCAATCTCAAATCCTAACCCTCGTCCGTCTTTTCAAGGCCTGACGCCTCTGTGGGCGGAATACTTGGGTGCATGGAGTCAGGAACAGGGTCAACCTGCCCATTCTGGTCCGCAGGGTTGCTCGTAATGAAGAGCAGGGTAGGACAACCATTAACCGAATCATGGTGGTTGATGCCAATGCGGGAGTTAATATAATCCGCATTCGTCGTCTAGAAGATGCTCGTGAGAGAGCTGAAAGAGACAATGAGGGTCTGCAACAAGAATTGGCTGCAACTCGGGCAGAAGTCATAGAGCTTCGCGCATGCCAAAGGGTATATGAGCCACACCTCCTTGATGTGGAGCGTCAGCTGGTTGACTTGAGGGTTCACCTGAGGGGTACCCGTCGCTGGTAGAAGACGCTTTACTCATCCTTTCTTTTGGTTTAAGGAATAGCTTTCGTAACTATGCTCTCTGTAGCACTCTTCCCTGTAAATATTCCTAACTTTCTAGTACTACTGTTAGGTCTCTCAGCTGTCAAAAATTTCTTATTGTGGTTTGATGTAAGACCTACGTTTAGGTCATTTTTCCCAAACTTGTTACATCATTAATGCCAATATTATTGACAGTCATCTGATATGGTAGGAAATCCATATCCAAGTACTTTCATGTTTCTATTACTAAATCTTTATATCAAACATACTCCCATCTGTGTTGTTGGACAATGGAAAGTTAGTCCATTGACCACTCACATTATACTTGCAATTGATTCTTACTATCATCTTCATCTTTGTAAACTTTTAGTCAAACTATGCCTCCTCGAAGAGTGACAAGGCGTAATCCTCCGATAACTCCTACGCAACCTCCACCTCCTCCACCATACAATCCAACAACAATCCAAGTTGCGATGAATGCGGCTGTTACGACAACCCTAGCTCAGTTCAGTGCTAGTGGAACTAGCGGGAGTGGAACAACTGTTCATTCCACTCGAGGCGATCCTCTTGTGCGCTCTAGAGAGTGCTCGTATAAGGACTTCACCAACTGCAAGCCCAGGTCCTTCAATGGGACTGGCGGAATCATTGCCCTCTTGCAATGGTTCGAAAAGGCGGAATCGATCTTCGAGATCTGTTCCTGTCCGGAGGGAAGCAAAGTTAAATTTGCCGCCTGCACCTTCGCGGAGAGAGCCCTGACGTGGTGGAATGGCCATGTCAAGTCACTAACTCTAATAGTGGCTAATGCTATGGGATGGGAAGCTCTTAAGGAGCTCACGATCTAGGAATACTACCCAAGGGTTGAAGTTCAGAAACTTGAACAGGAACTCTGGAGCCTGACTATGAAGGGCTTCGACATAGTGGCCTATACTGCCAGATTCAGCGATCTGGTGGCACTATGTCCGGGAATGGTCCCTATTGAGGGAAAGAAGATAGAGAGGTATATCTGGGGGCTTGTGCCTCCATTTCAAGGGAATGTCTTAGCTTCAAACCCCACTACCTTCGATAGTGGCAAGCGATTGGCACAATGGCTCATTGATCATGGAGTCCACCCCAACTATAACAACAACCCTGGCGATCCTAGAACCCTCCAAAGCCGTTGAAAACAAGAGGAAGTGATGGGATAAGAAGAATGCGACACAGAACGCTGTAAAAAAGTAGCGGGTCGTGGCTGTTCATGATGTGATAACACCTACTGCTACTGCGCCGATGAAGCAATATGTTGGGAGCTTGCCAAAGTGCAATAGGTTCAACTTCCATCACAACGGACCCTACCGGGAAATTCAATGCGCTAACTGCAACAGTAAAGGGCACACTGCCCGTTTCTGCAAGGTTCCAGCAAGGCCAATCACCCAAGTCCCTGGCGTTGTTGTGGGCCAGGATCGCTATGGATGTGGTGAGGTGGGTCACTACAAAAGGAATTGCCCGAATGCAGGGAACGCTGGCGAAGTGGGAAGAGTTTTGGCTATAGACCACGAGGAAGCGGTTGTCGACCCCACAGTGTTCACCGGTACGTTTCTCCTCGATAACTCATATGCATGCATAATGTTTGATAGTGGAGCAAAGAGGAGTTTCGTAAACCAAAAATTTGCTCACTTACTTAAGCAACAATCACATGCACTTAAAGAACCGTTCACTGTAGAAATGGCTAACGGAAAGATTGAGAGCACTAGCAGTATATACATAGGATGTACTCTGACTCTAGATAGCCATTCATTTTCAATCGACCTCATGCTGGTCTCAATTAAAATTTTCGATGTCATTGCCGGCATGGATTGGTTGAGTCTTCATCGTGCCGACATCATGTGTTATGAAAAGGCTGTTCGCCTTAATCTGCGGCTAGCAAAACTCTAGTTGTCTATGGCGACAAACCCGGCACGAACCTTCGTATCATCTCGAGTATTCAAGCCCATAAGTACTTGTGAAAGGAATGTTACGCATTCCTTGCTCATGTTGTCGATGTGAGCCAAGAGACGAAGGACATAAAGAACATCCCATAAGTATATGACTTTCCTGACATCTTTCCAGAAGAGCTCCCATGATTTCCTCCACAGAGTTAAGTCGAGTTCAGAATCGACTTAGTTCTAGGGGCTACTCCAGTAGCCAAATTGCCCTATCGTCTAGCACCAGCTGAGATGTAGGAACTATCCGGTCAACTTAACGAATTGCTCAACAAGGGCTTTATTAGACCAAGCTTCTCACCCTGGGGAGCACCAGTCTTGTTCGTAAAGAAGAAAAACGGATCGCTTCGTATGTGCATCGAATACAGAGAACTAAACAAGCTTACCGTCAAGAATCGTTACCCTCTGCCTCGCATAGATGATTGGTTCGACCAACTGCAAGGGGAGAATTACTTTTCAAAGATAGATCTTAGATCCGGGTATCGTCAGTTACGAGTGCTTAAGGAGGATGTTCCGAAGACAGCCTTCCGAACTCGTTATGGACACTACAAGTTTGTATTGATTCCATTCGGATTGACTAATGCGCCCGCCGTATTCATGGACTTAATGAATAGGGTATGCCGTCCTTACTTGGATTAGTTCGTCATTGTGTTCACTGATGACATACTTATCTACTCTCGTAGTAAGGAAGAGCATAGTAAGCATCTTCTCCAGATCTTGGAAACATTACGATCAGAGAAGCTCTATGCGAAGTTTTCTAAATGCGAGTTTTGGATTCGAAGAGTCGAATTCTTGGGAGACCCTTCCAAAATAAAGTCCATTGAGAACTGGTCAGCACCGATGACACCTACAGAAATTCGCCAATTTCTAGTCCTCGCTGGCTACTATCATATGTTTATTCAGAACTTCTCTAGAATCGTGAAACCGCTTACTACTTTGACCCAGAAAGGCGTGGCCTTTGACTGGGAAGAGAAACAAAAGAAGGCTTTCCAAACGCTGAAACGAGCCTTGTGCAGCGCACCGATACTATCCCTCCCAGAAGGAATAGAAGACTTCGTAGTTTATTGCGATGCATCAAACCAAGGACTCGGTTGTGTTCTTATGCAACGAGGTAAGGTCATCGCCTATGTCTGAAGACAGCTAAAGACACACGAGGTCAGCTACACCACACATGATCTTGAGTTAGGAGTGGTTGTGTTTGCTCAGAAGATCTGGAGACACTACCTGTATGGTACTAAAAGCACTATCTTTACAGAAGATAAAAGCCTTCAACATATATTTGACCGGAAGGAGCTCAATATGAGACAACGACGGTGGGTCGAGCTACTTAATGACTATGAATGCGAAATTCGTTATCATCCAGGTAAAGCGAACGTAGTAGCTGACACCCTAAGTCGGAAAGAATACTATGGTCGTAGAGTTAAATCATTGAATATGACTATCTATTCACATCTGTCCACACAAATTAAGGAGGCTCAGCTCAACGCCTTAAAACCTGAAAATGTGGCGGGTGAATCCCTAAGAGGGATGAATAAGAACTTGGAAGTCAAGGGTGGCGGAGCCTTATATCTCATGGATCGGATCTGGACACCGAAACACGGTGGTTTCAGAGACTTGGTCATGACCAAATGCACAACACTCAATATTCCGTCCACCCAAGTTCAGATAAGATGTATCTGGATCTTAAAAATCTATACTGGTGGCCTAACATGAAAGCAGAGATTGCTACCTTCGTGAGTAAATGCCTTACTTGTGCCAAGGTTAAGGTCGAATACCAGAAACCATCAGGTTTCCTACAGCAACCGGAGATACCAGAATGGAAGTGGGAGCGGATCACAATGGGCTTCATAACCAAGTTGCCCAAGACTACGAGTGGTCTCGATACCATATGGGTGATCGTAGACAGGTTAACCAAGTCCGCACACTTCATGCCCATCAAAGAGACTAACAAGATGGAGAAACTAACTAGAACCTACATTAGGGAGATCGTACGACTGCATGGTGTTCCCATATCCATTATCTATGATAGAGATAGTAGATTCACTTCAAGGTTCTAGCAGTCGCTACAAAGTTCCCTAGGAACTAGGCTGGACATGAGTATAGCCTACCATCTGCAAACCGACAGACAAAGTGAGAGGACTATTCAAACTCTAGAACATATGTTGCGATCCTGTATGATTGACTTTGGAAAAGCATGGTATGTTCATCTACCCCTTGTCGAGTTCTCCTACAATAATAGTTATTACATGAGCATAAAGGCTGCTCCATTTGAAGCCCTCTATGGCTGGAAGTGCAGATCCCCTCTATGCTGGGCTGAAGTGGGTGACACACAGTTAGATAAAGGACGAGTTCCTAACAACACTCTCACAGGTCCGAAAATCATTCAGGAAACAACAGAGAAGATCGTTCAAATTCGTGAACTATTGAAAGCCTCTAGAGAACGACAGAAAAGCTATGCAGACAAGAGAAGGAAACCATTGGAATTCCAGGTTGGTGACCAGGTTCTATTGAAGGTCTCACCCTGTAAGGGCTTGATATGCTTTGGAAAGCGTGGTAAGATAAATCCAAGATACGTAGGGCCTTTCTAGATTATCGCTAGAATTGGCCCTGTAGCTAACAAACTCAAACTACCTTGCGAACTTAGTAACGTGCATTCTACCATCCACGTCTCGAACTTGAAAAAGTGTCTGTCTGACGAGACTCTTGTAATCCCACTCGACGAGATCGAGATCAACGAGAGCCTCAACTTCGCCGAAGAACCAGTATAGATCATGGACTGAGAGGTCAAGCAAAAGAAGCAAATCCGTATCTCGATAGTGAAGGTTCGCTGGAATGCCAAGCGAGGACCTGAATTCACTTGGGAGCGCGAGGATAAAATGAAACCGAAATATCCTCATCTTTTCGCTTAGTTATTTTGTAATAGCTTAATCGTTTAAACTCTAATTTTGAGAAGAAGTTCTCTCTAACGGGGGGATGATGTGACAACCTAAAATTTCTATCTTATACAACCGTTCAATTCAACCAAATTCAGACTCATTTCAGCTATCTTTTAGCATTGTTTGAAGTCTGCTTCAGTGTTCTAAGCCTAGTACCTTCAAAGTTAGGTTTTAAAATTGAGTTCCTTAAAGTTCAACACAGTTCAAAAGGGCCAAACACTCCTTCATGAGGAGTGTACGGCCGTACACATGGGTGTGCGGCCGTACACCCCCTTCTGGCTGTACACTCTCATCTATATATGTGGGACTTAGCCATTTTTAATCACTTTTCACTCACTCAAGCCAAGAAATCTATTCTCTCTCAACTATCATTGGGTTTTTCATCTATATCTTCAAAAAGTAAGTTTTCCTTCCTTTGATTAGTTGATTCATTACACTATCTAGTGAAGATCCATGATTTCATCCATGAAATTACTTCTTTTGGTTAGATCTTCAAAATTTCTTCAAGAACACCAAGATACGAAGGACATAAAGAACATCCCAGAAGTACGCGACTTTCCCGACATCTTTCCAGAAGAACTCCCAGGATTACCTCCACAACTTCAAATCGAGTTCATAATTGTAACACCGCGATTCAAGTAGTTGTAACACCACGATTCCTGGATGTGGAAGTGGAAGGGCCTACTCGACGAGTTGTTTGGACCCAAATTGTCGTGTAGGAGTTGAACAACTTGCGCGGAATATGAATTCTACTCGTCGAGTCGGAGGACTGGACTCGACGAGTTGAGTATGTTTGATGAAACCCTAATTGTTTGGGCTTGCATCCTATTTAAAGGACTTTAACTTCTTTACCCTGCCTCCCTCATCATTTTACCACCTCGGGACAAACCCTAATCGGGTACCTTCCATTTTGAGAGTGTTTGGAGCTAATAGTAAGTATTTGGGTGCATTCCTTTGAAGGAATATGAAGAGTGAAGAACATGGAACAAGAAGGAGTCTTTAGATCCAACGTTCATGTAGTTTTAGCATCCATCAGGAGGTAAAAAGTCCTTACCTTGGCTTTCCATTCCTTAGATCTCTTCTAATGTGAGTTCATGGGTTTTTGGTGCAAAATGAGGGCCATTCTCGAGTTAAGCATGCCCAGGTGGTATGAGTTTCAGATCTAAACTTCTCTAGATCCCATGTACATAAAGCTTCAAGCTTTATGAATATTTGACCCATCTTCATGTCCTAAACCCCTTCTTGAGCTTAGTTTTGGGTTATTTAGCCTTGTGAGGCCTTGCATGATCGTAAAGTTAGCAACTTTACGTGGTAACTCCATCCTAGGAGGTTGGATCTGGAGTTTGGAGTATTAGAATCGACTAGAATGAGTTTAATGAGAAAGGGCTAAGGAACTCGACGAGTTGGGCATCCAACTCAGTGAGGTTAGTTGAGTTTTCCTATTTCTGGATTCAGAGTGAACTCGGAGATTTGATGAGACAACTCGACAAGTGGTTAGGGTTTTTCCCTGGTCTTCTGGACTATGCATGGACTCGATGAGTTGCACTCGACGAGTTGAGTCAACATGGACTGTTGGCTTAAGTGTTGACTTTTATGGTTGGGTCAAGTTGTGGACTTCGGAGATCATTGAGGGGTAAAATGGTCTTTCACCCTTTTCGGAGATTTAGTAGAGGATTTAGCTTTAGATTTTATATAATTGTTGAGTAGAGATGATTATGATATGTGTAGGCGGAGTCTAGACCAGCAGTTCGAGTGTGAGATATATTGCTTTACTCCACGAGGTGAGTCTTCTCACTATACTTACCATGAGTGGTAACTTTGTGTGACCAAAGGGTCTTGTATGCTGTTATTAAGTATTGTGATATCCTGCATTATGTCTTTGTGATTTCTGCTGTGATTTTAAGTATTGTTATTAAGTATTGTGCTTACCGTGTTGTGTGATATGTGTTTCAGGATCGCGGGAAGGCGCTGACTTGATTGTGCACACCAGTTAGAGATCATGTTTTGAGGATTCTGGAATTTTATCAAACATTGTTGACTTGTGTTTCGACAACTTATACATTTTGTGTTTTTTGGGAAATGTGATATTGAGTTGATGTGATTTTAAAAAATGAAAATTTTATTTGAAAATTTACATTGTTACGAATCCCATAGTCCAAGCATTTCTTCCCCAATTGGATTCAAATGCGCTATTCTAACCACAATATTGATAGATTCAAATATATCTCGCAACCTGACTACTCGATGTTGCCGACAGCCTGAGCCCACAAGTACTAGTATTCCATTACTAGCCAATCCTAGAGAACACACACCTGCCAGAATTGAATTAATACTCCCCGAAATCTCAACGAGTTCAATATTCCCGAGCACTTTCCACCGAATCCACAATAAGTCCTCAGCGACTTTATCGGATGACGAAGAACAAAATCTCAACTATCGAAACAGGTATCCAACCAATTCAACGACCTACTTGCACTAGAGTAATTCCCGTACGAAGCTATAACTGACCACACTTCGAAGGTATGAACTTGATAATTACCGATCTTACACCCATGATCAAACCAATTCCTCATTGCCTCTTATTCCCGAATGACCTCTACAATTCATGCATTCAAACCTAACATGCCCACCTTGCGGATTCCTTGATTTCCTTGCTGATACCACCAAATATTGCACCGGATGTTGGTTTTCTCTCATTTAAAGCTTTCTCTGATAGTGTTCAATGTCTCCCACATCAACATCCAAAACCGGCTCACCCGAATATCTTCTAAGCACGTCTCTTGGTATACAAAATAGCATATGAAGATTTTCAAAATAAAATGACCGCGACGTCAACTGGTGGAACTCGGATCTCCTCAGTCCGTGACTACAGTTCTCGGCTCCTTACCATAGGAACATCCAGTCCGTCATCACGACCATCAGTGGTCCTCAAAGTAACTTGAGCAGGTGTACACATTGCTACCTCCTACAACATCGGACAATCGACTTTCTCGTGGCCCGCCTGATTATAGTGGAAACATAACGCACTCGTCCCCCGGGGATGATCTATACTAACCTAACCAAGCTTGCCACACTTATAACAACCCGCACCCCTAAATTGACAAACACCATCGTGCTGCTTCACAAACGTGCTACATTGACCTCGGCCATGCTGGTCTCTTACTCGTTGATTAAAAGTTTCGGGTCACTTAGCAGGACCCCTAACTATCTGCATCCGATTTGGTTTCCTCTTTCTGATGTGCTCCAAATCAATCTCCCGCTCTCGGGCTCTAGCTGTGATGCCCTCTAAAGCCGACAAGCTGAAAAGCCGACAAACTCCCTTATACTATCTCGCAACATATCATGGTACCTTGTCTTCTTCATATGTAACACCCATAAAAATCATGCCAAATTTAATCTTTTAAAAACATTTCAAATCTATTAACCATTACAAAACTTGTTTTCAAAATGTATCATATTAGATTATCCTAGAAACAAGGTCATAAAGAGTGAGGAGTTGTACGATCACGCCTTTGCCTTGCCACGATCCCCTAATGCACCTGAAACAATAAACTGAAACTGTAAGCCCGAAAGCTTAGTGAGTCCCCCCCACCCCAAATACCCATACCCACAACAATACACAAATAATCATAACAGCATATTATGGGTCCAATCAACCATCGGGTTGGAATCCCCAGGCCCTCAACCAACAGGTTGGAATACCCAGGCCCTTAACCAACAGGTTGGAATGCCAACACACTATGGGTCCAATTAACCATCAGGTTGGAATACCCCAGGCCCAAAACCAACAAGATGGAAATGTCCAGGTCTATTGGCTTTCGGTCAAAGCAGATAAGCCTCAACCGCCAAACAAACATGTGCACATATAACAAATAATCACATAACAGTCTATAGACGACAAACTAATCTATTGGATCATACCACATAACATATAATATTATCCTACCCTCTAGGATATCTAACTAACATGTCATACCACATATCATATATTATCATCCTACCCTCTAGGATACCGATCTAACAGATCATACTAGCATAACATAACCAATAACAATTCAAAGGGCCGGCCTTGGTGCCTTAGACCCTTGATTATAGTGAGGATAACTCACCTGGCAATTCAGAGGCAATAGAAATATAAGGACTGATATTTCAAATGAATGTGGTGAAAGAAAAAATGCATGGAAGTTTCAAATGAATGTCCTGATAGGAAAAATGCTTCCTTTATAATATAGTATGATATTAGGCGAATACCCGCGTGTTATGCAAAATACAACAATATGTTTGAATTTTTTACAAATTTATGTTCTCAAATATAACAATGACATTGTTATTAGTTTTTATATAATAAATATTATAATAAGCTGGTATAAACATTCTTTGTTTTGAATTATATGATAACGTAGATATCTTTTAAAATTGTATAATTCTAAGTGTCTTAATGACATCTACCTGCATGTTACTTACGAATAAAATAAAATACAATTTATGATTTATTGATATTTATAGTTGTTGTTATGATTAATTAATTTTAAAAAATTTATTTGCTTAAGATTTCAATTTCTATCATTGTAATTATTTAAAATATCAAACATTGTTTTTGTTGTTAAAGACAACAATATAATTTTTTATATATAATTTTACTTTTGACTATTGTTGTTGTAAGTTATTTAAAATAACTTATTTCGAAACTCTTAATTATTTTAAATTCATTTCAGAAATTTAATGTTTTTAAAATTTATTTGATGAATATTGTTAGTTTGTACGATTGTAGTTATTTAAAACAAAAAAACATTGTTTTTTGTTTTTAAAGAAAATATTATAGTTTTTTATATAATAATACTTCTAACTATTCTTATTGTAACTTATTTTTAAGCTATTTATTTGAAAATTGTTAATGATTATAAAAAATAGTTTCATGCTTTTTTTTTTGTTAATTTAGGATTACAATTTAGGTTTAACACTATAATTTATAATCTTTAACTATTTATAAAACACTTTCTCGATTTTTTTCAAATTTAACTGAAATTTTGATTTAAGTTAATTGTTTAATATTATCTTGAAATTAATTATTTAACTCTTTTTGCATCAACTCATAAATTATACAAATGTTGTGACTTTAAAATGATAATTGCTTACATATGACAACATATTTAAACTAATAAGCTAATATAATATGTTAAAAAGTTAAAGTCATAATTTTATAAAAAGAAATATAATATGAGATTTTAATATTGTAGTTTAGTCAATCGTTTGAATGACTTCTAACGGCGAGTCACACATGAATAAAATTAAATAGAATATATGGTTTAATATTATTTATAGTTGTTGTTATTGTTAATTAATATTTTAAAATTTATTTACTTAATGTTTTAATTTCTATCGTTATAATTTTTTAAAACATCAAACATTATCTTTTTATTTTAAAGGTAACAATATAATCATTTATATAGAGTTATTTTTAACTATTGTTATTGTAAGTAATTTTAAGCTATTTATTTGAAAACTTTTAACGATTATAAAAATATCTTTAGGAAACATTTTAGTTAAATTAAGATTACAATTTAGTTTTTGCATTTATCACTACAATTTATCACTTTTAACTATTTATAAAATATTCTTTGGTTTTTTAAGTGGAATTGAAATTTCTATTTAAGTTGATACTATAATGTTGTATTTAAATTAATAATTTAAGTATTTTGTTCAAACTGTTTAAAAGTTATAGTTTTAAACTCATAATGGTTCACATACAACAACATTTTAAATCTAATAAATTAAATATAATATATTAAAATTTAAAGACATAACTTTATAAGTAGAAGTAAATATATTATTTTAAAATTGAAATTTAGTTTATTTATGATTACACTTTAGGTTTGATACTTATTTAACTTTATTAACCAACTTATAATCATTATTAGAAAGAAATTATCACTTTTAACTATTTACAAAATATTTTTTGGGTTATTTAAGTTAAACTAAAAATTTATATTTAAATTGATCCTGTAATGTTATATTTAAATTAATAATTTAAGTATTTTATACAAATTGCTCCAAAATTGTATCTTTAAAATGATAATGGCTTACATCCAATACTATATTAAAACTAATAAATTAAGTATAATATATTAAAAGTTAAAAAACATAACTTTATAAGTATAAGTAAATATATTATTTTAACTAGGTTATAACCCGTGGAAACCACGGTAGGTATGTTCAAATTTTTTATTATATAGACAAAAATAAGATTATATGTCAACATAGTAAAAAACAATGTATTTCAGATTGTAAGTAAATCCAGATGAATTTGATAACTAAAAAAGAAAGTCTTTTAAATTACATTTTGAAAGACTTCTTGGTATATATCATTTGGTGTTTTATTATATAATGTTTTATTGATTAAGTTACAATTTTTATCTAAAATCAATAAATCCAACCATTATATGCCCATTTTGCTGGATAAAACAACATATAGCTGACCGTGTAAGAAAATTGGTTCTTGTAAAAAAAATCAACATTTGACATCGATTGAAATTGACTTTTATTTATGGTCATAACAAAACAAACACCAACGAAAATTGTCTCATTTTCAATTTGAATGGAATTTTTACGTCCAAATGTGTTAAAGACAATTTATAAAAAGAGTATGTATTATATAAAAGTGTATAGATAAATATATGTTCAAGTCGTTGTTATTGTATATTATTACCAAGCATTTTGTATGTATAAATTTTTTTAAAAATTAAACGTTAATGATGAAACATTACTTTTGTAAACTAAAATTTAAAAATAACAATTTATTGTGTTAAAAAAAGCTGTAAACGTATTTGTGATTGAAAGTAAACTAATATAATTTTGGATAATTATTTAAAGATAAAAAAGTAATTACATAGGTAAAAAATTATTGGAAAAAAAGTTACACGGACTTATGCTGATACACTAACAAAGTATAGGGACTAAATTCAAACTTTAAATAAAAAGCATGAAATTGAATTACAGTATACGGATTTTTAAATCAAAGATGGTTTACCATTACAAAAAAAAAAGATTTTTTTTTATAAATACTTCTTAATTTTTCAAATATTTATGTTATTAGGATATGATGTTTTTTAAAATTTTAAATGAAAGATTTTTATAATTACTAAAAAAATGAAAACTTGAATTTTGAATTTTGAATTCCTTATAAATACTTTCCGGAAAATAAGGAAATACCAAAAAAAAATCAAAAATTATGAATATCTTAAAAATTGCCACGTGTCAATTACCCTACTTAGAAATAGGACATGTGGCATTTAAAGGTTTTTTTTTATTAGAGGAGACAAATATTGAAATTTAGTTTATATATGATTACACTTTAGGTTTGATATTTATTTAACTTTATTAACCAACTTATAACTATTATAGAAAGAAATTAAAAAGTCATGGGAGTTTCAAATTAATGTGGTGAAAAGAAAAATGCATGGGAGTTTCAAATGAATGTGGTGAAAGGAAAAATGTTTTATTTATAATATAGTACTAGGTGAATGCCCACGCGTCGCGCAGAAACACCTATATAGTTGAAGTCTTTACAAATATATGTTTTTTTTAAATATAACAATAACGTTGTTGTTAAATTTGATATAATAATTCGTATACTAACTTGATATGGTATATTGATTATTTTGAATTATATGATCATATATACATTCATTATAACTGTATAATCTCAATCGTTTGAATGACTTCTACTAGCGAGTTACACATGAATAAAATTAAATATAATATATGGTTTAATGTTATTTATAGTTGTGGTTATTGTTAATTAATTTTTTAAAATTTATTTGCTTAATGTTTTAATTTCCATCATTACAATTATTTAAAACATCAAACATTCTTTTTTGGTTTTAAAGGTAACAATATAATCATTTATATATAGTTATTTTTAACTATTGTTATTGAAAGTTATTTTAAGCTTTATTTTTGAAAACTTTTAACGATTATAAAAATATATTTAGGAAATATTTTAGTTAAATTGAGATTACAATTTAGATTTTGCATTTATCACTACAATTTATCACTTTTAACTACTTACAAAATGTTCATTGGTTTTTTAAGTGGAACTGAAATTTGTATTTAAGTTGATACTATAATGTTATATTTAAATTAACAATTTAAATATTTTGCCCAAACTATTCAAAAGTTGTAACTTAAATTGACAATTGTTTATATACAACAACATTTTAAATCTAACAAATTAAGTATATTATGTTAACAGTTAAAGACATAACTTTATAAGTAGAAGTAACTGTATTAATTTAAAATTGAAATTTAGTTTATTTATAATTACACTTTTAGGTTTGATATTTATTTAACCTTATTAACCAACTTATAATCATTATTAGAAAGACACTACATTTTGTCACTTTTAACTATTTACAAAATATATTTTGGGTGGTTTAAGTTAAAATAAATTTTATATTTAAGTTGACCCTATAATGTTATATTTAAATTAATAATTTAAGTATTTTATACAAATTATTCGAAAATTATATATTTAAAATGATAATGGTTTACATCCAACAATATACTAAAACTAATAAATTAAGTATAATATGTTAAAAGTTAAAAAAACATAATTTTATAGTAGAAGTAAATATATTATTTTAATAATGAAATTTAGTTAATATCTGATTACACTTTAGGTTTGATATTTATTTAACCTTATTAACAAACTTATAATTATTATTATTATGAAGAAATTGAAAGGTCATGAGAGTTTCAAATGAATGCGGTGAAAGGAAAAATGTATGAGAGTTTCAAATAAATGTGGTGAAAGGAAAAATGTTTCTGCCGATTTGTATATAAAACAAATAACAAATAGTTTGAAAAACACTATAACTTTTAATAAAATAAAAACACTACAATAACATTTGCATCAAATAAAACTTATTAAACACTTTTAAATCATTCAAATTTAATATTTAGAAATCAACATACATTTGATATATAGAAACATTGTTATAAAAAATTTATGTTAAAATAACCATTGATGAGACAAAACTTATTTATTTTTCAACTCTTTCTTTTTGAATCACAAATCTTTTCAAACATATGATTTTTTAATTAGAACTAACTTATATACTATTAATATAGCTACAATGTGTATAATAAATAAGTGGAAAATAAAAAAACCATTGCACATTAATGACCATAAGTTAAAAAAAAACTTTTGAATGTAGTGGAAAATGTAAAAGCAAATTACATTAAATTTGAAATCACAATTACATTTAAATAAAAAAAACTATTGAGTTGTAGTGAGAGTTTTAAACTCTTGATTTGTACCCAATAATGTAATATAAATATTAACAATTATATGTTATAAAAACAATATTATAAGTATTTATCATTGAAATAATAATTTTTATACTAAGTTGTAACTTAAATTATAATAATTTTAAGTATACCATAAAAAAGGTATAAAAAGTTTTTTTTTTTTTAAGAGAAAGAAAGATATAAAAAATTGTGTTTGAATCAAACTGAATTAAGTTTTTTATTTAAAATTATTTTAAACTATTGGTATTTTTAACTTATTTATAAATAATTTATTAGAATATTTTGTATTTCCATTATTATTATTATTATTATTATTATTATTATTATTATTATTATTATTATTATTTCAAATAAGAATAATTTTTTAACATAATACAATCTATTCTTTAGTTTTACATTAGTTTAAACAATTATTACTTTTTACTAATTAAAAACTGTGTATTTAAAATTTTTCATTATTATATTTAGAAAAAACTATCATACTTTTTATTGTACTTTTATTTTTTTCTTTAAAGCTATGAAATATTGGAAGAGAATGAACGGTCCAAATAAAATGATGATTTAAATTCAAAACTATAGTAATTGTTACGTATTACGACCAATCTTAATGTAAGTCTCAAATCTGCTTGTGTATCAATCACATCCGTTTGATGGTGCGGAATCCCAATCAAACGGATGATGCCAAATCTAATGAAGAAGAAGGAAAATAAGAATAACTTGAATCTATCATGTATTCAAAGATATGAGTGATGCTCCATATACATTAGATTCTCTCACACACACTATTCTTCTCTCTAGTTTCTCTCACTTTACAATATGCTCTTCTTCTCTAGCCTCTTGACCATATACTCTATCACACTCCTCACCCTATATATATATATATATATATATATATATATATATATATATATATATATATATATATATATATATATATATATATATAGGGAACATGGGTGTAAATGATGGGTTTTATGCATAAGAAACATTCCTATGTGTTCATACAAACCCTAATGCTTGGATCTAGGTTTCTCTATTGAACATGCTTTGATTCCAAGACTTACAAACCCTAATCTAGCATACAAATAACAAAAACAATATATAGAATCAGATCTAGATGTTTACCTCTTCAAATTGTTGGCCTAGATCTTCTTTTCTTCTTCTCTTGAGCTTAGAGTCACAAATGCAACTCCTCTAATGGTTCACAAACCCCACAAGCAAGAAGGCAATATGAGAGAGGGAGAGAGAGGCTAGAAATCAGCCTAGGGTTCTCTTAAAATCAAGTGGTAGCCGAATTCAATGCCCTAGGGGTCATATTTATACTTACAGGTCACTAGGGTTTCAGTCTAAACCCTAATGGACAGCTTAGCCACCAAGCAGCCCAAGGAACCTTCTGGAATAAGGCCTTGGAAGAAAATATGATGGATGCCCATCATAATTTCGTTCCCCCTTAAGCCCATTAGGTTTCCTTAACCCAAAACTCAACTAACATACATTTGACAGTTTATACCCCTTTATTCAATTAATCTCTTTTGGTCACCAAATTAATTCCCAATTAATTTATCACCAATACTAATTAAATAAATATGATTTCTCCTTTAATATATTATTATTATAATATATTAATAAATCATAATACTCTCTCTTTCTCCTTAAATTACCTTGTCAAGTTGCTTTGGAGAAGGCAACCCAAAAGGACCATGCACAACCGGGTCAAGTACATACCAAATATAGTTACGGGCTTAGACACTACTCCAACAGTAAACACCGCTACAAAAACATATTGCACGACCAAAAACTATTAATGCCTAGAAAAGTAAAGTATAACCCATATTTTTGGCCCAACAATCTCCTTTTTGGTTTATAGTTTTTTTTTTTCTAATTAACCCAACAAACTCGCCCTAAAAAGTAGCTGGCTTTTCTTATTAATCTTCATTGGGAGCTTGGCTTCAACATTTATCTTCGATTTCTTCATAGCTCAAGATGAACATGATGAATCTTCAATAAATGACTTCATCTTGACCACTTGGGCTTTTCTTCAGAATTTGGCTTTGAACGCATGTTGGGTGAGGAGGCTTCTTGTAGAGATTCTTGAAAGATAGCGCTTTTAGCTTGAGAATCTTCAAAGAGAACAGAGAAAACGAATCTTCTGGATCACTTCAGCAGGTACATAGATGGCAACAAATTGATCGAGGAGGCTTCAATGTAATCTGTCACATAATCTTCAAGTAAGCTTCTCCTTGCTTCTGGGGTTGAAGGATTGAATGTTGATAGAATAGTCTTCATTTCTCGCTCCTTTGAATCAGAATTCTTCGATGATCACAGATGAAGCCTTGGCTCAGAAACTCTCGATACAGTCTCCATGAGTCTCATCTACATCTGAATTCACTTTTCAAGAAAAAAACAAAACTAAAAGAAAACTTAACACACAATATTTTTGGATTTTTTATATTTTCTGGAAAAATAAAACAGAAACAAAAATATTTTTGGATTTTTGATTTTTTTGAACAAGAAATAAAACAGAAATAACATTATTTTTGGATTTTTTTAATTTTTCTGATATTTGTTTGATTTTTGAAAATTTTAATTATCACCCTAAAATTTGTGAATAGAGGGAAAAGTATGAACAAATTTAACAAAAACAAAAAATATTTGGGATCAAAGTTGTGAGACAGTCTTAACATTGTTTATTAGTACCTTCACCTTCATGAATAGATCTGGTCAATTGTCGGTATTGTGGTCCACTTAAACACGAAGGATAATGACAAACTTTTCCAAATATACCATTTAGCTGACGACGACCATGGGTATTGTTGTCCACTTAAATTAAGCAGCTAGATCTACATACAACCTCTAAATGGTTCGATTTTAGTTTCACTAGAACGTGTTCCTCACCTCCCGATATAGCCTAGTTATTAAGAACTTCCTAAGGACTCCTTATTTTAGGTGAGTAAGCAATTAATAAGGAGGAAGTCAGACTTAGAAGTAGGTGCATATGTTGTGTCCCAGGTCGGATCTCTTTCAATCACGCAGAGGGGACAACATATGGCTAACTAGGATAGAGGGATTAAGAGGTGGAATATTGCATATGCTGTGTTCCAGGTCGGATCATTTCAATCACGCAGAGGAGACAACATCTGACTAACAGATAGAAAGAATTTCATAGATAAGGAGGTGTGTAGAAATAGAGTTGCATATGTTGCATTCCAGGTCGGTTCTCTTCCAATCACGTAGAGGAAGCAACATATGACTGATAGATAGAAAGCAAGAAAATAATTTCCTACATACCTACTTTATCAGAACCCCCCAGTTGCCCTATCAGAACCAGAATTAAGGACATAAGTCCGTACATCAAATAAAAGTTGAACCACTATTCTAGATGTGTATTAATTTAGTGTATCCCGTGGGTTCCCGTATTTATCTCACCGCTCAATCTACCCGAGCATCGTATGGTCAGTCCAAACAATTCTATCTAAATCCACACTGTAAAATCCTTCGTGCCTACCAGTACATTGAACACAGAGTCGAGACAGTTCAGATTCAGTCCCTTACACATGTTTTAGACTGTCCGTTATCACTTTATCTTTATATCACTTCCCAATAATAAAACTATAAGAAAAACTATAAGAAAATAAAGAAAATTGTCTTCAAAACGAATCAGTGTAAGATAAACTCAGGAGCATAGATAGGGGTGCAAACGAGCCAAGCTACTCGTGAGCTACTCGGGATCGGATCGTTAAAAGCTCGAATCGAAACCGATTTTAAACGAGCCCGAGCCGAGCTCGAGCTTAATATTAAGCTTGTTTATTAAACAAGCTCGAGCTCGAGCCTATGTCACTAAGCTCGATTAGGCTAGCGAGCCTAAACAAGCCTTTATATAAAATAATTTATTATTATTTTTATATATTAAAATAAAATCATATTTGGGGATTAGGGATTTAGGGTATTAGTAAACGAGCTTCTTAACGAGTTCGAGTCGAGCTTAAGCTTATTTAGGCATGTCAGACAAAAAACGAGCCGAGCCCGAGCCCAAGTCGAGCTTGTATAATTATTTACGAGCTCGAGCCGAGATCAGTACAAGAAGCTCGAATCGAGCCGAGCTCGAGCTCGAGCCCCGTATAACTTAAACGAGCCCGAGCTGAGCCTGACCAGGCTCGGGCTCGGCTCGGCTCGTTTGCACCCCTAAGCATAGATAAGAAAACTCAAACCGTAAGTCACCGATTGAATTTGCATTCAGAAGGTCTGAGAATAGCACGCATAATCTCAGAACAGATCCGAAAATTCTTCATGTCATTAAGCACTAACCGCATGTGTGATCCCTTCCTTTCTTCCTTTCCCGCAAAGGACACATACTCTCAAACAAAGTTCAAAATGTTGTATAGTTGAGAGATGCATCCTATCATGTGCCTGGAATAGCCACTATCAACAAACCGAAGTTTGATGATATGCCTCCATAGCTGTTCCGACACAGAGCGGGATCAGTTGGTCTTTGGAACCCAGTCCATTTTGAAACTGAGTTGACCTTTGTCATCCTTGCAAGGTACTCTCTCCCATGACATATCCTATTTATCACAAACATATGATGTAGAAATATTAGAAGCATTAGATGATTTGGGAGATTGAACCTTCGGTACCCATCTGTAGTTGGGTTTAACCCATTTCTTTTTCGAGCGGATGGGTGCCTCGGCACTTGATTTTGAACTTGAGGTCTGCTTACGAGATGACTTTGACCTAAGCGGTCTTGGCTTCACTGGAGCATCTCTTGGATTTGGTTTCTTGGCCGACTTTCCCTTCTTGGCCTTGGGAGTTGAACTCTTGCCCATCTGCGCATTCTAGTCACCATTTGCGTGATTGTGACCTCAAATGATTTCTTTTGTAAAATCTCCCACTTTGCGCGTTTTGCTAGCCTTGTGCATAGTAAGGAACGTATGCTCGATTAGGACAATTTTTGGCAATGTGACTAGGTGTTCCACAGTGAAAACAAGTCTTTTCTTCACTGGGAAGTTGTTTCTTCCTGCCCCTGGTGGCGTATCCTTGCCTCGTTTCTTATTGTTCCCACATGCACACTTGCAGCAGGCCGGCTATTTCACTTGATTTGGAGGCCTATATTTCTCAACAATAGGTTGATCAGAAGCAACTGAGTTCGAAGCAACAGATTCAGAGTTCAAGGAGTCATTAGATTGTTCAATAGTGTTCTCCTTGTTCTCATCCTCTACTACTTTACCTGCACATGAAGTAGAAGCATCAGAAACATTCACCTGAATAGCCTCAGTAGCCCCAGATGGTTCAGTCTTAACTGAAGCTGGGATAGGGGTTTGGCCATACTGAGCAGGCATTTCTTCCTCATTGGTCTCAAGGGGTGGGTTATAGTTCTCACTAAAAGGCGGTGGAACATTGTGATACCCTAGACCCTTGTTTTAATTATCTTTGAATTTTAATTGCTTCTCAATCATCGAGGCAACTACCTCACTTGACACATCATATTTTCTAAAATTAAAATTTGCATTTTCAATTTTTTTTCAATGTATCAAGCTCGGCAGTCACAGAAGCAAGTTGTCTCTTAATATAGTCATAATTTTCACATTTATTGCTATATTCTTCTTGAAGTTTTCGGAAATCCTTGATTTTGGCTTCTAGTTGTGCTTTTAATGGTTTCTGTTCTTTCCTAATAGTGTATCTCTCATATTTTAGGTCCTCATTTTCTCTTTTTAGCAAATCAATTTGTTCGCGAAGAAATTTAATCGTAGTGTCACACCCCCAAACCAGACGGCGGAAACGTCCGTACGCTCGTGTGACTAACAATTGAATAATCATCACAATGAATATACATGAAACATAACACATTCATCACCAACTTTACATAATACAACCAACATTGTTCACATCAAATACATTGTTAAAATACATAAATTCTAATTGTTCAAAGTACGATAAGTGGTGTTACATAAACAAAACCAAATATACTTGCATATCTTCCAGCTTAACGATTACCTGATAATACAAGTTATTTTGAAAACGGTCAACATATATAATGTTGGTGAGTTCATAAGTATATTTGAGTAAAAGTCTTTGTATCTTTCATAAAAACCCAGAAAATCCGATATTTTCTATAACATGTCAAAAAAAATGATGTGAAAATCAAGTATAAATGCATGTGTGAATTTAATAGTTAAAAACATGTATAAGTGTAGTTTAGGTTCATTGTATTTTGAATAAATGACAAGTGTATATGAATAATCTCCCCAGAAAATCCGATATTTTCTATAAAAATACATCGTTTAGATTTTTGTATCACTAGATAAGTCGTTTTGCATTGACACAATTAAAGAATTTAGCTTCAAAAGGTTAATCTTTTGGTATCGAATCCCTATATGAGCCGTTATAACCATGCATGATAATGACTAGGTCGCCCGTCTTGGTATTTTTCCAAATGCTAGTTTTGCTAAGGATGTTGTCGCCCTAGACTAGCTTAGTCTAGCTGTAGCGAATAGCTAAGGCGTGGGGAGTCACCCCGTATAGATCTATACACAAACTCCTGCTTTCCACCCAGGAAACTCTGATTACAACTACAGGCTACGATTGTACACTCAGTGGTGCCAACCGACTTGTCTCACTAGATTCTCAACTCCTTTTTCGTACTATGTTTAATGTTTACACATATGTTTTAGGTTTTGGATTCAAAATGTACATTTTTATATAAGTATAAGACGTTAAGTGATTACACAACGATATAGTTTTGATCACAAGCACATGAATTCCATTCCAAGCCCAATTAGCATGTAAATGGACCACGAAGGCCCAATAACATGTAAGAAGGTAACTTGGGCCCAATAGACATGTATATGGGCCACAAAAGCCCAATAAACATATAGTTCATAATTTTAGCTCAAATTAACATTTAAGTGGGTCGCAAGGCCCACTAAACACGTCATGGAACACATTGGGTTCAATATACACTTAGTTGGGCCCTTTGGGCCCAACGACCAGGTATTGTGAATATTAAGCCCAATAATTGATTATCGACATAATTTGCTCATTTGTTTTTGTTTCGTGGTTTGTTTTAGCTAAGGTTAACCAGATTGACGTTAAGAGCTTTTTTTTTTTTTTTTTTTTTTTTTTTTTGTAAAAATGACATTTTTACCCAATAATCCTTAAATTTTTAGTTAAGGCCCAAAGTTTTGTAAAAATGACATTTTAGTCCATAAGTTATAAAAAGTTGCAGTTTTTTCATAAATGTCTAAACACTTACGGTTTTAGCCCGAAAAGTTATATTTTCACATTTAGAACCCTGTTTTGCAGAAAAGTGCATTTTCAACCCTTTGTTTGTAAAAGTTTACATTTTCGGCCTAATTTTGGAAAGTTTTACATTTTGGTCCATTTTGAAAATAAATGTTATTTTCACCTCCAAATTTGGTTTATTTACATTCATGACTCCAACTTTGGCCAAATAACATTTTAAACCTTAAAACTTCATGTTTTTCGCAAATTGGGCCCAAAGGCCGTGAGTCCCAAAAGTTTGGCCCAATAAGCTTAAATTTGAATTTTTGACCCTTGTAAAAGCATGTTTAGCATAAAAATATCTTTTTATACATATAGGACCTGTTTGGCCCCCTTTAAAACAGAATTTTTGCTTTTTACCCTTATCTTTTGTTTTCTTGACAATTTTAACCCTTAACAAGATTTTTGTTGAATTCTTTTGTATCTTAAACATGTGTTCTTCTTTGGCTTGGTAATATGATATGTATAATGTAATAGTTCATAGACCCTTGCTAGATAATACTTAAATTTCAAGATTTGCTAAGATCTAACCCATTGTTACCAAATAAAACAAGTATTCACACAAAGCATGCATCTAACACATAGATCAACACATTTTACTTGCATTCTCCCCCAAAAATAATATGAAACCGAAAGAAAGGGGGTATGAACTCACCTTTGCTTGATGTTTTGGTTTTTGGAAGAAGAAGTGGAAATATGAAGTGATTTTCGGCCTAGCAACTCCCTTGAGTAGATCTCGAACTTAATAAGGTTTCTAGGAGTATGATCACCAAAAATTTTGTTTAAAAGAGTGATCTATCATGAATATGGAGTTATAAAACTTGTATGTATAAAGGCTTACCAAAAATGATGATTATCTTGTGAAAATCCTCTTGAAACCTAAGCAAAATCTTGAGAATTTTGGAGGAAGAAGATTGATGATCCTTGAGAGAATGGAGAGAATTGGTGTAGTGTGGGTGTGTGTGTTGCATTCGGCCAAGAAGAAGAAGAGAGGGGAGATAGAGAGATGAGGTGACAAGAATGGATGCATGGGAGGTATTCACCTTGATATATGTTGGATATTATGGAGGTGACACTCCAAAGTCACCCCCCCTAAATCTTATATTTTTTTTTGTTTATACATGGGCCGATATTTTTGGGCTACGAAGAAGAGTTGGAGAAGATTGGGCCCATTAACTTTAGCTAGGATATTTGGATCCTAAACATTAAATTTTTCAGCCCATTGGGCTCTTGGAAGCATTCACGGCCCAATTAGAGTAAAAGAATGGGCTTATGGCTCACTAAGGTTAATTGGATTAGTTATGGCCCAATAAGGCCCATTAGGGTTAGAATGAATCATTCTAGACCCAAGTGGTCCAAAATGTTTTAGATTTATGAATTGGGTCTAATTAGGATCCAATTAGTGCTTCTAAGTCCAATGAGGTTGAATTGGGTACTTATTGGTCCATTAGGCCCAATAAGGAACTCCTAGTCCAATATGGACTCAAACCGGGATTCTTAGGGTTTTAAACTCTTTGATGAACATGAATGGTGAATCTAAAGGTGCATTGAGTGAGATTTACTTAGAATATAAGTTTTACAATAGTTTAATGGTTACACATGAATAGAATTTCCTAGCTAAAATGTCAGTTGTGACACGTAGTTTCATAAGCTGGAGTACATGAAACTTCATTTACCGGAATGGATGCAGAAGTCATTTTAAAATTTTTTTTTTTGACTAAAAACTCAAAAGTCAAATTCAAGAAGTCAAACTTAAAAAGTCAAACTTAAAGGTCAAACCGAAAAGCTAAATTTGAAATTTGAAGGTTAAACGAGAAAGTCAAAGTTTAAAGTCAAAGGTCAAACTTGAAAAGTCAAAGTCAAATTTTGAGGTCAAAGGTCAACTTAGAAATTTAAAAATTAAAAGCTAAAATTTTTGGAAGAAAATAGAATTTAAAAACAAAAGAAATTTGAATATTGGGCTAAAAGTGTCAAATTTGCGAAATTAGTCGAACTGGAGAAGCCTTTTGAATTAAAACGCAAAGGTTTAAATTAACAAGTAGTCTAGCCCAACTGGTAAGACGCCTTTATTGTGGATGCGGGAGACTAGGGTTCGAAACCTGGCACCCCCAAAATTGGTTCCCTTCATTTTTTTTAAATGAACACAATGCGAACTTCAGACCCTACGCGAGGCTAACCATAAATCCGAGGCGAGGACCACAAACCCCGACCGTACACGTGCGATGCTGCTGAGCCGTAAACCCGAGGCGCTGCTGTAAACTACGGCCACAAACACTTCGGAAACCCTAGCCGTTGGCTGTACACGTCGCCACCCCCTCGCTGGTTATGACCAAAAACATCTTTTTTCGACTTTGTAGCTGGATCCAAAACTCGATCAAAAACCTCTTTTTATCAAAAACACGAAGAACAAACCCCCTTATTTTTCTGAGATCTATCCAAAAACTCAGAAATCATTCAAAAATAAGATCAAATACACTCCAGATCTGACAAAAATGATTGATACAATCCAAGCTTTGATACCAATTGTAAGTCCCAAATCTGCTTGTGTATCAACCAGATCCGTTTGATGGTGCAGAATCCCAATCAAACGGATGATGCCAGATCTAATGAAGAAGAATAACTTGAATCTATGATATATTCAAATATATGAGTGATGCTCTATATACATTAGATTCTCTCACACATACTATTCTTCTCTCTAGTATCTTTCTCTACAATATGCTCTCCTTCTCTAGCCTCTTGACCATACACTCTATCACACTCCTCACCCTATATATATATATATATATATATATATATATATATATATATATATATATATATATATATATGTGTGTGTGTGTGTGTGGGGGGGGGGGGGGGTGGGGGACATGGGCCGTAAACCTGTTTATGGCCGTAAACACCGCTACAAATACATATTACATGACCAAAAACTATTAACGCCTAGAAAAGTAAAATATAATCCATATTTTTGACCCAACACTTAAAAAAAATATGTTACGAGTGGGTTAGGAGAGGAAGAGTGTTACACTTGAGGTATATTTTTATCATTTATTTTTCTTATGAAAATATTAATATTTTATTTATTTTACTTTTCCTTTACAATAAAAATGAATAAGGAAAAAGAAAATTGACAAATATAATAAGATAATTTATTTTTATTACTATAAATACATTTAAAATTGGGTACATCCACATAAGTTTTGGTCGAACATAAAAAAATCATTTTTATAACAAACATAATTATTAGTTTTCAACATTAAAATCATATCATATTAAAAATCTTTCGTTCGAATTCGTAATTATCACCAACAATTTGGAATAATAATTGTAAACTCCTTTCATCAAAATCAATTATAAAAAAACTTAATTGATGTTATTTATAACAAAATAAGCGACTGAAACTAACATAGTCTATACATAACATAAAAATATATGTTGAATAATGTTCTCTTGTACATAAAATATATTTTCTTAATATTAAAAGAGAGAGAACATAAAGATACATACATGTTAACAAAGTTAATTGTTCTAACCATGGTTGCAGAAATCGGGATTAATCGGTGATTAATCACTTGGTGTTCTCTAACCGTCGATGATTAGGGCATTAATCGGAAATTTAGGATTAATCGGTCAACAAAAGTCAAAAAAGTCGAAAAAAAGGTCAAAAAAATTTTAAAATTTTTTAAAAAAATTCAAAAAACCAACTTTATTTTTTTACTCCAAAATTTTCAAATTTTCAAATTTTCAAATATTATACCAAAATATTCATATTTTCGTATTTCCAAATTTCCAAATTACAATTTTTCTTATTTTCTAATTTTGAAGTACTTGTTTTTTCTTAAGATATATTAATATTTAATTAATTTTAATATTTTATTAATAATTTATGGTCCCCGATTAATCCCCGTCAAGTCCGATTAATCCCTTAACACCAGTCGACCGTCGAGCTACCGTCAAACGATTTTTACAACCTTGGTTTTAACTAATAAATAGTTTGATGTTTGATTTACAAAAAGCTCATGAGAAGTAATTATCATTCCCACTTCATCATCCTGTGATTATAGAAAGATGTATAACACATAAACTTAAAAAATGATTTCATGTATACCTTTCCAAACATACCTAAATTTGAACCTTGGTTAATATCTAAAACTTTGCATACACTCAATCTGAGTTTACATGAATTTATATTTGGAAAAGTTGCAATTGCTTTCTTACATCCATGGAACCACTCACATAACTCTTCAAACCCTATAAATATAATCTATCATTTTGTGCTGACATACATGTAATATTTAATCTACAAATTTCTTATATATGCTAAATATTTTATTTAACTCCTCAATTAAATAGAATGATTTGAAGAGTTTAAAGAGTTACAAATCATAATATTTCAATTAATCATAACTCATAAGTTAATTTGTATAAGCTGAATAGTCTTAGGAGTTTCAAATGCATGAGGTTCAAGAAAAAATTCTAGCTTTATAATATATATATATATATATATATATATATATATATATATATATATATATATATATATATATAAGGTGAATGCCCGTGCGTTGCGTTAAAAAGACCTATATAGTTGAAATCTTTATAAATATATGTTTTTTTTAAATATAACAATAACGTTGTTGTTAAATTTATATAATAATTTGTATATTAAATTGATATAATATATTGACTATTTTGAATTATATGATAATATATACATATGTTATAACTGCATAATGTCAATCGTTTGAACGACTTATACCTGTAAGTTACGCATGAATAGAATAAAATATACTATATATGGTTAAATGTTATTAAAAGTTGTTGTTATTGTTAATTAATTTTTTAAAATTTATTTGTTTAATGTTTTAATTTCTATCATTATAATTATTTAAAAATCAAACATTGTTTTTTGATTTTAAAGGTAACAATATAATCATTTATATAGAGTTATTTTTAACTATTGTTATTATAAGTTATTTTAAGCTACTTATTAGCAAAACTTTTAACGATTATAAAAATACATTTAAGAAATATTTAGGTAAACTGAGATTACAATTTAGATTTTGCATTTAGCACTACAATTTATCACTTTTAACTATTTACAAAATATTGGGTTTTTTAAGTGGAACTGAAATTTATATTTAAGTTGACAATGTAGTGTTATATTTAAATTAACAATTTAATTTTATTTCCAAACCGTTCAAAAGTTGTAGTTTAAAACTAATAATGGTTTACATACAATAACATAATAAATTTAATAAATTAAGTATAATATGTTAAAAGTTAAAGTTATAACTCTTTAAGTAAAAGTAAGAATATTATTTTAATATTGAAATTTAATTTATTTATCGTTACGCTTTAGGTTTCATACTTATTTAACCTTATTAACCAAATTATAATCATTGTTAGAAAGACATTATAATTTATCACTTTTAATTATTTAGAATTTTTTTTGGGGTTGTTTAAGTTAAACTAAAATTTATATTTAAGTTGACCATGTAATATGATATTTAAATTAATAATTTAGTTATTTTATACAATTTGTTCAAAATTTATAGCTTAAAATGATAATGGTTTACATCCAACAATATATTAAAATTAATAAATTAAGTATAATTTGTTAAATGTTAAAAAACATAACTTTATTTGTAGAAGTAAATATATTTTTTAATATTGAAATTTAGTTTATATATGATTACACTTTAGCTTTGATATTTATTTAACCTTATTAATCAACTTATAATTATTATTACAAAGAAATTGAAAAGTCATGGGAGTTTCAAATGAATGCGGTGAAATGAAAAATACATAAGAATTTCAAATAAATATAGTGGAGGAAAAATGTTTCTTGTATAGTATAGTATGAAATGATATATATATATATATATATATATATATATATATATATATATATATATATATATTCATTTTTTAAACCAAAACAACAATATATTTTAACCTTAACAACATATTACTTTATTGACAATTGACTACAGGTTGTCAAAATAAAACTAATCGCTGATGTTGTAACTTGCGGCCGTTTTACTCATATATATATATATATATATATATATATATATATATATATATATATATATATATATATATATATATATATATATATATGGTTAAATTGGTCGTATGGACATCATGGAAATGTTAAAAAAAAAAAAATTTAGCTGTAGTTTTTATTTGTTTGAAGTGTTAAAAGGTTTGTTGAGAACTTTTGTAATATGTAAAATTATAGAAAAAACATCTAAATAAGCTAATATTAAAACTCTAAAATCTTGATCCTAAAAGCTCTTCAAAATTACAAGAAAAAACTTTTTGAACTAAATTTTTATATATTTTTAATATAAAAGTTTTAAACAAATACTTCTAATGAATGTTTTCGTTAGCTTCATATTTTTTTAATGAAGGGTAAAAACATTCATTACATTATTAAACACGATCCTTGACGACCTACCATCGTTTAAAATCATGGAATGAAGATCGAGATGTAAAAGATGCTATTATACATACCCCTCACTCATACAAATTTTCAAATCATGGGGGTGTACATATACTATTCCACTAACAAAATGGGGGGGGGGGGGGGGGGGGGGTTACAGAAGGCAATTTGAGGGATACGTATAGAATTATACGTTGTAAAGTAGCTTAACAAATATGCACGTACGTTTTCAATAATAGACACTTTAAGACAACTTAAGGATTGTTTCTTTTTTTGTTAAATATTATATTCGTGAAGAAATCAAATGGTTGGTGATATTTATCTAAATAAAGTAATGTATATATAAAGTTTGTTTTTTTCTCGATTGAATTAATCATTTAAATGAAACAAAATATTATTCTAACAATTCAAAAAACAATTTTCACATAATATTCATCACCTTTAACGTTGGATAAGTTAATAGCAAAAAGAGTGACAAATTGATAAACATTTAGTATTATTGAGTCATGATTTTTTTTAACCCTAAAAAATCATCTATAGTTGTTCAAATTAATTACTTAACACATTAAACCTATTAACTTGTATTACAGGTACAAGTGTAAGTTGTGACCCACATATCTAAAAAACGGATAGTTGAATATATATATATATATATATATATATATATATATATATATATATATATATATATATATATATATATATATATATATATATATATATATATATTGAAATAGGATATGTGTAAAATAAAAAATAAATAAATAACATTTTAAATGAATCAAAATGTTGCTTAAAACGTTTGAAATTTTTTAGAATATTTTAAATATTGGTTTCTTTTTCAAATTTCAGAATTTTAATTACATATAGAGTAAACTGTAAAAATGGTCCTTATAGTTTGCAGTTTTCTCTTAACAAATATGCACGTACGTTTTCGATAATAGATATTTTAAGACAACTTAAGGATTTTTTTCTTTTTTTATTACATAATATATTCATGAAGAAATCAAATGGTTGGTGATATTTATCTAGATAAAGTATTCTTATATAGATATTAAAGAAGGACCATTGTTAGGAATAATACCTAACCAAAGTACTATTCCTCGGGTTCACTTCCTCAACCATGGTAACCGCCCCACCTCATCTGGTATAACCCACCGCCTCATCTCGATTCTTCCTCATTCCACTATCTGTTAGGGTGCAAAGTCACTCTTGGATGTAGTGTTTTAGGCTTTCCCTCTTGTATGTGCAAATGGGTTGAGTCTTTCCTATAAATAGGAAGTGAGTGACTCCCATTATGTAAGTGAATCCATTTGGAGTGTTAGACTAGAGAGAGAAACTTTGTACAAACCCATTTGTATATTATTTCTAGATCTAATAAGAGCTTACAAAGATTTATTTACTCCTTGTGTTCTTGATTTTACATGATGATTCACTAGATCTTTCATATTCTGCACATGCCATCATAATCAACACTACTTCAATTGGTATCAAAGCGGGTGTTCTTGATTTGATCAAGAATTGATCCTTGATGACTTTCTTGATTTGGTGATTCATTTTATGATCTCGGATCTTCTTGATTTAGAGAGTTTTTGGATTCTAGAAATCGAATTCATCTTTGATTCTATTCATAATTCGATTTTCTTCACTAGAATTCAAGTGATTTTTACTTTCTCTTTCTAGAAAACCCATTTGAAATCACTTTCTCTCTCTAAAAAAATTCAAGTTTTTGTGATCATGGTGGATTTGCCATATGATTCTTGGATTGTGATCATCGAAGATATCAAATACAAAGTAAATGAAGATCAATTTTATGGGTTGGTGTTAAGCAAATTGATTTCATAGGGTAATATGGTTTCTTATGGAGGTTTGAAAGATGATCATGGAAGCTTGATATTTCAACCAATTTGTAAGATTGCATGGTTGAATAAAATTTCCTTGTCCATATTAGTTCGTAGTAGAAATCAAAAGGAAGGAGAAGAACAAGATTTGTTCAATAAGAAATACATTTCTCTAACTGAAAACCCAAATGATCTTCGTGCTCTTAAGTTTGTTGAAGTTCAAGACAATGGAGTTTAATGTGATGTTCTTGATGTTCTTGAAGTTCATGATAAGAAGATTCAAGTTGATTCTCATGATGAAAAAGTTTTTTGCTCGATTGGAGTTCAAACCGATGATATTTTGTGTTCTTGTGATTCGTTTGAAGGAATGATTCCTTATCGGAAGCCGGTGGTTTAAGAAATTCACAAATATCAAACTCCAAAAGATTTGATTCAAACTCAAAATGTTCATGTTGTTGAAAGTGGGTTTGTTCATGAAGTCAAGTCTTCAAGACGCAAAAAGATGAGAAAGAAAAAGAAGAAGAATATCAATCGCAAAAACAAGTGGGTTTATTCACAAAAATCGTCAAATGTTGTTGTGAAATCGAAATCCGTGAAGCAAATTTGGGTTCCGAAGCAACAATCTCCAAATGTTGCATTGAATTTGAAGTCAAAACCCAAATATGTTGGTGGTTCTTTTGAAGATGTTCTTGGATCGTTGAAGAACACAAAGAACACGAAGAACGAGTTGTACATCTCACATGGTGGGTGGTACAATGTTCGATTTGGAGATTTTCTAGTTCCAACAAAAGAACCAAGATCTTCCAAATTTGATTCGTTCATTACAAATGGATCTCAATTCGTCAAAAAAGGTATCTCAAATTCTCAAATGGATTCCAAAACGTCCATGTTTTCGATTCGTGTTTTACGTTTTTCGTTTTTGATCAATTTGTCTCATTAGATCAAATCTGTTTCAACCCCGTTGATTGATCCAATTATTTTGTCCAGATCAAAACCAAATTAAACTCATTTTTGTTTAATTTCACTGTTTATAAGTCTGATTTGAGCCCAATCTTCAATCCAATGCTTGTTACTGTTCATGATCTCGGTTTGAGCCCAAACTTGATTTCATATTTGTTAATCAAACATGTATTAGCCCAAAGTCTCAAGTAAAGATCCAGTTTGTGTGAGGCTACACGTTTGTATTCATCTTTTTGACTTATTCACACGCATCGTATTCGCGTATCATTGGATCAATTTTTTTTTCATGATTGACTGTTCCCGTGTTCTAGTTTTCGTTTTTTGTGTAAATTAATCAATCAATATTCTTTGATAATCTGATGTTGTAAATTGATTTCATATGATTTGTGTATGATGAAATCGGGTTTGTTCGTTTCTAGACTTTGAAATCGGAAATTGATTTTGAGATCTTATAAATCTTGGTCAAGAACACTTGAATGGAATGAAGAACAAGTTGAAGACTCATTGTTTGATCTGAAATTCGATGATAGAATCATGAATTTCGTGTTTGTGACATCCCTATTTTCACGGCCAGAAAAGACTGATTTTGTTTATGCTTTATAAAAATCAGAGTACTTCTTTTAATAAAAATGTTGCGGAATTTGTTCCCAGTAAAACATGATAAATACGTTATCAAAGCACTTCCGAAGAAAAGTATTTTTTATTCATTTTAAAACATTTGGGATGTCATCGTCAATACAAAACATAAGCATAAACAGAACTTACATTCGATATCACTCGTGATTTATATCTCCTTAATCTCTCAGTGTAATGTGACTTCATATCAACACCTGTGATATAAATAAACTGAGTGGGTCAGGTTGGGAAACCTGGTTAGTACATAGGGATTTCAATCCCACAATGTTATACCATATATATAGTTTAAAACTCACAAAATATACAATTTCACCATATATATAAACAACTCTTATCCCACCCCGTTGATCCTCACAACGAGACTATCCATACTCTCGGACCTAAGATTAGCCGTTTTACCTAATCCATACTCCCGGATCAGAAATGAACGACTTTACCTAATCCATACTCTCGGACTAGGGACGAATGACTAATCCATACTCTCGGATTAATGATGAATGATTATGCCTAATCCATACTCTCGGACTAGGGACAATGAGTATGTCTAATCCATGCTCCCGGATCAATGACATATACTAAGGCTTTATTCTCTGAGTATAATTCACTCGTTCTCGTAAGAAAACACTACCCAATATTCCTCATAATTAATTTAGGTTTACTCTTTATCCTAAATAAGAATATATATATATATATATATATATATATATATATATATATATATATATATATATATATATATATATATATATATATAAGGTATGTTCTTTAACAAGTATCTCAGGCAACATCAAATAATTCGCACATAAACATATATTTAATACTTCAATCGATACTTGTATTAAAATCATGTTCATGAAAAGGAATATGCACTCACAAATAAACTCTTTAACATATATTTAATACTTTAATTAATACTTGTATTAAAATCATGTTCATGAAAGAGACTATGCACTCACACATAAACTCTTCAACAAATATTTAACTCTTTAACATATATTTAATACTTTAATTAATACTTGTATGAAAATCATGTTTATGAAAGGGACTATACACTCACTTGATAAGGTGGTGATTCCGAACTCGGACAACGCTTCACTTCTAAAAAAATAATTTCCTTTGACGAAACCTAGTATTATTATGACTAGAGTTTAGTCTATTATTCGCCGAGACTAATTAATAGTTTAGCTATTATTACTATTATATAAGCGTTAAACAATACTTATATAACCCATAATAATAGCCCAATTACTTATTATAAGTTCTTAATAATGTTACTATAATTAAATAAACGATATATTAAAAATAGCGTAGGCGTAGCTCACTTACAGCGGGTTTTATAGAAAACCTAGCTTAGCTTGGAGCAGCGTTCCCGAGCCGAAAATATCTTCTTCTCGGAGCCGTCAAGCACTCCAGGGCTTCTGCCTCGTGCTAGGGAGGTTCCCTAGTCTTTTCGGGGGGTTTTGAGGCTAAAGAGAGGTTCTAAAGAGAGATAGAGTAAAAAGAAGAAAGAATGGGAAATGTGTGAAGAAAATGAGGGTGGGAGAGGTTCTATTTATAGGGTGAAAATGGCTGAACTTGGTGCCACACGTCACCATCTAGTGGCAAGACTTGGGGAGAAAGCAATGGCCAAGATTGTGCCACATTACCCATTTCCGCACAGCACACTTCCGACTTCTAAAATCCGTAACTTTCACATATGACCTTTGTTTTTGACTTTCTTTATATCCACATGTACGTAAAAAGAATATCTACAACTTTCATTTTGACTCCGTCGGCTAATTCTCGGCTGATCTTAAATTTAACAGTACGAGGAGATTATACTATTAAATGTCTGCGTAAAATTCATAACTTCTGCATACGGACTCTGTTTTCATCTGTCTTTTTACTGTTGAGTTACTATTAATGAGATCTTCAATTCTCATTTAGGTCGCGTAGGCCAAAAACCGCTCGAACTAAAATTCGAGTTTCGGGTCGTGCACTGCTATGCCAAATCTTAGAAAATTCATAACTTCCTCATACGAAGTCAGATTTGGGCGTTCTGTTTTTGTATGTTCTCGGTTTAACATATACTACAACGTTCATTTGGATCGATAAGGCTAAAAATTCCTTTATCAAAAATTCACTATTTACGTCTCCCGGTGCCGTGCCGATTTTGCTGTAAAACTTCGACGAGCCATAACTTCTTCGTTATAACTCGGATTTCGACGTTCTTTATATGTACGGAACCCTTGAGACATATTATAAAACTTGGTTAAGACAATTTATTCTAAATAATATTTTGTCAAAAAGTCATTTTCGACCCCTATTATCTCTAAATTGACTAGCCCAGATCTACGGACGTTACAATTATCTCCCCCTTAGGATGATTACGTCCCGGAATCATCAACGAAACAGGGCTCACATGATGTCTCCATACGTTATCTCTTCATCCTAAGTAATAACCGTAACTTTCATGTTTCTGCGAAGCGATGTTCTTCTCATCTAGGGCTTTATTGTAGTCTGTAAGGACGGCAACACAAGTGTCATTGAGTGTGTCTATGAAAGGTTGACAATCATGCATGTTGTAATTTAAAGTTTGAATCATGAGTTTTACCTGTTCCACAATGATGAGAGTTCCATCTTTAGCCGTATAGCAATGGTTCTTCTTTAGATTGGTTGAGCCATCTTCATCAGCAGTTGCCACCATACAGATCTTGCCTTTCCCTTTGCTAAGGACATCTTCATCTTCGTCTCCTGATGACCACACTTGATGATTCCTCTTCACTTGAGCAACGTAGGCCTTTCCCTTTTCTTTATCTTCCAGTTCTTGAGCCATTCAAAGATAGAAGGCTCTATCTTTTACTACGTTTGCCTTGCAATCTTTGGCAAAATGGTTTTCCTTATTGCATTTGTGACATATGATGACATCACTCTTGTCTTCAATAGAGGTACTGGAATCAGTTGATTGGGACTGCGGTGGTATTTCTTTGGACTGAGTCTGCTGAGACTGCGGTGGAGGGAGAGGGTTCTTGGTGGGACGGAAGTGATTGTTTTGAAAGTTACGGTTGAAAGGTGGTCGATTGAATTGTTGGTTTTTGCGAAATGAAAGTGGTAAGCGATTGAATTTATGACTGATAAGAGCAATGGCATTCTGAAACTCTTATTCATCGTCATATTCTGAGTCAGCTTCATATGACTACGGTGGAGAGTCATACGAGGTGGGATAGGTTTGAGTGTGAGGTGATTGGGATACTAATGCGAGTGGTCCTCCAAAGTCTGAGCAGTCCTTGAGTACAGTGGACTCTTGAGCTTGAAATTCTCCATAAAGCTTATAGAGAGATAAGGAGTGAATCTTCCTGTCACCTTGTACAATCATTTTGGTTGTTGTCCAGTGTCTTCCTAAGCCATTAAGAAACTGCAGATTTGTTTCATGATTGCTACGGATGGTACCCGCATTGGACAGTTTTGTGACAATCAAATTGAACCATTTAAATGAGTCTTCCAAACTTTCATCGGAGTGGGCTTTGAAGTTATAGAATTCGTTGAGTGCTGTAGTGAGCTTCTTGTCTTGAGCCTGTTCTAAACCTCCGTACAAGTTTTTGAGAACATCCCAAATCTCCTTTGTTGATTTGCAATTATGATGATGTCAAAGTTATCAGGAGCAACTCCACAAGAGATTTCATAAAAGGCAATATCATCACTTTCCATTTTGTCTAGTTCATCTTTTGTGGAACGATTCATAGCTGGTTGACCTCCTCCAAGCCTTGCTCTGGCTCCATCAATTTGAACAGGGGTAAGGACTGGAACGTGGGGTCCTTCTTCTATAGATCTCCAGACATCTCTACCAAGTCGTCTGAGATACCTTTCCATCCATTGAGATCAGTGGTGATACTCATTTGCAACCAGTATTGGGGCTCGATTGGAACCACCAACACTGTTGAAAACATTCAGTGATAATGATTGTGCCATTTGAAATTTTTGTTTAGAGATGAGCTCCAGTGGTATAAAGGGCTCTTTGAAAAATCAGAGTTCCGATTTTCAAAAAGCAACCACTCTGGCCCTGATACCAATTCTTTAGAGAAAAACTTTGAGATACACTTGAACAAAAATGGTTAGAACAAGTATATAGCGGAATAGTTAATCTCGAAGGATCTGTTAGCTCAACAATAATATCAATAGTTAGAAGTTAGTGAGTTAGATGCGGAAAGTAAGATAATGTAAATGACAACAATTGTTATATCAAGAATACACGTAAGTTGATTCATAACTTGGAATGCATTCAAACCAAAGTTAGTAAGTGAGATCAAAATTAGTGAATAAGTCACAAGGACTTGCTCCGAAGAGTGATTATAATCTGATATGTTTAAGTAAGAAGTGGAGAGTGAAGAGAGATAGAATGATAACTTAAGAATTGTATTCAGATGAAATGCATAAGTTATCAGTGAACAGAAGAAGTGAACATTATAGAAGAATACATCTCTATTTATAGATACATAGAACTACACTAGATTACAACTCTATAAGTAGCCATGCAAGGCATACAGGATAATAGAGTGTATTACATAAAAGAAAAACAAAGTAATCTAGCTAATGACTGCGGTAGCTAACTCCGGGTGCTGATGTGGTTGCGGTAGAGAGATGGTTGTGGTAGCTTAGTTCAAGAGGGTCACTTTCATGATTCCCAAAAAATAGCCCAATTATTAGTTTAGCTATTATTACTATTATATAAGCGTTAAACAATACTTATATAACCCATAATAATAGCCCAATTACTTATTATAAGTTCTTAATAATGTTACTATAATTAAATAAACGATATATTAAAAATAGCGTAGGCGTAGCTCACTTATAGTAGGTTTCATAGAAAACCAGGCTTTGCTTGGAGCAGCGTTCCCGAGCCGAAAATCTCTTCTTCTCGGAGCCGTCAAGCACTCCGGGGCTTCTGCCTCGTGCTAGGGAGGTTCCCTAGGCTTTTCGGGGGGTTTCGGGGCTAGAGAGAGGTTCTAGAGAGAGAGAGAGAGTAAAAAGAAGAAAGAATGGGAAATGTGTGAAGAAAATGAGGGTGGGAGAGGTTCTATTTATAGGATGAAAATGGCTGAACTTGGTGCCACATGTCACCATCTAGTGGCAAGACTTGGGGAGAAAGCAATGGCCAAGATTCTGCCACATCACCCATTTTCGCACAACACACTTCCGACTTCTAAAATCCGTAACTTTCACATACGACCTTTGTTTTTGACGTTCTTTATATCCACACGTAGGTAAAAAGAATATCTACAACTTTCATTTTGACTCCGTCGGCTAATTCTCGATCGATCTTAAATTTAACAGTATGAGGAGATTATACTGTTAAATGTCCGCGTAAAATTCATAACTTCTACATACGGACTCTGTTTTCATCTGTCTTTTTACCGTTGAGTTACTATTAATGAGATCTTCAATTCTCATTTAGGTCGCGTAGGCCAAAAACCGCTCGAACTAAAATTCGAGTTTCGGGTCGTGCACTGCTATGCCAAATCTTAGAAAATTCATAACTTCCTCATACGAAGTCAGATTTGGGCGTTCTGTTTTTGTATGTTCTCGGTTTAACATATACTACAACTTTCATTTGGATCGATAAGGCTAAAAAGTCCTTTATCAAAAATTCACTATTTACGTCTCCCGGTGCCGTGCCGATTTTGCTGTAAAACTTCGACGGGCCATAACTTCTTCGTTATAACTCAGATTTCGGCGTTCTTTATATGTACGGAACCCTTGAGACATATTATAAAACTTGGTTAAGACAATTTATTATAAATAATATTTTGTTGAAAAGTCATTTTCGACCCCTATTATCTCTAAATTGACTAGCCCATATCTACAGATGTTACAATTATCTCCCCATTAGGATGATTACTTCCCGGAATCATCAACGAAACAGGGCTCACATGATGTCTCCATACGTTATCTCTTCATCCTAAGTAATAACCGTAACTTTCATGTTTCTTCGAACAAGTATCTAACTCTAAACTTCCTAACTGCAGGCGGTGCCCGATCTTGGACCCGCTCTCTATCTCATGTTAGACTTCCAATCATGATCTTCATGTCACAATTTTGATCTTTGTTAGAGACACCTTCTTTAACAATCTTGAGGTAAGTTTCTTCATTTGATTATCATAATAGACCGATGGGTCATGTTCTAATGACCTCTCATCGTATGATGTGACGCTTAGACTCAGGTCTTTTAGAATCAAATTCCAGACTTGAAGACAACTTCCTTCATGCTCTAATGTGATATAATCACATTCTAACATGTAGCACTTCTAGCTACAAGCTCTTACAATGATCGTGCTACTTTATATGATCGCTTCGATTTTACTTCAATCGTGTGGCTTAAGTTGGATGCTACATCGATCTTGGTTCTCTTAACATACTCATCTTAGTCGGACTCGATATGATATGACCTATAGGGTTGAAATAACAATCATCTTCTTAATCATTACCGAAACGATAGTAATGACATATTTGAATAAAACAGTATCAATTACTAGCTTCTTGGTAACCTTGTGACTTTCCCTGATCTAAGCGTGAGTCCTGTGCTTCCGGTAGTATAGGCCTCTACTACCATTCACACCTACTCATACTTGTCCCAAGTATTGTCCCACAGTTTTCCAAGTCACCGTACAAGAAAATCACATAACAACTTAACACATCAATTATCAAAATGAAGGTTTTATATTATTCCTTGAAATGATTACATAGGTGTTCAAGTTCACCCTAAACTATGCCTCTAATAGGCTACATAATACGATATTATGGCTACTGCATAACTCGATCTTCGGATATGAAGTCCTCACCCTTGATTCCTCGTGTTGCCCTCTGCTTCGTCAAGGATCATATGAAATGCTCTTGCCTTTGGTTTTGGCGGAATATTTGGCTTTGTAGCCCCCTCTTTCCTTGGGCAGTCTTGCTTGAAGTGTCCCTCTTCACCACACTTAAAGCAGACTTCTCTCTTGGTTGTGCATTCGCTGGCATAATGACCAGTCTTCCCTCATTTAAAGCAGGTCATCTCTTTAGAACATTTCCCAATGTGCTTCTTTCTACACTTTTCACACCAATGCGTTCGTTCTTCGAACTTCTTTGAACCAGTCTTTGAGAATTTTCTCTTCTTGTCGGACCTTGAGGATCCTACAGACTTTCTCTTCTCGCTAACCTTCATCTTGCTAGCGGCTCTTCCCTTGATCATATCTTCAACAGACTTGGCAGCCTAGATCCACAGGCGTTACAGTGTTTCTTGCACTTTGATTTTAAAAAGTCAAACTCTGAAAAGAAAAGTCAAACTCAATTTTCAATTGATGAATTGCTGAATTGAAGGATGAAATCGTTTGATACAAGTTGTATATTGGCTGTGGATGTCAAAATCTTATTTGATTTGGAATTTGATTTCGAAAATTAGTTGGATTCATGGTCTTGATGAGGAATGAAGATACAGATAATGAAAGGAATGAATTGGGAATGAAGGCTGTGAGAATGAAGATTTGGAATCGAGATGTTTTGGGTAGACTTGATAACGAATAGTACCAGAATCGAACTTAGATGATTTGATTTTAGACTTGGAATCGATCGATGTTCGCATAATTAATTTTGGATTATTCGGAAGTTGTTGAATTGAATCGCGAATGGCTTTGATGATTTTGGTCAATGATTGTTGGTTTGGGAACGAACAGATGATGTATATCGATTGTTGATTTGGATCGACTGGGAAGCAAGGTCTGTTAATGGATATGTGATAATCGAATGGTTGATCTGGAAATGCGAATTGATAGTCAATGTATGTTGCTGTTGATCGATGCGAAGTCAAGAAAAATGGAATTGATTAATTTCCAAAGTGGTGATTGGGTCTCGCAACTGACTCAGAATCGAAACGAAGGCATATGAATTAATTTGGGTCATTCGCATCTACAATCACGTTTAGGTGTTAGAGATCAACAAGAATGCAATTTGGTTAACTGGTTTGAAGGCCAAGAATGTTCGCATACAAAGTTGTGATTTGGGTCTCAATTGAGTTCGCATAATGTTGGTCAATTCTGAAGTCAAAATCAGTTCGCACTTCACATCTGTTTTTGCAAGTGATGTGCGAAGATTAGTATGCGAAGAATTATATATCGACGTGCGAAGAATTTGACAACATGCGAAGCATTTCACTGGATAATGTGAATTGAAGAAGATAACACACAAGTTTCGAATTTGGCCCTTAACATTTTAACGAAATGACACAATTAGTCCAAATTCGAAATGATGTAAACAAATTGTGAAGAATGCAGAATTTTCAAAATGAGTCCCTGCAATTTTTGGATTTTTGGCAACAAATACCCAACTTCGAAAATGGGTAATAAAAGCTGAGAAATTGCAGAATTTACATTTCTGGTCCCTGCAGTTTGTGTGAATTTACGCTTTATGCACAGTTTCGCAAATGGGCTAGAGTTTCGCATATTTGGCTATTTTTGGCGCAACGGGTCCCTGTAGAATTCAGAAAGTGACGATTTCTACCCGGTTTTTGAAAAATCTTGCAACTTTCACCCAAAAAGTTAAAAATTTTCATAAATTGGAAATTTTTTGAGGCTTTTTCGTGATTGTTTTTCCGTGCAAGATTTTTGGTGATTCATTTTTGGTACACATCAAGGGGGAGTATTGTGAAGACTATTCCTCGGGCGCTTCTCACCCTTAATGGCTTTTATAATCATTTTTTTGATTATAAAAAGGGGGAGAATGATGGGTATTCGAAGCTTCTCGGGTTTGTCGAATATTCATTTGCGGGTTTGAATACCGGTGTTACTTCGAGGGGGAGTTTGGTCTTGATCGCGCTAGCTTGTTGGAGATTGAAGCCGGACATCTAATCCTAACTTTGAGGGGGAGAATGTTAGGGTGCAAAGTTACTCTTGGATGTAGTGTTTTAGGCTTATCCTCTTGTATGTGTAAATGGGTTGAGTCTTTTCTATAAATAGGAAGTGAGTGACTCCCATTATGTAAGTGAATCCATTTGGAGTGTTAGACTAGAGAGAGAAACTTCGTACAAACCCATTTGTATATTCTTTCTAGATCTAATAAGAGCTTACAAAGATTTATTTACTCCTTGTGTTCTTGATTTTACATGATGATTCACTAGATCTTTTCAAATTCCGCACATGCCATCATAATCAACACCACATCAATTGGTATCAGAGCCAAACAGAAGACACTGATGATGATGAAGAAAAAGTGAAAACTTCATGTGAATGTATGAAAGAGAAGAATGTTTCGACTGAAACATCACCTACATGCGTTGTTTTTAAACAAGTATATGGTGACTCGAAGAAATTCAACCAAGTTCATAATGACAAAGGTGCACTCTACTTGGAAACCAACACAGTTGTCTATCCGAATTTTACATGCACTGATAAAACGGTTTTTCCAAACCAAGTGTTCGTAACTGCTGGAAATGTTGAGAAAATCAAGCCTGAATTTAACAAAATGGTTGAAAATGATAACAAACGATCAACTTCCATAGGTTTCTTTGCAAATCAAAACATGGTAGAAAACAATTTAACTCAAAACTCTTATGTTTTTCAAAATCAAAAATCATCACAAAAATGGGTGGTTAAAAATGCAAAAGAAGAGAAAGTATTTCAAAAAGATGGTAAAACAAAATCAAAAGTCAAACTGAATTCTCACGAATTTAAAGTGATGGTTGGAAACTTTTAATGTGAAAACAATGTTTCGAAAAGAAAAACACGAAAGGCAATTTTTTGGCAAATAGTGTCTAACGAAAAGCCTAATGATGTAAAAACACATGATTTGATAAATAAAATGGTTAGACCTATTCAAAAATATGATAACATTAGAAAATATGAGACTTCGCATAACTTTGTGAATGATCGTAAGTTTCAAAATGTGGGAAAATCAACGAATAATTCACCAATTTTAAATGTCACAACCCAAACAACAACAAAATTTTCACCTAAAAAACCAAAATTTCCAAATCATTCGATCACAAAACCAACCAAGGTTTCTTACGCAAAAGGAAAATATGATGTAAATTCGATCAACAATTGGCTGGAAGGAAAAGGAAAACAATTTCAAAATGGCAAATTTTCACAACAATAAATCAAGACTGCATTCGAAAAATATGTGAATGAATCTTTTGTTGATAACTCATCTTCTCTTGATTCAAAAGTTCCAGTACAAAAATGGAAACCTGTTGTGAAAGTTAAGTAGGTTGCGAAGGCTGAGGTGAAAATCAAGGAAAACCCAAAACTATCGAACAACTTAATTCAATATCTAGGTCTGATGATGTTGATTTAATTCAAAGTGTAAAAGAAAAAGTAAAAACCTAGGTTTTAAATTCTAAGAATCTGTTTAATGATACTAATGAAGGACCCAAAAAGTCTTAGGTTCCTAAATTTTTTCATTAATTGCAGATGATGTGCGATGAGCAATACGATTCGAAATGGTATATTGACAGTGGTTGCTCTCGTCACATGACTGGAAGAAAGGAGAACTTGCGAGATTATAGAAGCTTGGAAAATGCTCAAATTTGGCAACAATCATAAATGTCAAGTGAAGGGCTATGGAAAAGTCACAAATGGACAATTCACAGTAAATAGAATTGCTTATGTCGAAGGTCTTCAACATAACTTGATTAGTGTTTCGCAACTTGTTGTGGGCACTGGAAATCAGGTGGTGTTTAATGAAGAAGGTAGCATCATATCAAAAGTGAATACAAATGAAGTGCTTCTCAAGTCAAAAAGATATGGAGATATGTTCACACTTGACATCAAACCGATTGTGGGAAAACCAGCAGTGTGTCTCTTGTCGAAGGCTTCAAATGATATTAGCTGGCTATGGCATCGTAGATTGTCTCACTTGAACTTTTGCAATATCAATAAACTTGTCACTGAAGATTTGGTTCGAGTTTTTCCTGTGCTTAAATTTGATAATGATATTTTATGTGCAGCTTGCGAACAAGGAAAACAACACAGAAAAGGACATCCAATCATTATAGATCCGAATATTGTAGAACTGTTGGAACTTCTTCACATCGACTTATGTGGACCGTCGACTGTTGAGACACTCAATAAAAAGTGGTACATTTTAGTTATTGTTGATGATTTTTCTCGATTTACATGGGTATTTTTTCTTAGGTTAAAATCTGAGGTTGCTCAAACGATGATTGACTTTATCAAGAAGATTGAGATGAGTCTTAAAAAGAGTGTTCGCAGGATCAAAAGTGATAATGGTTCTGAGTTTAAAAATCAAAAGTTGGATTCTTTTCTCACAGCTAAGGGAATTTCTCATAATTTTTCATCAGCATATACACCACAACAAAATGGCATGGTTGAAAGGAGGAATAGGTCTCTATGCAAAACGGCAAGGACTATGCTGACATATGCGAACTTACCTCAATATCTTTGGGCAGAAGCTGTGTCAACTGCATGTTTTACTTAGAATCGTTCATTCATTCATCGAAGATTCAATATTACTCCATATGAAATACTTAACAATCGAAAACCTAATGTAAAATTTTTACATGTTTTTGGTTGCAGGTTTTTTATATTGAACATAAAAGATAGTCTCTCCAAGTTTGATGCGAAGGCAGATGATGGCATTTTCTTAGGATATTCGCATAATTCTATTTCATACAGAGTATTAAACAAGAGAACACGAAAAGTTGAAGAGACTTTCACCTTAACCTTTGATGACTATTTTCTTAAGCAGATAGATCGCAAATTTGAACAAAAACCTATCATAGTTGATTCAAATAATGAAGTTGAAATTAAAAATACTATTGATTTTGATTATGAATTAATATTTGGTATTCCTGATAGGGCAATCAATGCTGAAATTCATGCTGCTGATAATCGAACACCAGAATCTTCAAAACACAATGATGACTCTACTTGTACATCTGACTCAAAAAGTAGTGAAAGCATGCATGAAGTTCGTATGGAGGGGGAGTGTACGACTGATGAAATCAGTGTTCAAGGTGGGCGTACTTTCGAGGGGGAGAAAATACATGAAGATCAAAATGTTGAGGGGGAGCATCAAGACCATAATCAAGTTGACGGGGAGCTTGTAGATTCAGTTGAGGGGGAGTATGAATTTGAAGATAATATTTCAGTTGCTGAAACTGAAATCGAAGAAGTGTAAGAAGATGCACCATTAGACTTCGATCCTGCATATCCACCAATGGAAAAATGGACAAAAAGTCATCCCAATGAACATGTTATAGGGAATCCTCAAGACGGTGTGTTGACAAGAGCTCAGATTCGTGCCAAAAACGAGGTACTTAATGTGAATCAAGAATTGTGTATGTTTAATGTTTCTATTTCGAAAATAGAGCCAAAGACAGTAAAGAATGCAATGGAACACTCAGATTGGGTTGTTTCTATGCACTCTGAACTGGCTGAATTCGAACGAAATAAGGTTTGGAGACTTATTCCTAAACCTTCTGATATTTCGCTTGTCGGGTGAAAATGGATTTTCAAAAATAAAACCGACAAAGATGGCAATATTATTCGAAACAAGGCTAGGCATGTAGTAAAAGGTTATTCGCAACAAGAAGGAATTTACTATGAAGAAACATTCGCCCCTGTCGCAAGACTCGAGGCAGTTTGCATATTTTTAGCCTATGCAGCTCACAAAAATTTCGATGTTTATCAAATGGATTTAAAGTGCGCATTCTTGAATGGAGAGCTAGAAGAAACTAACTATGTCTAACAACCACCACACTTCGTAAGTAAGGAACATCCTGATCATGTTTATATTCTAGACAAAGCAGTTTATGGGTTAAAACAAGCACCAAGAGCATGGTATGCAACTCTTACCAATTTCTTGAAATAGTCAAAATTTAAGCAAGGATCAGTTGATCCCACACTATTTCGAAAGAAAGTGGGTAATCATCAAATGCTTGTTCAAATTTATGTTGACGATATTATTTTTGGCTCAACTGACCCAGAATTGTCTACTGAATTTAAAAGTCTTATGAAAAGTCAATTCGAAATGAGCATTATGGGAAAAATAAATAATTTTCTTGGTTTGAATATAAGACAGAATAAGGATGGAATTTTTATCAATCAAGAAAAATACACGAAGAATCTTCTCGAGAAGTTTGGAATGATGAACAGTACAAAGCTTAGAGTGCTAATGGTAGTGGGAACAAGACTAACTCCTTCGTTAGATGCTCTTGCTGTTGATCTAACACTTTATCGAAGCATGATAGGATCTTTATTGTACTTAACTGCAAGTAGGCCTGATATTATGTTTTCAGTGTGTAATTGTGCCAGGTACCAAGAAAATCCCAGAGAACCTCACTTAACTGCAGTGAAAAACATTTTTGCTATCTTAAGGGGACAATGTCTTTAGGACTCTGGTATCCTTCACATTCGGGATTTTTCATTCAAGCTTTTTCTGATGCTGACCTAGGGGGATGTACTTTAGATCGAAAGAGCACAAGTGGTGGATGTCAGCTTTTAGATGAGAAGCTGGTGAGTTGGAAATCGAAGAAGCAAACTTGTGTTGCTATTTCCACTACTGAAGCTGAATATATTTCAGCTGTTGCCTGTACTTCTCTAATTATTTGGATCCAAAGTCAACTTCGTGATTATGCTATAAATATGAAGAAGATTCCCTTTTACTGTGATTCTCAAAGTGCAATTCGCATTTGTCACAATCATGTACAACACTCAAAGACAAAACACATTGCTCTTCGATATCACTTTATCAAAGATCATGTCGAGGAAGGGAATATTGAAGTACATTTTGTTAAGACCACTGAACAACTTGCTGATATTTTTACTAAAGCTCTTGATGAAAAATCTTTTGTGAGAATTTTAGCAGGTTTAGGAATGCTCGATGCAAACTCGGTGCCAAATAACATCACTCAAGGATGAAAGAACTATGTCAAGTAAAGAAATGTTCATTCAGCGGATCTGAATCGGAATCATTCAGAAGTTACTGTGCGTTAAGCGGCTTCGTTATGATTCGCATTCGCATTTTGGGTAACTTTAGTTAAATTTTTAAAGCATTGAGAAAACGCGAAAAACCAATAATATTTTCATTTGTTTGTAGTTAGATTTTCTTTTGCTTTGTATTTCATTTTCTATAAATTCAAAAATTCCAAAAAGATTTTCTTAAATTTGTTTTAATTTCTTAAATTTTGTTTTGAAAAATATTTAAAAAAATACAAAAAGAATTTTGTTCTTTTAATTTTGTTCTTTAAGTTTGTGTTTTTCAGCACTAGTGGGAGCAAAATTCGAAGAGAACATGCTTAGGTTTCTATGGGAAGGTATCTTTTGTTTGAACTATATACTAGTTAGGGTGTCCCTAGAAGCATGTTGCTGCATGTCGACCCAAGCCTCAAATGACTCTATGTGTATCAAACGAAAGCCTTAATGAAATTTTCTTCCCAATTAGGCTTACATTCGCATATGTCCAACGAGCTACCTTACTCTTCTCACATGAGTTAAGAGTTTTCTGTTTGGTCCAAAAATAACAGAGGTACATTCGATCTTACAACCAATCTTTTTCATCACAAAATTTCTTAACACGATGCACACACAAAGTCACATGTCCTTGAGATCACTTGATCAAACCAATCGTGATTTAGACATGTCATCAATTTATTTTAATGATCTTATTTCATGAGTCCGTGAAGTAAGTAAAACCCAAAATCCTCACACATTAATGAATTGACGGGGAACTATGTTCCAGAATTATACGAAACTTTTGTTTCTGTACCTGATATTTCATATACTCCAAATCATATTCATTCGTTTGAGTGGTCCTGATCAAATACTCGAAACCCACGATGTTTGTTTCCCAACAGGATCCAACACTTAATTTTTTTTATGAATATGATTTCCGTGTGAGTATATATCTGAATCCATTGTCACTTTTCAAAATAATCCAGAGCAATCTTGTCCCTGATCAAAACGATCAAACAAGTAATTTCGGTTATAATTACTCACCTTATGTTTAGGATGATATGTAACGAAATTCGCATAACCACCAAATTGAGCCTATAAAAGAAGCCATTCGATACTTCTCTACAAGTAGTCAATTGTATATCACAGGAACACACGAAAGCAGTTGATTACCACTCTTGGTAATTAACGAAGTAACCTTTGCCCGGGATTTTACTGCTTCGTGTCAATAAAATTTGACATCACAGAATCCCAAATTTTTCTTAAAATTGCTTCTTATCTCATTCGTTTGGATCACATGCACTCATGAAATCCTTGAGGTTCTAAGTATTACCAACTTAGGCTGACGATTTCACAAGTCTGGCATGTGACTTCGTTTGGCATGTGACTTCGTTTAACATCCCATAAACGAAAGAGCCTAACCTAAAAAACGAAGGGTTCATTTTAACAGCTGAGATTGCGAAGGGTTTAAAGTAACCGTTGGCCCTAGTTTCAAGGCATTTAATAGGGCATGATCATTACAACGGCGTGTAATTACGAGTTTTCAGGAACACGTAACCTAGTCTATAATTCTTCAACGGTTCAATTTTTGGGCAATATATAAAAAAAAGGGAATTTTTCACTGTAATATTTATGCGATTCATAATTCTCAGATGAAAAAAAACCCTAGAATTTTTCTATCAAGATATCCATAAATTTTCAACAATGGCAGCCAATCAATCCAACACTGAAGAAATTGTCTCACAACCTTTGATGAAAATCCAAAGTACCAATTATCAGGTTGATGCTGTTGTGTCGACGTATCCAAAGGAATTGAAGATGTTGATTGTTGCTCTAAAACGATCACCTTTAGCCACAGTGATGTTTAATTCTTTTTCCGTTCCGATGACATGGTTATCAATGGCGGCTTCCACAGCTTCATACAACAAAGCAACATACATCATCACTTTCAACTTGGTGAATGATAAAAGGATTCGATTGACAAAGTCGATGTTCATCAGTTTCTTGGAGATTCCTAACACCACTCCATTCTTCAAACCTCACAATGCATAGATTGTTCACATGTTCAATGAGATGGGGCATCAACCACCGTTGGACAAAATAAGTGATTTCAGAAAGTCAGGCTTACCATGTATGTGGAATTTTCTCGTTGGAATTTTCCTCAGATGTTTAACAGGTCGAAGTTTAGGTCTTGATAGAGGCAGGATAGAAGTATATGCTATGGTAATGGGGCTTTACTATGATCTAAATGTGGATTATGGGACTCAATTATGGAAGGAATTTATTAAGAGTCTTGAAAATACAACTGTGGAAAAGGGGATTTCGTGTGCTCGTTATTGGAGCTTGATTCTTCAACACGTTTATGAAAAAGCAGGCATTAAAGTTCCTGAAGGTGTAGAGGTTTCAGAATTTACCAAGTACAATGCCCTAAGGCAGTGGAGGATGATGAAAATATCTTTACGAACATTGCAAGAATTCCTGATACAATGCTTCGCAAAGTTAATTCTTCTCATAAAGTGCCTGTTAGATATATGAAGACTATCAATCCAGATGTTCAAACTGGAGTTTTGTTGAATGTTGAGGTGAGTCTTCCAAGCAAGCAAAGAAGTCGAAGAATGAGGAACAAACAAAGACTGAATTACCTAAGTCTTCAGTAGTGGAAGATGTTCAGAAGGTAGTTGGATCTGACAACACTACGAAGGAGATTATTCCTTCAAAATCAGGAGTTTTAAAGAAGCTTCGCAAATTGTCTCACAAGCGGACTTTATCTGATGTTTCTCCAACCATTCGCAAAACACAAGTGAATAGTAAGGGAATTGTTATCAGAGAAATTCTTGCTCCTACTTCTCCAATGTCCAAGAAAAAGGCGAGCCCATGATGTTGCGAAGCACATTACTGGGAAATTGTATAAGAAGAGGAAGCTTGTTGTTAGAGATGGCTCTTCAGAAGATGAAGTTGTTCCTGACACTCCGATTGTTTCGACTTCAACGACGGTAACTACTTCCATTATATCATCAACTATCACTTCGCATGTTTCTACCACAACTACATTTCCACTCGAAGTAGTCTCTACTGAATCATTTAATGAGGAGGTACCTACTTCTGATATGGTTGTCAACGTATTTGATACGGGGCACCTATCAAGAGCGTCGACACATCATTACCCATTATTTTGTCCACTTCGTTACCTATCTCATTTGAAAGCCTAAATACTTCGTTACCACCATTTCCCATTCCAAACTCATGTGTTACAACTTCACCTATATTTGATCATGTTCTGAAACATCCTTTCACAACTCTATTCCCATCTCAATCTCCTGAGGATCCACAACCAATAATTCTCAAGCTCATTCTGATGATGAAACAAAAGGAGGTGGTTTCGGAGGAACTTTTGAAGATCTTCACTTTGATTCAGAAGAGGAGGAGATACCTGACCACATGCTCATGTCGGGTAAACAATTCAAAATCTTGAATCGCAAATTGAATACCATCCTTCAGTCACAAGCTGACTCTGGTGCGAAGCATTCGCTTTCTGGTATGGAGGTTGATGCAATGATAAAGGCAGCTGAAAGATGATTGCTTGAGAAGAGAGACGGTAATGATAAAAACAATGAGCTTCGGCTTAAAGCTCAAGGGAGAAACTTTGATGGTGCTCTACACGAACTAAAAAATGTTACAAAAGAACGTCATGTTCTTTTTGTCCAAGATGTCAAGAAAGTAAGGGAGGATGTGAACTTGAAAGTCAAAGAATTGAAGAAAGAACTTGCCAAAGAGATTCAATAGATTACTTCGCAAAATTTGATAATTCAACAACGTGTTGACATTGTGGCTGATGCACTCACAACGATTGTTAAAGACTATCAATTAACTGTGCCAACTATCGAAGCCAAGAGCAAAGATGACAAGGAACAGTTCACTAAGTTCATTGAGTTGTTAGCTGAACTAAAGGCAATTGTGTCGAAGCCTACTTCGCAAACAATTTTAACTCCTGAATTTCTAATGCTAAAAGTAACTTCATTGGAACAGGCTATTCAGAAGGCTTTGGCTCCCATAACAAATTTTACTTCGCTTTTGCCGAAGAATGCCCCACCTGCTTTCATAGGGGTGCAAGGGGGAGAAGTAAAAGGAAGTAAAGGGGATGATGCGAAAATTGTTGGGAAAGTATATTCGACTCAACTAAAAATGACATTACCTGTGAATATCAGCTCAATTCCATCAACAGTTGTAACATCAAAACCAATTACAATGGTAATTCCTAAGGGAATTAAAATCGGTTCGACAGATAAAGGAAGCTCTAGTGCGAAGCATGATACTTCAAATGTTCGGAACGAAAAAGGTATTGCTTATGAAAAGTCGAAGGAGGAGAAGAAAGCTGAAATCGATGCTGAGATAGAGAAACAGAGGCATATTCAAAGCATAATGAGGCTAAGAGAAAATGACCCACCAACAATGAACAAAGGAGATCCTACGAAGTTATACTCGTTCGAATCAATTGAATCCAGAGTGTTGGGGAATCACATGTATGCTTTTGAGAAAAAGCCAAGGAAAAGCTATGCCACTTTGAACTCTGACATGTGCCAACTAGACTTCCCAATTAACGAAATGATGTTTATCACAACACAGTACAAGGTCAGTGAAAGATTCAAAGATCCTGATGAGTACACATACTTGAAAATTAGATTCCATGCTGTGCTTGGAATAGATCAAGATGAAGTTTGGTCTTTGGTAAAGATAAAAAGAGTGACAGCTATCAAGAAAGATGTCATGTTCGAGAATCTACTTCAGAACTTTCGATACTTTGTAGTTCGAGCAGACAACAAACCATTTGATTTCTCAATTGCCGACTTTCCTTTAATGAATCTCAATGATCTCATTTAATTTGCCCTAATTTTGAAGGATATGGAAGAAAACCAACTGAAGGAAACTGATTTAGATGTGTTCAGACTTGGTTTAGGGCATCTCAAGATATTCATAGATAATTACTATGATTGCTTGGGCTTAACTGATGAAGAGCTTGCTTCAGGTGTTGGAAGAAAGGTTAATGTTTCAATGGAACCTACAAAGCCACAACACGAGTTGATGAAATATGCTGATGGTGAAATTTGTCTTAAACCATTTGGCATGGTGTTCGCAGGGAAAGACACAAGGGGAAAGGCAAAGAGATTCTTGTTTCAAGTTGCTGATATTGAAATATATACAACTTCGCAATATACGAACTTTATTATTCGTATGAATAACTGCACCAAGAACAATGATGGAGACAAGAAGGAGCTTAAGAAGATAATCACTTGGTACTCAGAAATACGAAGGACAATGCACTCTGTTGCTCAAGTTCTCACTAATTGAGTGACTTCGACTGTTTACAAAGGGGGAGAATGTTGAGTCATTTTGTTGTAAAAGTCGAAGCCTTGTCTTGTCTATTTCACATGTTTATTTACTGAGTCACTTTATGTCGAAGCCTAATGTCTAGACTTAGTATTTTTTGTACACTCATGTTTCCTATAAATAGGGGCTGAGGATAGAAGTAGAGTGACGAGTCTTTCTACTTATTTTTGTAATCAGTATTGTATTCGAATTCTCTGTTCAATACAAAACTTACTGATTAATATTTACATTTTGAGTTCATATCATTCATTACTCATTCATCTAAATCATGATTTCTTTCTAAATCTCGATAACAATTCTCATCAATATCCCAAAAACCCACCGCCTTATAACCTCTTCAACATCAGACTCATCGATCTTCAACATCAAACGAACCCGTCACCGCCTCCAATTGCTTCCCTTCTCTCCCCCAACATCGACCTAAGTGTAGACCAATACCGATTTGATTTTGTTGCTCTTCGAGTTCTTGTCTCATTACACAGTGGTTTTTGATCCATAACGGGGTCATAATGTTTTTGACTCAATTCAGTTGCTCAAGCGACAAGGGGTTGATTTTCAGATACCTCCTTTCGCCAGCCCTGCCAGTGACATCGCCTCTATTGGGCTGCCGAGAGAGACAATCTCCAGTAGACCCCTCCAGCGCCCCTGTCATCTAATAGCCTCCTGCACGACCATAGGCTTGCTCCACCCTTTGGGGTTAATCCACCGATGCAATACCCCTTATGCTTATGTGCCCTCTTCCAATCAACAACCAACGACAACAGAATCGCATCATCTTTTTTTGGTTGTCCATTCGTGTCAACAAGCATAAGGGCGTTCAATTAGAATGGGATGTACCCCTGTTGCAGTAACAAACAACAAAATCATAAAGAATATGGAAGGTTATGTAAGCTTCGAAACCCTAGACAGTGTATCTCAAACTCTCACTATCAGTAAACATGTTCCAACATTGATTGATGACTAGATTGAGATGCAAATGAGGCAAACGTATCACAAACCTTAGAACTACAACTGTCCATGATTTGATATTTCTTAATTTCTACATGTTGAAATTGTTGAATATTTTTATTCAAATGCTTCTCTGATTTTGTGTTGTTACCCCAGAAAGTAGTCAAAATACAGGTCTTGCTTCTTTTTTTTAGTACGATGAAATTCAATGAAAAGTGGCCTGGAATGAACCATTCCATTCCATTGTGTAACAAACAGAAGGTGGTGTAACAATTGTCATTAAAGAAAACAATAATCCATACAATTTAATAAAAAAATAAACCAAAGACCACCTGTTTCATTTCTTACCTCTGTTTTTATTGGCATCAACCTCTTGCACTTAAGCAATTGTTTGGGTGGTGAATTGGATTTTACAATTACAAGGATAAAAGACGCCACTATCCATCATCATCCCCCATATTAACTTTTTTCAGAATCATCAATTTGTTCAGGTAAGTAACCTCTTCCAATTTCAAATCTTCCCTTCTGATGTGCAAAAACAGTTGATTAGAGATTGATTGTACTTGATTGGTAATATTTACACATGTTTTTGAAATAATTAGCAAAGTCATTTGTTTCTTTTGTGCTTTCTTGTCACACCCCAAAACCGGAACGGCAGAAACGTTCTGGGGTGGACGACGTCATGTCAAGTATCACAACACATGCATTACAGTAATCAAAGTACAACAAAACATTGCATTAATAGTAATAGCTTTACATGGTTCACATTACAGTACATCAAAGTAATACAAGTAATAGAAAAAATACGGCGTGGTACTAAGCTATCTTCATCAACAGCTCTTGGGATGTACCTGTCTAATGCTAACCTGAGAATACAAGTTATTTGAAAAGCGAGTATCAGCATTTTTACAAATGCTGGTGAGTTCATAAGCATTTAATGACATTTTATTCAAATAACCTTATAATGAAGTAGTTTAAGAGATTTCAGTGTATTAGAGTTCTTTCCAGAAATCCTATATTTTCTTTAATAAAAGCAGCCTTCTACCAAGACTGGACAGAGTTATGTGGTAAAAGTAGTTTTCCCTTAATCGCTATCATTATCAAAATACTGAATTTGATTATTAAAGAAAGCAAGAGAAGTCAGGGAAATAACATATGCCTCAGCAGTGAGGACTGCTGACTAAGGCAAAGGAATCATAGACTCCAGGAGGGTATCGAACGAACGACACGCCTGCTTCAGTCTAACAAAAGAAGACACAGACCCCAGAAGGTACCAAATGAAAGGTACAAATGGTAAGGTCTAAAACAGTGATTACAGACCGCAGACAGTATCAAATGAAAGATACATCTTGCAAGGTCAAAACAGAGAATACAGACCGCTGACAATATCAAATGAAAGATACATCTTGCAAGGTCAAAACAGAGGATACAGACCGCAGACAGTATCAAATGAAAGATACATCTTGCAAGGTCAAAACAGAGGATACAGACCGCAGACAGTATCAAATGAAAGATACATCTTGCAAGGTCAAAACAGAGGATACAGACCGCAGACAGTATCAAATGAAAGATACATCTTGCAAGGTCAAAACAGTGTGACTCTGAAAATGAGTTACCAGCATACAGTGTAAATTGCCGGTGAATACTGTTACCTTAAGGCCATGAATTATAAGGTAACCCGGGATACTCATAACCATACTAACCGACACTAGAGTACCAGACGCCCTACAAGCGTCTATATAATGTGACAGTTGTCACCCCTTGGCTTGGTGGGCCGTGGACTGTAGCTAGCAGTCAGGGTGCGGGGGTGTCAATCCCGTATAGATCTATACACACAATGTCCGCTCTCCCTACAGGAGACTCTGATTACCAACTAGACGACGGAGAAGGCCGTGTCCCGAAGATGCATCCCAAATAGTGGGTAATGACTTCCAAACAGTGGGTAGTGGCTTTCTAATGTAAGTGCTGAACTAGAGGTGGAGACTCATGACTGAACTGACTAGAGCAAACCTATATGTCTATGCTCATATACATAACATATAACTAATGAATCAAACGACCTTCGGATGGACATCCGATCCCACCAGACCACATCTCAACGAAGAAAAGGAAATAGGGCGGACGAACCTTCCTAAGTCCTTCAATCATTACTTATATGCATCTACACAAGCACAGACATACATCTAACTAGGCTTGAGTGTGTGTCAAGTGGAATCATATCATGAAGTATAAGTGTACAGTGTGGAATAACCGACTTGTGAAGTATAAGCGTACAGTGGAATATCCGAGTCGTGAAGTATAAGTGTACAGTGTGGGAAATCGAATCGTGAAGTATAAGTGTACCAAGTATAAGTGTATCACGAAGTGGAAACGACAACTGGTGAAGTAAAAACGTCTATCAAGTATAAGTGGCTACAAGTATAAGCGATATAGAGACAATAACCGGTATAAGCGTATCACGAAGGAAATGCGAATTCAAGTAGGAGTTTTAAATAAATGAAAGCGAAGCAGCACTAACTAACAAGTAAAAGTATATGTCTTGAAAAGGGAACTTTGATGAAAACCTTGGAAAAACCTTTATACTCAGGGAAAATCACAATTGGTATTCTTTGGTAAAATAAGTTAGAAAACCTTTAGAAATCTTTGGACCTTTATAAACCAGATTAAAATGAGTTTAGATAAAACAGTATAAGTAAGAGTTTGGAAACAATTGAATACCTTTTTGAAAACCATTATAGTATCCTACTTGGTAAAACAATGTACAGTGGTAAAACCTTGTGCATGCGGGTTATCAATCACATGTGATTGATATGATAACTGGCATGTTTAACTTGTATTCCCCCCCCTATAAAACATGTAAAAACATTGAAAGGTTCATTCAGGGGTATGAACTCACCTGGCGTAAGTGGATCCGACGAAGGCGCCGGTTGGGTGCTCGGTGTCAAGTAAAGACTTGGACACACTTAGTGACCTATTTAAGATATGATAACATACGTTTACATACAATTAGTATATTTAATACTAATTAAACACGTATACGCACTCAAAGGAGCGGAAAACACTTTGGATAAGTGTTTGGGGTGTCCCGGGTAGCGTCTAAAGGTGTGTATTGCTTAGGAATGGAGTTTACTCTCCGAGAATAAACTCCCAAAGCTTAGTTTACGGCCTAGGGACATCTCACCATGAGTTTACGGCCGTAAACTCATGGTGAGGGGTTCTAGTGTGTTTTAAGGCTTCTAACTTGTTCATGGAATTATTCTAGGTCCAAAACTATATAGCATGAATGAGTTTAAGGTCTTTAAGGGCATCTTAATGGAGTTTATGGCCCAGGGACAACTCCTAAGGGAGTTTACGGCCGTAAACTCTTATTCCTTGAGTTTTGTGAAGTTTCAAGCCCCTAATACCTTGCTAGTAATTTATAATGAAGTGTGAGGCCATTTGGGGGGATTAAAACTATCATTTGGGTATGTTTAGGGGTGTTTACGGCCCTGGTACATGCCTGGGCCGTAAACTCCTTTTGTCCCTCCATTTTGATGTGTTTAAATGGTTTAAACCCGAAATGATAAGCTCCTAATTTATGTATTAAGTACAAGGGTGGTTTGGGAGTGTTTTGGGGATTTTTGACATGTTTAAAAGGTGTTTACGGCCTTGGCATATGCCTGGGCCGTAAACTCTCTTTTACCCCCTAAAATCATGTGTTTTAATGTTTAAATATTCCTAGGATAAATCCCTAATTTATTTCCAAGCCTTTAGGGACATTTTGGGGTCTTTTTGGCCTCATTTAAGGTGTTTACGGCCTAAGGAGGATCTTAGGCCGTAAACTCCTTTTCAACAGCTTCTAAGTCCAATTTTTAAGCTATAAACACGAATCATAATGTTTAGAATAAGCTAGGATAAGCGGACTTACGATTTGGAAGCGTTTGGTTGCGGTTTCGGGTCGAAAACGAGTCTAGAGAGAGAGTATATAGAGAGAGGGTGAAAAAGGTTGAAATGGGGTTTACTCCCCTTTGTATATGGGTGGGAGTTGGAGCTCGGTGAAATTCTACCCGATACTGTCATTTAACGGGGCTTTTGGTCGCACCCGATTTAGTGGTCGTAATAATAAAACTAACATTTCCATTTAAATGGAAATGTGTATCACGAGTTTTTATTTCTCTTATCACGACTTAACGACATAAAGATATAAATAAATGAAACATTTATTTATTTGACGACCTCTAATTAACGGAACTTTTATACAGTGGAGTATTTCGTTAACGGTAACAGGGTAATGTAACGGATTTACTTTGGGTTGTCACATCATCCCCCCGTTAGAGGGAATTTCGTCTTGAAATTCAGGTCTAGGCAAGGAAGTAGGTATGAATGGCCAAGTAGAGTAAGAGAGTACTTCCTATTCTGTTTGTCCTCGCATTCCCATGTAAACTCTAGTCTGTGGTTGTCATTTCAACAGACCTTCACGTACGGGATGCGGATTTTGTCTCGTGTAGCTTAGTGGGTTCCAACTGGTGTATCTATGAGGTTAGGGTTCTCAATGGATTCTATCGGGATGAGTGGGATACGAAGAGTGACGTCGGGAAATTACATATCAAGTCTAAGAAGTGGATTGATCGGGTGTGAAGCTTGTGGAATATCCAAAAGTAGTAGTGGTTTGACGAGGGTTGGACCAAATCTCTTTGAGGATTCTCAGGCGGTCCTAAGCTCTCGGAATGGTAGAGCTTTTCATCACTTAGAACATAGTGTACTTCTTATGGCAAGATCATCACTGGCGTGATCGCCATTCCGAAGTTCCGAATGTTCTCACTCGTACTGTGTGTAGTCCTTCAGGTTGGTTCTTAGGGAGCTCGAGTGGTCTTTGGTTGCGTGATTCCTGTCATCTGGCTAATAGAGACTTTCTAGATCATCGAGTGGGTTGCGTGACTATGGTTATCTGTTTGCTGAAGAGTGTCTACCTCAAGCTTGTGCAAAGGAAACTGCACTAACGAATCTTGAGATACGGAAACCCTCCGGGTCAGGGAGATAGGGTTTCACTAGACTAGTGTTGGACTATCTCGGGAGGTGGTTCTACTATTTCTACGTGAGATAGTATTCATGGAACACCTAAGAGTCCAATGAATCTCTAAGACTTTGGTTTATTCTACTGCGGAAAGCGCATGCTCCTACATAACCCCTTCGACCAACACCAAGGCTGGTGCCAAGTCTATAATCTCTCCGGGATCTGGGTCATGAGGTTTAACGCAACTACTTTCGCACTTTGAACAAGTATTCTTGGCTGCGAAGGTTATCCTGTGTTTCTCGATATCCTAGTGTTCACTTCGGAAAAATGTATTTGATCGTCTACAGGGCGACGACGATTTCCTCCATGCAAGAGGGTGGAGGATGATAAGCACCACTTGTCTGTAACAGGGTGGACGAAGTGCCTGAGTAGTGTGAGCATCTACTACAACTACTCTTCCGAAGGTTCTGAGTTTTCTCAGTCTAGGTCAAATCTAGTGAGTATAGAGTCTCATCACTCGGAACTTTAATAGCTCAACCTGCAGTGATTCTCTTGACTCCAGCTCCTATTTTATGGAATAGGATGAAGGGCTTTGCTAATAGGTTCGTGGTAGAGCTCATGCTTAGCCTAACCACTAATACTGGGTGTATGCAAGCAGTATATAAATGAGGTCGGCAGGATGTTCAGCTGTGCGACTCCACCCCAAACCCACAACCCAACGAGGAACAGGGAATAGGGAGGAAACACACACCTTAAATCTTTTTGATCTCAATTATATGCCACCTTTATGCATATACCTAGTTATAGTGGTCAGTCTCATGAGTTCTGTTCTCTGGGTTCACGAACCTAATGTGCGAGGTGCGAAGGGTCTTTCTGGGGATTCTTCGAAGTATGCTCCGGATGGTTATTGTCTTCTGGAGTATCTACAGTGTCCTTCACTTTGGTGTTCATCTGACTACGAGGGGTCGGTCAACAATATACGATACCCTCTCTTGGGTACTTCGGAAGGTTTGAGATAAGAGGGACGATTGACGGATCGCATTAGGTTTGATTATTTGTGTTAGGTTTAGGTTCGGAAGAACCTTTATTTGCCGACGGGGCTATGGAAAAAGCTCTTTTTACACAACACTTAGGAATGAACACATGGTTGAACGGAGTCAAACCATGATCGGTAGAGGCGTCGAAGTTGGCATACCTCGACATGATATAAAGTGAAGATCGATAGAGTTATGTGCCGAACAGGCACACAAGTTCTAGGCGTCTAAGGTTTCATCCTGTGTATCACTATCGTGGATACTTGGACCGATAGAGTCGACGCGGAACTATAGAGAGTCCTAAGTGTTTCTGAGTAGAGTACCTTTTCATGAATGGATTCTCACAAGGCATTTCTATAATAGCCTAACATATACTAGTCATGTATATTTAAGGTGGGGAGGACTGTTGACTGAGCGACTCCACCTTAAATCCACAACCAAACGAGGAACAGGAAATGAGGCGGCATTCACTCACTCTAGGTCTATCCATCTTAACTATACATGGTCGTAACGCATACGTTTAGCCATTATAGTTTGACCTAATGAATTTAATATTTTATAACAGTGCTGCGACTTTCGCCTTAATGGGGAAGAAAATTACATTTGAATTAGTCTTTTAATGTTCTTGGTTAGTTATCTGGGATCGAGAGACGTACCAAAAATCTACCAGGTTCCTTGATGCTTCTCCCTAAGCATTAGAGTTAGGCTCCACCGGTGTCTTTGTCATTCCCTTCGGTTGGGCAGTCCCTCTTGAAGTGTCCCATTTCACCACATAGGTGGCAAACTGTACAGGTCACCACATTGGCGGTTGGTGTAATGAATTCAGCCGGGGTTCTGCAGACGCGAGCAGTATGCCCCAACATGTGGCACCTAGCACAATAGAGCTCCTGGCAGACACCATGATGATGGTAGCTGCACTTGCTGCAGTAGGGAAAGTTTCCTAAGTACGGTCTCCTAGGCGTAGGGATGGGAGGGTTGGCAGGGATACTGACTGTCTCAGCTCGTTTCCCTTCAGAAGGTTCTTGAGCCGATGTACTTCCCTCCTCGATCTTGATCTTTCTCTTCAGTGGGTTTGAGTGAGGTTCTTGGGTGGCTGGGTATGAAAGTGTTGGTTGCTGCTATCCATTGCTAGGATCGGAATTCCCGATAGGGCTCTTACTAACATTGGCGTTGTTAGCATTCAGGTGAGCCATGACAACTGCTATGGCTGCCGAGACTGCAGCTTGGAACGTAGCTTCATCGAATAAGAGAGTAGGTTTCTTGCTTGTGGACTGGTTACGCTTCTTCGGTGGCATGGTTTTCCCTACACGGAAAGGAATACAAGGTAATGAGAGACGATGGCTAACCCTTGACATATCTGTCCTGACTGTATTAGGTATAAATTTTTCCCGTGCCTCGGGTACTGGTTGTCTGAGTGTCGACCTACATCCCTATGATGTAGTCCTGGTAATCAAGGTAGGAGTATGAGTATCGGAAAAGGCCATAAGATGCGAGTCGTTCCTACTAAGTTACCTTTTATACTGGGAAAGGTTTCACTTTCCGGCCTGGAGAGATTTGAGAACAGTTCAGAATGAAACCGCGGAAAGAGAGACTTATGAAGGCTTATGGCTAAATATTCCAAATAGAGGTGCGGGGATCCGCCCTCATCGTGTATCTGGCAATGGGAAATGACGATTTACCTAACACATAGCGTGAGTAGCATAACCACTAACTCACTAAATTGTATTATTTTAAGGGTGTATTAGCATGACGAACACGAGGGTAAGACACTTCTCGGGTTCCATGTAACGGCTCCCTCTGTCTGCCTCGTATCTTTGACTGGAATCAGCATTGGTTTCCTTCGGGTAGTTACCTAGGGTTCTCTCCTCGTATGGACATATTGAATTTCTACTCCGCCTTCCTTCTGATTCCGACTCTGGGTGTCATCACTTCATGATGGATGACTGAGAATCTCCGAAGTTTAGGCGGATTTCTCACCGATGTCCCTAAAAGATATAGGCACTTGGTGAATTCAATAGTCTCGACCTAGTTCATTCATTTCCGAGTTGGAAATCTTCTCAATGAACTTCTTCGGGGTCGGACTCAACTCTTCTCTCAAGCACTGGAGGGGATAGGGTTTTCTACGGGGTTCGTGCGAGAATGGAAATGTCTAAAGAATCCTAAGAGATTATTAACATTTCACTGGATGATCCATATCGAGTCCTGCTACGATTACACAGGGTATACAAATCATATATAGCTTAGATCCGATAGGCCTTCGAATATGTGATACTACTCTATATCCATATCCCAACGAGGAAAAGGAAGTAGAGCAAAACCACACATTCTTAGCCTATGGGATCCTTATTATATATAACCTTGGGAGTACACCCTCTGTAGTTGTAGGTATATCAATAAGGATCTTTTTAGTTCTTCACACAAGGTTGGTTATGGATTCTAAAATACCCCTATGGTATTTTAATTCTTGTTTGATTTTTATCTTCTGATTATGATTCTGGGATTAGTGTGAATGTTTTAGTGTTCCAAAATACTCCGATAGTATTTTAAACTTTATGTTTGGCTTTAGCATTCCTAGTTGGTAAGTTTCAGACCTATTGCAACACCACTATCACTCCCAAGCACACGTTCATCGCATCTCGAATAAATGTAGTTGATAAGGTTACATTTATTCCAGCTTACGATTACATAACTGCCCAGGTTTGACGGTAATGCTCAACATCTGAAGACTTTTTTTCTTGTTCTTCTTGTGATACTTGTGTTCGAGTGTTTGTATTTCGGATGCTCTTATACTTTGGTAAAATATGGTTATATTTTAAAGTATAATTCTTGGTCAGAGTGTTTTATCCCTCTGTATTTTTAGGCTTTATATCTTTTATGAATTGATATACTTAGCTCACTATAAACAATGCTCTGATACCAATCTGTCACACCCCAAAACCGGAACGGCGGAAACGTTCTGGGGTGGATGACGTCATGTCAAGTATCACAACACATGCATTATAGTAATCAAAGTACAACAAAACATTGCATTAATAGTAATAGTTTTACATGGTTCACATTACAGTACATCAAAGTAATACAAGTAATAGAAAAAATACGGCGTGGTACTAAGCTATCTTCATCAACAGCTCCTGGGATGTACCTGTCTAATGCTAACCTGAGAATACAAGTTATTTGAAAAGCGAGTATCAGCATTTTTACAAATGCTGGTGAGTTCATAAGCATTTAGTGACATTTTATTTAAATAACCTTATAATGAAGTAGTTTAAGAGATTTCAGTGTATTAGAGTTCTTTCCAGAAATCCTATATTTTCTTTAATAAAAGCAACCTTCTACCAAGACTGGACAGAGTTATGTGGTAAAAGTAGTTTTCCCTTAATCGCTATCATTATCAAAATACTGAATTTGATTATTAAAGAAAGCAAGAGAAGTCAGGGAAATAACATATGCCTCAGCAGTGAGGACTGCTGACTAAGGCAAAGGAATCATACACTCCAGGAGGGTATCGAACGAACGACACGCCTAGTTCAGTCTAACAAAAGAAGACATAGACCCCAGAAGGTACCAAATGAAAGGTACAACTGGTAAGGTCTAAAACAGTGATTACAGACCGCAAACAGTATCAAATGAAAGATACATCTTGCAAGGTCAAAACAGAGGATACAGACCGCAGACAGTATCAAATGAAAGATACATCTTGCAAGGTCAAAATAGAGGATACAGACCGCAGACAATATCAAATGAAAGATACATCTTGCAAGGTCAAAACAGAGGATACAGACCGCAGACAGTATCAAATGAAAGATACATCTTGCAAGGTCAAAACAGAGGATACAGACCGTAGACAGTATCAAATGAAAGATACATCTTGCAAGGTCAAAACAGTGTGACTCTGAAAATGAGTTACCAGCATACAGTGTAAATTGCCGGTGAATACTGTTACCTTAAGGCCATGAATTATAAGGTAACCCGGGATACTCGTAACCATACTAACCGACACTAGAGTACCAGACGCCCTACAAGCATCTATATAATGTGACAGTTGTCACCCCTTGGCTTGGTGGGCCGTGGACTGTAGCTAGCAGTCAGGGTGCGGGGGTGTCAATCCCGTATAGATCTATACACACAATGTCCGCTCTCCCTACAGGAGACTCTGATTACCAACTAGACGACGGAGAAGGCCGTGTCCCGAAGATGCATCCCAAATAGTGGGTAATGACTTCCAAACAGTGGGTAGTGGCTTTCTAATGTAAGTGCTGAACTAGAGGTGGAGACTCATGACTGAACTGACTAGAGCAAACCTATATGTCTATGCTCATATACATAACATATAACTAATGAATCAAACGACCTTCGGATGGACATCCGATCCCACCAGACCACATCTCAACGAAGAAAAGGAAATAGGGCGGACGAACCTTCCTAAGTCCTTCAATCATTACTTATATGCATCTACACAAGCACAGACATACATCTAACTAGGCTTGAGTGTGTGTCAAGTGGAATCATATCATGAAGTATAAGTGTACAGTGTGGAATAACCGACTTGTGAAGTATAAGCGTACAGTGGAATATCCGAGTCGTGAAGTATAAGTGTACAGTGTGGGAAATCGAATCGTGAAGTATAAGTGTACCAAGTATAAGTGTATCACGAAGTGGAAACGACAACTGGTGAAGTAAAAACGTCTATCAAGTATAAGTGGCTACAAGTATAAGCGATATAGAGACAATAACCGGTATAAGCGTATCACGAAGGAAATGCGAATTCAAGTAGGAGTTTTAAATAAATGAAAGCGAAGCAGCACTAACTAACAAGTAAAAGTATATGTCTTGAAAAGGGAACTTTGATGAAAACCTTGGAAAAACCTTTATACTCAGGGAAAATCACAATTGGTATTCTTTGGTAAAATAAGTTAGAAAACCTTTAGAAATCTTTGGACCTTTATAAACCAGATTAAAATGAATTTAGATAAAACAGTATAAGTAAGAGTTTGGAAACAATTGAATACCTTTTTGAAAACCATTATAGTATCCTACTTGGTAAAACAATGTACAGTGGTAAAACCTTGTGCATGCGGGTTATCAATCACATGTGATTGATATGATAACTGGCATGTTTAACTTGTATTCCCCCCTATAAAACATGTAAAAACATTGAAAGGTTCATTCAGGGGTATGAACTCACCTGGCGTAAGTGGATCCGACGAAGGCACCGGTTGGGTGCTCGGTGTCAAGTAAAGACTTGGACACACTTAGTGACCTATTTAAGATATGATAACATACGTTTACATACAATTAGTATATTTAATACTAATTAAACACGTATACACACTCAAAGGAGCGGAAAACACTTTGGATAAGTGTTTGGGGTGTCCCGGGTAGCGTCTAAAGGTGTGTATGGCTTAGGAATGGAGTTTACTCTCCGAGAATAAACTCCCAAAGCTTAGTTTACGGCCCAGGGACATCTCACCATGAGTTTACGGCCGTAAACTCATGGTGAGGGGTTCTAGTGTGTTTTAAGGCTTCTAACTTGTTCATGGAATTATTCTAGGTCCAAAACTATATAGCATGAATGAGTTTAAGGTCTTTAAGGGCATCTTAATGGAGTTTATGGCCCAGGGAAAACTCCTAAGGGAGTTTACAGCCGTAAACTCTTATTCCTTGAGTTTTGTGAAGTTTCAAGCCCCTAATACCTTGCTAGTAATTTATAATGAAGTGTGAGGCCATTTGGGGGGATTAAAACTATCATTTGGGTATGTTTAGGGGTTCTTACGGCCCTGGTACATGCCTGGGTCGTAAACTCCTTTTGTCCCTCCATTTTGATGTGTTTAAATGGTTTAAACCCGAAATGATAAGCCCCTAATTTATGTATTAAGTACAAGGGTGGTTTGGGAGTGTTTTTGGGGCTTTTTGACATGTTTAAGAGGTGTTTACGGCCTTGGCATATGCCTGGGCCGTAAACTCTCTTTTACCCCCTAAAATCATGTGTTTTAATGTTTAAACATTCCGAGGATAAATCCCTAATTTATTTCCAAGCCTTTAGGGACATTTTGGGGTCTTTTTGGCCTCATTTAAGGTGTTTACGGCCTAAGGAGGATCTTAGGCCGTAAACTCCTTTTCAACAGCTTCTAAGTCCGATTTTTAAGCTATAAACACGAATCATAATGTTTAGAATAAGCTAGGATAAGCGGACTTACGATTTGGAAGCGTTTGGTTGTGGTTTCGGGTCGAAAACGAGTCTAGAGAGAGAGTATATAGAGAGAGGGTGAAAAAGGTTGAAATGGGGTTCACTCCCCTTTGTATATGGGTGGGAGTTGGAGCTCGGTGAAATTCTACCCGATACTGTCGTTTAACGGGGCTTTTGGTCGCACTCGATTTAGTGGTCGTAATAATAAAACTAACATTTCCATTTAAATGGAAATGTGTATCACGGGTTTTTATTTCTCTTATCACGACTTAACGACATAAATATATAAATAAATGAAACATTTATTTATTTGACGACCTCTAATTAACGGAACTTTTATACAGTGGAGTATTCCGTTAACGGTAATGGGTTAATGTAACGGATTAACTTTGGGTTGTCACATTTCTTATCTCTTATGTAATTTGTGTTTTTCGTTTTTGTTTTGGGAGTTGGGTCTCGTCACTTTCATGTACGTTCGTATATTGGATTAGCAGGGGTTATAAGATGTGATAGGGATTTTTGCATGTTGTTGATGTTGCTGTTTTTCTCATTTGTTATGTTTCTTTTGTGTGCTTTGTTGTTATGTAATATATTTAGTTGTTTTCCTGCTAAAGTTCGGGTTCCATATATTGTGGTTGTATTTTCTTAGTGTATTAGTTACATGTTGTATGCTCTTTATAAGAATTATATGCAACTGCCTATTATGTTAAAAAATTACGTCATGACAGTGTTCAAAGTATAAGCACAAATCCCAATGTTGGTTCACTTTTGACTTTATCCTCCACAGAGGATCAATAGAACAAAAAATCCCGAAGAAGCTGGCCAACAGGTAGTTTATTATCAATTAATCATCATTTTTCATTATACTTGCTCATTTCAAGATATATATTCCAATTCTGTAACCGAATTATGTAATGTATATAAGACCTACGTAATGTATTTGTGCAACAATTGAAATAATATTTATCAATCATATATCAATAGTATCCATAAATGAATGGCTGTCATTTGAAATTTATTGGCTAATGTTATGATTGTTGCAGTTTGTTGGGAATGTCCAAGGATCCGTTCATAATGTTTTCGCATATATAAAACTTAACAAGTCAATAATTAACTGACATTGGTTTTTATATGTTTTATTCTTGGATATTACTAGCATTGATTTGGGACTAACACTGACTTGTGGATGCAGGTTACAGTAATTGTGGGAAATATCCACCTACACAGTGACCTTAATCTTCATTTTCCAGACTTTTACCTGCTTTATGTCTTCATACCAATATCAACTATGTAACGTTCATGCTTTCAACTATCTCCTACTGCTTTAAGTTGCAAATATGCATATTGATGTAGACTCAACAACATATCATAAACACTTAAACAGAGTAGTTTGCATTCTACAGTTAACTAATATTTTTTACAAAATTCATAGTGAAGCCATGACGTTCCACAAACAAGTTGTCCATAAATAACTATATAATCCTTCATATTCATAAGAAGCACCAGATGCCAAATATGATCGTATATGTTTAACTCCATCCCCGCAACGCGGGGCTCCTCATCTAGTTGTATATATAAAGTTTGTTTTTTTTGTTGACTGAATTAATCATTTAAATGAAACAAAATATTATTCTAACAATTCAAAAAACAATTTTCACATAATATTCATCACCTTTAACGTTGGATAAGTTAAGAGCAAAAAGAATGACAAATTGATAAGCATTTAGTGTCTTAATACATTAAGTCATGATTTTTTTTAACCCTTCAAAATCATATATAGTTGTTCAGATTAATTACTTAACACATTAAATCTATTAAGTTGTATTACAGGTATAAGTGTAACCAAAGGGCCAATGGCCTAGATCTGGAGTGCCCATCTCATATGAGAGGTCTGGAGTTCAAGTCTCGGTGGAGACATAGGTGGTTATTTATGAGTAGATTAGTTAGTTTGCCGTTTCAAAAAAAGGTACAAATGTAAGTTGTGACCCACGTACCAAAAAAACGGTGACAGCTAAAAATATATATATTTTTAAATAGGAAATATGTAAAATAAAAAATAAATAAATAACATTTTAAATGAATCAAAATGTTGCTTAAAACGTTTGAAATTTTCTAGAATATTTTAAATATTGTTTTCTTTTTCAAATTTCAGAACTTTAGTTATATATATATATATATATATATATATATATATATATATATATATATATATATATATATATATATAACTGTAAAAATAGACCTTATAGTTTGCGGTTTTCTCTTAATATCGCCTAAAAAAATTTTAACTTTGCAAAAATAGTATTTGTTTAATGATTTTATTGTAGATTTGATACATGAAATTAATAATTGTTTATTTTTTTATGTTAAATGATGACAAAATGACCATTTTCCTTTTTATTATGTATTTTAATTTATTATTTATAATTATTATTAGTATTTTTTACATGGAAACGAAACCCTAAGATGCGTTACTCTTACCCTCACCCAACAAGCCCTCTTTTCTTCCCTGTATCGTTCCTCCCCCAACCTTCCTTGTTGGCGCTAAAACCCCACAAGAGGAAGGAGATGACATCGAACCCATGACGTAGGTCATCCCATTGGTCGTAGGAGTCATTATTGATATTATTTATTGGCACTATTGATCTCCTTGAAACTCAACAATGATCTCATTCAGCGATGTCATCAATGAAACTATCGATCTCTCACAACCACTCCCACTACATGTTACTGATCATCCACCACCCTTTTCCTTGTCTTTATGTCCAAATAAGCAAATTTCGCCATTATTCTTTTTTATTCAAACATCAACACAACCCCACAAATTGCTCCTCTGTCAATGTGTTTAGAACATTGAATTAACAACTTTAGTATTTTGACAATGTTCTGTTTGAAATTAATGGTTTCAGTTGTGAGGATTCAAAGCACAACTTTGTCCTCCATAAGCAATTTTCTTAATAAACCAAGTTGCAAACATCAACAACAAATCTTAGAGACTTGGGCGCAGTTTGTTTTTTTGGAAAAAAAAAACATCTTTAGACCTCTTATTGTTGCACGACGCAGCACACGCGCAACACTTTTCATCTCGCAGCTGTTTGTTTTTCAGAAGTTTTCGGATTAAAAAACCTCTGTGTGTGTTCTTTTTGGCGCAACACTTGTTTTGCCTCTTCCTACCTCTTCCAAACTCTTCTTCTTTCTTTTTTTTCTTGCTAAAATATTGATTATATATTGTTGAAATATTATTTCACATTTTTTTTTTCGTTTTTTTTGTTTATTCTTGTTGAGATTTTTTTTCTTTTTTATATTGAATAATAATAATTTGTTGATGACATATCATTATTTTATGCTAAAATATCTTTTTTTGTTAAAATATCATTATTTTTTGCTGAAATATCATAAATTCTTGCCAAATGTCATACATTATTAAATTTTTAGTATTAAAAAACTATTTTCGGATTATAAAATCAGTTTATTTTAATTTTTTAATATATGTAGCAGCATGCAGATGTTAAAAAAACAAACACACTTCTTATTACAGTCTGCAGTCGTTTGGTCCACCTCTTCTACTGCAGAGGGTTGCAGAGGTGGTTCACAGACTTTATGAATTTTTTGCTTCAAAAAAAAAAACAACACCTTGGTAAATGTTTGTATTTGTTTCTTCAAATTTGTTAATATCTTTTCAAAGGGAATGAGATTATTAAAGCATATGGTAAAATACTTAGTATATTTTGATAGTTGATAAAAGTGTGAAGTATATTGAGGAAGTTCCATTTAATTTTCTAGTTTTTTTTAGTACACATATTTGATGTATATAGTCAAATTATTTATATGATCATTTATAAGGACCTCATAATTTTACCTATACTTTCAACTGATTGATTGAAATATTGATTTCTTCAAACTAAATATAACATGAATCAAAAATTTGTCCCTATATATGTTGGTTTTGTGGTTTTGGGTTTTTCAAATTCTGATGATTGTTTTGTTCGTCTGTTTGTGTTTTAGATGTTGATTAAGACATTAAAATACGCATATATAGTTGCTTTGGTAGATGATGCAGACCAGATGCATGTGAAAATGAAAACCTTTCCACTTAAACTTCGTGACACAACTAAGAGTGAGGAAACAAGCGACAATAAATTTACGATTATTAAATCGATTGTTTCTTATATGTTTACTGAGATTTGTTGAAAATGGTTAGAGAATGTAATTTAAGAAGATGGTTGGTGATGTATGTTACGATCAACGAAAAGGCAGTGGATGGGTGGGTATGGGGAGACTAGCCATTTTGTTTATCAATAATATTTTATGTAGTTGAATGAAATAAAATTATATAAAGTTACATAAAGGGAAAGTGGTCGTTTAGCATCGCCTAAAGTTATATAAAGCTACATAAAGGGAAAATGATCATTTGGGATCACTTAAGAGAATAAACAAATGATTTTTAATTTTAAGGACCAAATTCAAATAAAACCCTCATTGTATGCAAAAATAAAATAAAGCACACACAAATTAAAGGGAGAAACTTGAACAGACTCCCTTGGGATAGTAGTGACAAGATCTAATTTGAATATTGTGAGCTACTTTAAAATTATGCTGAAATGATGTTTCTTTTGATTTTGCCGGAAAACTAAAACTAGATATGTTGTGTCTTTTCTGCTCACGTTGGGACTCGGTGCGCAAAACGATTGGAAAAAACACCATCTAACAGAACCAATAAAAATTTGGGAATCGTGAAGGTGCGACGCACCATATGGGATATGCGGTGCACTTTCGTATCTTCAAAATATTGTGAATAATGACGAGATGATGAATGCGGACTCTGAAGAACAATCATGAATCAATCACCATAATATGCAAGTAATCTGACAAATGTTTTGTGTATATTGATATGTATATGAACGTACAAAGAAAACCCTTTTCAAGAAAAAGGCTTACATCAAAAGCTAACCTAATGATTATTTATAGGAAACATAAAATATTTACCAAAAATATAAAACCCTAAAAAGGCTTCCCTAAATAATCAAAAATGCCAAATCAGTTTCAATATCTCAAATACTCAACAATCACCCCCTAGATGTTGAAACTGATGAAGATCACGATTTCTGATTCTTCTTGGCATTTCTCCCCCTAAATTGTGAGACTCATCAGTACATGGGGTCTTCAAAGCGAGAGAAATAAATATCATCTTTCAAATACGAACGGTCTTCAAAGCGAGAGAAATAAATATCATCTTTCAAATACGAACTCCCCATTGAATAATCAACACTCCCCATTGAATCTTCAACAAATATCATGGAGAGAATCCGGAAACTTAAGAAGAATCACCAACAATCTACGCTATCTCATAGAGTAAGTCTGCGTATAACCTATCTGTCATAAGAAGCGAGTTCGCCAAAATAGATCTTCAAAACCCGTCAGATTTGAACAAATGTTCACATAAATTCTTTTTGGATTTTTGCTACTTTTCAAAAAAAAAAACGGAAAAATAACGAAAATTATTTTGTATTTTTCGGTTTTAAATTGTAGACAAAAAGAATAGAATAAGAAACATCTATTAGAAGGGATTTGAAAAGAATAAGACCAAAGAAAAGGATAAGAAATGAAAATATTTTGGTAAGAAGGGGTAAAAGTGGTAAAATCCAAAATTTTGTAAAGAAAGTTGAGAGTCAGGGTAGAATCTGCCAAGCTGATCAAAGTTTGAGGACCGAAAGTGAAAGCTTAATCATTATCTTCATTTGATCGTAACAACAGCGCTGGTTTGATTTGAGAAAGTCAAAATCAGCGACGACAAAACAAATTCCGATTGCGATACCGTGAAATTCCGATTCACCTTATATTCTGATTTCGGTTTTTAGTTGTTGAAATACCGAAATCAAGTGCTTCTGAATTCGATTTCAGAACTGAACGAGATGACAGTGTTGATCGAGTTCCGATTCCGATTGATTAATGCCGATTATAAATTTCGGATGCCAGAAATCCGAATTGCGAAACTAAAACATTCCTGTTGCGACTTCCGATTTTAATTTCTCATTTTGATTGCGTTTGCGTTACGATAAACAAATTCCGATTGTCAATGCGGTTGTCCAGTTCCGAATACAGTTTCAAGTTCCGATTTTGTTTTCTAAATTCCTAAACTTCGTCTACAGTGAATTCCGATTAACAAAAGTTCTGAAACCGATTGATTTCGATTCTCGGAATAGGAACAGTAGTTTCCGATTTCGATTTTGACCTTCAATTCCGAACACGAATAGTAATTCTGATAGGGGTTTCGGTGTTCATTCTGGAACTTCCGATTCGTGATTAGCCGATTCCGATTAAGAAGACTGCTTTACTGTTCCGATTGAAAAAGATTGACCAATTCCAAGACCAATTCCGAATCGTTCCGAATCTCGGACGATGAACAGTAAAAAAGTGAATTCAGAGACCAAGTCCTGAACTAATCGAGATGTACATTTCTGATTCCGATTCCGATAACAAAACTCAAGTGAATACTAATTTGACCACCGGTCTGTCACGATCGAGATTCTAGATTCTTCCGGAGTATTTGAGAAAAATGGGAGAACTTACAAATAAATCCCAATAGACCTTGGAACGTCCTAGATTTCTCTAGGACATCGAAGAATAATTTAGCACATTTATTGAATACTTGTAAATACATGTAGCTTGGTAGAATAATCTAGATTAATCATGAATGTAGGACTAATATAGTGAAATCTAGAAACCTCCCTAGAAGGGGAAGAACAAGAATAAACAGGGATGAGCTCATTTGCTCCAATCCATCGGAAATCTTCTTTGTATTCTCTCGAGCTCTTATAATAGAAGTTCTCTTTCATTTGTAGAAACTCGAAATCCTTATTCTCTTGCTTAATTAGTCGTTTATACATCTCCATGAAGTGTTGTAGCATGACTTAGTCGAAGTTACACTAAGTGGCACATGGCGATCGAGTCATCCCGTGACAAGTCATTCTGAATTTTGACCACATATTCCGAAAATAACCCTTTATTTCATCAAAGTTCTGAAACTAGCCCCTGTTAAAAGTACATTTGACAGCTAGCATCCAATGTTTACCGCAACATGTCAGATTTCACCCTTTTTAGAAGAAAATGTCCTTTTGGAACCAATCTTTTTCAACTTTTCAGCCTTTTGTCATTTCTAACCATTAAAAATCAATAAAATTGATTTCTTCTACAAAAATTCACCCTTTTGACTGAATTTTCGTCAGCTTTTGTCCCCCTTTTATATATATACTAGGCGAATGCCCGTGCGTTACGTAGAAACACCTATATAGTTGAAATCTTTATAAATATATGTTTTTTTTAAATATAACAATAACGTTATTGTTTAATTTGATTTAATAATTTATATACTATATCGATATAATATATTGATTATTTTGAATTATATGATAATATATATATATATATATATATATATATATATATATATATATATATATATATATATATATATATATATATATTATAATTGCATAATTTCAACCGTTTGAATGACTTCTACACGCGAGTTACCCATGAATAAAATTAAATATAATACATGGTTTAATGTTATTTATAGTTGTTGTTATTGTTAATTGATTTTTTAAAATTTATTTTCTCAACGTTTTAATTTCTATCATTATAATTATTTAAAACATCAAACATCGTTATTTGATTTTAAAGGTAACACTATAATCATTTATATAGAGTTATTTTTAACTACTGTTATTGTCAGTTATTTTAAGCTACTTATTTAAAAACTTTTAACGATTACACAAATATCTTTAGAAAATATATTAGTTAAATTGATATTATAATTTAGTTTTTGCATTTAGCACTATAATTTATTCCTTTTAACTATTCACAAAATATCCATTGAGTTTTTTAAGTGGAACTGAAATTTATATTTAAGTTGACACTGTAATATTATATTTAAATTAACAGTTTAAGTATTTTGTCTAAACTATTCAAAAGTTGTAGCTTTAAATTGATAATGGTTTACATACAACAAAATATTAAATCTAATAAATGAAGTATAATATGTTAAAAGTTAAAGACATAACTTTATAAGTAGATGTAAAGATATTATTTTAATATTGAAATTTAGTTTATTTTTTTTATTAAACTTTAGGTTTGATATTTATTTAACCTTATTAACTAACTTAGAATCATTTTTAGGAATACACTACAATTTATCACTTTTAACTATTTACAAAATATTATCTACGTTGTTTAAGTTAAACTAAAATTTATATTTAAGTTAATCCTGTAATGTTATATTTAAAATTATAATTTAAGTATTTTATACAAATTGTTCAAAAGTTGTAGCTTTAAAATGATAATAGTTTACATCCAACAATATATTAAAACTAATAAATTAAATATAATATGTTAAAAGTTAAAAACTTAGCTTTAAAAGTATAAGTAAAGATATTCTTTTAATATTGAAATTTAGTTTATATATGATTACACTTTAGGTTTGATATTTATTTAATCTTATTAACTAACTTATAATCATTATTAGAAAGAAATTGAAAAGTCATGGGAGTTTCAAATGAATGTGGTGAAAGGAAAAACGCAAAGGAGTTTCAGATGAATGTGGTGAAAGTAAAAACGCAAAGGATATTTATTTAATCTTATTAACGAGCCAAATGTCTGCGCGTTGCGCAGAAACACCTATATAGTTGAAATATTTACAAATATATATTTTTTAAAATATAAAAATAATGTTGCTGTTAAATTTGATATAATAATTCGTATACTAAATTGATATAATATATTGATTATTTTGAATTATATGATAATATGTAGATCTATTATAACTATATAATCTCAACTATTTTAATGACTTCTACCTGCAAGTTACTCATGAATAAAATTAAATATAATATACGGCTTAATGTTAGTTATAGTTTTTTTTTATTGTTAATTTTTTAAAAGTTATTTTCTTAACGTTTTAATTTCTATCATTATAATTATTGAAAACATCAGACATTATTTTTTGATTTTAAAGGTAACACTATAATCATTTATATAGAGTTATTTTTAATTATTGTTATTGTCAGTTATTTTAAGCTACTTATTTGAAATGTTTTAACGATTATAAAAATATCTTTAGGAAATATTTTAGTTAAATTGATATTATAATTTAGTTTTTGCATTTAGCACTACAATTTATCACTTTTAACTATTCACAAAATATCCATTGGATTTTTTAAGTTGAACTAAAATTTATATTTAAGTTGACATTGTAATGTTATATTTAAATTAACAGTTTAAATATTTTGTCTAAACTATTCAAAAGTTATAGCTTTAAATTGATAATGGTTTACGTACAACAACATATTAAATCTAATAAATGAAGTATAATATGTTAAAAGTTAAAGACATAACTTTATAAGTAGATATAAAGATGTTAATTTAATATTGAAATTTAGTTTATTTATGATTACACTTTAGGTTTGATATTTATTTGACCTTATTAACCAAATTATAATTATTATTAGAAAAACACTACAATTTATCACTTTTAACTATTTACAAACTATTATTTGGGTTGTTTAAGTTAAACTAAAATTTATATTTCAGTTGGTCCTGTAATGTTATATTTAAGTTTATAATTTAAATATTTTATACAATTTGTTCAAAAGTTGTAGCTTTAAAATGATAATGGTTTACATCCAACAATATATTAAAACTAATAAACAAAGTATTATATTTAAAAAGTTAAAAATCATAACTTTATAAGGAGAAGTAAAAATATATTTTTAATACTGAAATTTAGTTTATATATGATTACACTTTAGGTTTGATATTTATTTAAATTTATTAACTAACTTATAATCATTGATAGAAAGAAATTGAAAAGTCATGAGAGTTTCAAATGAATGTGGTGAAAGAAAAAAAAATGCTTCTTTATAATATAGTATGATATATATATATATATATATATATATATATATATATATATATATATATATTGACACAAAGGTTTATGAAACCTTTGGTACCCATTTAAGATTCAAGATTGATGAAGACTTTTTGCACACCCACTTCTTTGAAGAAAAACGATCATCTTTTGAGAACGATATCCGCTTTTTAGTAGGAAAACAAAAATTTACAAAATTTTCATTAAACCAACCAAAAACTCTTTTCTCTTTCCTCCAACTTCTAATATCTACATTTGAAGAAAACTGAGAATTGAAGTTTCTTTGAACATGCTTGACTTCAACTTTCTGAACTTTTTCACAAGCTTAAGGGAATTGTACTTTTTGCATCCAAACCTTCTTCATTTTAATTTTCGTCTTCTTCTTCTTCTTCTTCTTCTTCTTCTTCTTCTTCTTCCTTTTCAGATTTTGAGGTTTCAGAAATGATTTTCGGATCTGAACAACCTCATTATATTTTAGAATCTAAACATGACAAGCCTTTGGTACACAAACTTTTGGAGTTTGGTAAATCTTAACATCTCTAATTCCAATAGAAAAAAACATCATTAGAATACAAAAAACTTCTGTTTGAGTTCCAATAGAACAAAAATTCTTTACTTTTACGATTTTAGAAGAATTTATTTAGATTTGACTTCAAAAATACCAAATTTGGAATGTAACACTTCTAAAAAACTTGAAACACTTGACTCCTCCTCAACAAGAACATCCCAAGTCACTTTTTCTTCAGAAACATGAAGAACATTATGAACTTCACCAAGAACACCACGAACATCAAGAACATCTTCCTTTTTCTTTTAAGCTCTTTTCATCTCCAAAACCTGTCGTTTATTTTCTCGATCTAAATGTCTTTTGATAATACAAACTTGCTCTACTATTTTCTCATTCTTTTGTAACTCACCCATATCAACACATGTATATTCATATATTTTCTTATCAACAAAAAGCTTATACAACTCAATAGCATCCTTTAATGTAGATTGGCCAAGAATATGCCACATAGTCACTTTGTTAACACCATAGATTGGTTTAGTAACCTTTAATCCAAGTTCTAAAATGGAGTCAAACAATAAAGAATCCATTAGATCTTCAACAAGACACTGAACTTGAAGAAAGAGAAAGTGGACCTGATAAGATTTCTAGAGTGAGAGAAAATGGATCTGAGATGGTTTCTAGAGAGAGAAAACAAATATGATATGGTTTCTAGAGAGAGAAAACAAATCTGAACACAAATATGAGAATAAACACGAAATTCTTCTTCTATTTTACTTCCAAAACACAAATCAAGAACAAATTAAGTGAAAGAATGAGTAGAAAATAACAAATCTGAATTGGGTTTTGCAATAAAACGAGATATTTCACTTTTTCTTTTCAGAAAACTTACAAAACTTAAAGAACAAAGTGAGATTCATGAAAAAAATTAACCATATCTGATCGATTCTTTGCAAAGATCGATGAGATCTACAAGAACTCGCTCTGATACCACTTGTTGTGAATAATGACAAGATGACGAATGCGGATCTGAAGAACAATCATGAATCAATCACCATAATATGCAAGTAATCTGACAAAGGTTTTGTGTATGTTGATATGTATATGAACGTACAAAGAAAACTCTTTTCAGGAAAAAGCTTACATCAAAACCTAACCTAATGATTATTTATAAAGAACATAAAATATTTACCAAAAATATAAGACCCTAAAAAGGCTTCCCTAATTAACCAAAATGCCAAATCAGTTTAAATATCACACATAGTTAACAAAAATATTGATCGCAGATATATATATAACATCGTGATGAGCATATGCATGATATGTGTCGCGAAAACTAAACAGTGGAATATCTTCCCTAATAAAAATCAACTCAAGGTGTGTCCACCTAACACCCATCTCATCTCGCGTATATGCTCTTCCCTTTCTTATCAATACTAGCTTTCAATAAAGCCTCGGTCCCTCTCTCATGTGGGTAAGTGACCCAAACTTATGTGATGAAACGCCTCTCGTGAAATATCTTTCATGATGAAATTGCACTTGATCCTAATCATTGAACTTACTGCCAGTATCCTATGGGAAAAAATTACACAAAGATCTAAAACATCAAAGAGCATTACATGGAAAACAAAATTTCTTAAACTAAAAATAAAAGCAAACCAAACTACGTAATTTAAACAAACTAAAACACACCAATATTTTATATGTAACTCAATATTAAGATAAAACACTCCTAGATAACATTAGCTTTTTTAGCAACGTTGTCAGGGAATGGATTCATTTAGTTTGGATTATTTATTTGTTAGTTGAACTTTATATAGTGTATGTTTTTTATGTTTTTAAATGGATCATCATGATATTATCCTTGAGTGTGAGTTAAAGTAACTGGAACTAGAAGATGATTCATTTGATGGAGGTTCATTTGATCTAGAAAGTGATTAGGAAGAGCTAGAAATATTGTTAGCAGAAGACTTGGATGAAGAACAACAACAACTTGAATCCTAGGAAACGCCACACGACCCCCTATAATTCGCAACACGTCTTCCAATGTTTCTAATTTATGATTTGAAGATTATGGTTACGATTCCATCTCTAGAGAACGTTTTGAAGTGTGGTCCTTTTCTGATTAGTGTCCAACCATCTATAGTTATTATTGAAATTTTGGAAGTTAAAAAATTCAAGCTCACATTGTCTATTTTAGAAACAAAAAGTCAAATCTTACAAATTGGGTCAAAAGTAGTATTGAATGCAATGGATGGGTTGGAAATAGCTTGATTAGAATTTTCTAAAGTTAGGAGTCCAGCTCAAGACTCGCACAAAAAGACATGCTTATCGAGAGGCAACCGAACATTTAAAAATTATTATGCATTTTTTTTCGATTTTTTTATTTTTGTTTATTTTTGAATAAAACTGTTATTAATGATTATTTTAAAGGTGTTCTCTAGCTAACATATGGGAAAGATAGAATGTAACATTCTTATTCTCGCTATGTTATTTATTTTGGCTTTATTCTGTTTAATTCGTTGAAATATGAAAAACTAAGAATCTGAAATTTTACCCAGAGGCGCGACACATCCTTTATCTACACATAGCGGGTCTGGCCCGCTAGGCTGAACGTTTTAATTTGGGGTTTTGGGTGTATTTGAAGGCCATTAACCCCTAGGTTTTGATCATTCTCGGCCTCCATGACCTTTTGAGCGAATTCCAGAAACCTTAACCCTCGGTCTCTCCCTCTCATTCTTGAGCATTTGGTTGATTTGTGAGCTTATTTCTCCATTCTTAAGTGAAGCTTGAAGATGAAGAGGTTCTCCTAGTGTCACTGAAGGAAGGCTTAAGTTTGGATCTAGCAAAATTACTTAATTTATGTACCTTTGTGAGTATAGAGCTTCTATCTCGCTCTTTGGTTCATTAGATCTTGTTATTTTTCATGTTTGCCACTTTTTGTCCCATTTTGTCTATGACCTTGGAGTTGAGATGACTCCATCACCTTTTGAGCACCTAGGAATACTCTATGGACCTTTTGGACTTGAAAAGTTGGTACTTTATGCATATCCTTTTAGCCATGAAAGCTATTTGGTCCTTTAGGTCATTTTTGGGGTGTTAAAGTTTTTATCTTACATGTTGGGGTGTCTAAATGGATAAAGTTTGAAACTTTATCCAATAATACATCATAGAGATTCAAATCTACAAAGTTAAGCCATGGCTTAGTGGATTACATCGAAAACCCCTTGTGAAAAGGGTTACGTCACGTCGCGCCTGGCTTGGACGTGACTTAGTTTATGAGTTTTTTTAGATACGTGTCGGATTGTCTAAAAATGTGACTCACATGGTTGATCAAGAGTTGGAATTTTTTACTAATTTTTACCTTGGATCAAACTAGGGTTTTGGGTCTTGAACTAAGGTGTGACCTCTATGTTTCATAGGTGATTCGAGTAGCTGACTCTATTTGACTTAAAGTGTTGATATCCAGCTTAAGATCAGGTGAGTCTTATCACTATATTATAGGACATTGGGCGTCAGGTTATACTATTTGTATTTGTGAATCTTGCATGTTAGTTTATATGCTTGTTGGGTAGGTCCTATTGGGATAGACCCAACTATATGATTAATATACTAGGCATGTTTGTATGTTTGTTGGGTTGGGCCCACGTGAATGAAATATAATTGTTGGTCTAGGTCTATTATTTGAATGGTATGTGGTATTTTGGGGAAATCACTAAGGTTTATGCTTATGATTTAAATTTTAAATGTTTCATGTTCTTCTTCTAGAAAGGGAAAGGACACGATGTGATTGAACTACATCTAATTTATGTTATCGAGTTTCCTTACTTCGATTTTTATGACTCTGATTTTTATGATGTAAACACTTGATTGATTATCTTTTGAGAATGGAATTACTATGGTTTCTTGGTTTTAATAATGAAAATTTTGTTTGGAAATTTGGGACATTACATATAAACGTGGGGTGGATTTTTACGAGAATAAGGCAAAATGAGTGACACACAAATATATGTGGGGTACACATTTGACATGGAACAATACCGGTGAGTTTAATATGTTATAAATTCCACATATGTGAAGACAATGATATGAGGGACTAGTCAAGAGCTTTAGCAGCTTACGATTATTCAATTTAATGAGCGATGAGGAGTTTTGCTTTTCACGAGTATGCACCACGATCCACTATTATTCACAACACGACTATCAATTCCATCGTGATTACCTTCTTGGAATTAGAAGACCGTCATGTATCAATCATAACTACGCGATGTGAAGAAACGTTTTATCATGATTGATTCCAACACTTACGACATACATGTCGTGACATCCATGAGCTCGCAGCGTGAATATGCTCGCGGCATCCACTGTTATTAGCAATGATGTTCAGAGTTCCAACAACAATCAAATTCGAACGAAATATTTAAGTAATTGTATCAAGAAAACAAGCAACCCACGACAATCGCTCGATCAGGCCACTACTATCCCAAGGGGATTTTGTTCCTTTACTTTGACTTTTATTTTCTTTTTATATGCATACAATATTGAGCGAATTGTTTAAAATAAGTGTGGGCTAGGGCGTCGAAGTAGGATTATGCATGCTAGATGAAATTTTGGTCTAAATTAAAAATTTTGCTTTAAATAAAGTTGCATTGAAATGAAACTTACTTATTTATATAGGATAATTTAAAATGAATCCCAAGGTTTTATTTACCTAATATGTTATAGTATATATGTGGCTTTCTAGTCTTAGTGGATTCCAGAGCCAAAAGTGTGAACTTGTATAGTTTGCGGGATATAATATATTTTGCATTGTTTTCTGAAATAAACCATTGAAAAAATTAGTCATTAAATATTATATTATATCACTAGCCAATAAAAGGTTGAAGTTAAGTTTTCAAGTAGTTTTTTAGTTATATTCTATTACCTTTAGTTAAATATAGGTTGGGAGTAGAACCAATATGTGACCTTTGAAGTTCGGCCAGTACCCCCATAGAGATGTTTTACATCCATCCACCTGACAAATAGTAACTCATATTAGATCGGAAAGAACTCCATTAATCAAAATTCATGGGTTCCATGATAGTTATTAAGTCTATTTATCTTAGTTATATGTGTTTAAATATAGTGTGAAAAAGTGAGCAATGAAAAATAGAAAAAAAAAAAAAGTGAAAAGTGAAAAAGAGAAAGAAAAAAACGTCAGTAGTTTTTAAAGAGTCAAAAAGTGTGAAAATTTATAAGATTTGAAGAGATAAAATCTTATAAAGTGAAGTAAAAGTAAAAAAGGAGTCAATGTTTGCCATAACTTGCATAGGGTAAGTTAAAGTTTTTATTTATATATTGTTTTTCTTTTTATATTCAGTCGCTTGGAACTTGGCTAAAATATCTTGATGTTAGGGAATTTTTAAAGGGTATATTCGAATAGAGATAGAAGTGAAGATTATTCAAATTAAGTTGAGAGCGTTTATGAGGATTGTGAGAATATGAGTATTTAGAACTTGAAAAGTTATTAAGATTTAGACATAGATATACAAATTGAAGTTATGTATAATTGGTGAGTTTAAATTGGGCTATCTTGTGTAATATTGGTAAATGAAGTTTTTGTGTTATGATATTGAAATTGAAATTGAAATGCAATTATGACTGGAGTAATTATATGTTTGCTCGGGACAAGAAAATAATAAGTGTGAGGTATTTTGATATGACATTATTTATACATATATTTTAGGTCATTATCTTAATATTTATGAGCTTAATTTATATATATATTAAGATAGAATAATTCTTTGAATTATATAATTACAGGAAAAATCATGGATTGGAGAAAAAGGAAAAGATTGGGACAAGAATAGAGCTGATAATGATCAAATTCGAAAATTGCTAAAAATCTAATGTTCACGCCTCTAACATTTTCCGTTCGCAATGCTAGCCGATTCCAAAATTCGAGTACATCGTAGTAATCTATATGCCTAAGAGTCATTTGAGAATGATATTTCTAGATAATATATGATCCTAAAACGTCACACTAACAACAACTTGATGCAAATATATTATTTATAAGAATTTGATTCGTGATAAATAAATATATATCTTGTAATTAATTGTAAATTATTCATTTCATGGAAATATTAATTTCAGTGTTAAGTATTAAAATATATCATAATATATCATAAGGTATGATTTATTATGTCATGTACATCTTTTTGGAGCAGATGGGTTTTTTGTCTAATATGAATTTATATGTTTCATAAGTTATACAAATTAGAAGAGGTTTTATCGAAAAACTAGCTTCTTTTTGTAAAATATTCAAGGAGACCATAAAGAATAAAGAATACTTGATTTTCAATAATTTATTTAACACGTCATGCTCTTAGAAAGTATGGCTAGTTAATTTGATGAAGCATGGGTCTTAAAGATTAAGACATGAGATAGAGGCATACAGTTATGAGAATATAAACTATTATCTCTCTTCCTTCTTTTACTAAGCCATAACCACGACATTTTGGCCATTCTATCTCCTCTTTCTCTCTAGTTTCTTAAAGTGTTAAGTTCTTATTAAATGGAAAAAGATACTTGTAAACTCTCTTTATGTTAATACTTTGGTTTTAACTTAATGCTTAAGAGTGTTCTATTATTACAAGAATATACAAGGCTAACATTTTATCAAGTTGGCTAAATGTTGGTGGATACTTCTAGAGAGCTTCTTCCTTGGATCTTAAAGGCAGCATCATCAACTTTCTAATTGCCAAAAGGAACCAAAGTCCAAAGGTTGTTTCATATTCTTCTTCTTTGATTATGTTTAATCTTTCTAATTCTTAAAAAATGATCTTTTTGTCGAATAAAAGTAGTTTTATTTTGTTCAAAATCAAAGTCTTCTGTTGCCATCTTTATGTTTTTGAAACAAATTCTGAATAAAAACCCAAAACATAGACACTTCAACATTCATAATGCTACAATGCCATTGTCGCGACACATATTCGAGAAACCAATACTCGATCATTTTACCCCAAAATGATATACAAGCAATATACAACATATCTAACACATTCCAGGGAATATTATTTTTCCAAAAACCCTTTTGGGTTGATTTTTAAGGCTAGAGAAGTGATTTTGAGTGAATATTTGAAGAATCGAAATCTAGAAGCATTAGGATCTCACTTTGGTGTGCTCGATGATCACGTATAACAAATCCTCGGTGATATTTTCCAATTTTATTTACTAGATATGAGGTAAAACCCTTTTTCTTTCACTAGAGTACATGTAACCTTGAAGTTTTGGTGTGATTCTTTTAATTGGATTATTAGTTTTGTTTAACTTATCATGTTATTTTGGTTAAATATCCATACATCTTTTTGTTGATTCCTTTATTGCCTATGGCTAAGTCAATTGATTTTAGAGGACCAGTTTGACTTTGTTGGCTTGAATCATAGTTGTTATTAACCATTAGCAATTGGGACTAGTGATGGAAAAAATTCTAGGATTAGGTTAGTAAGTTTAATATGTATGAGTGCATTAGAATCACCAATAACTGATAGGCATAATTGAATCTATGTGAAAGCATATTCATCTTCTTTGTCTATATATCTAGTTTCTAGTTATGTTTTGTTTCTAATTTAGTTTAATTGGATTTAAACAAATCCCCTTTTACTTTACTATTTAAGTTTAATTGATAATTAAATTTGTTGATCTAAATCATTATCATTCCCCTTGTGTTCGACACATGCTCTTACCTCAAATATATTGCTACACGATTAGGTACATTTCCCAGTGTGTGTTACATTTTAGTTGCGATAAAATCTATTTTATAAACATAAAACTTTGATCATAATTATGTTTATTTAACCAAACATCAGCTATTCCCATAGGGTTTAGCGGCATAGAAACCCAAGTATAAAATGAATTACTATTATTGTTAATTATAGAGAGGAAAGTCAATAGGTAATTACAATATGGGTTTAGTGGTGTATAAACCAAAGTATATGATGAATTATTATTATTGGTAATTATAACAAGGAAAGAGGGAAGGTATTCATAATGAAGAATGAAGAAAGGAACAATATGTAATGCAATTTTATAACAATGTATAATGATTGTATGCAATGTTATGTGCTATATGAAGTTGAAAACTTGTTGTATGATGATAATTAGAATGGTTGAAATATTATGGTAATTTGTATGTTTTCATTTTGACATTGTACATCTGGTTGGCTCACTAAGCAGTTGTTGACATTTGTTATTCTTATTGTTGTTGCCATTTTGCCTTATATTGGTATAAATTGCTTACGTATGTGGCTTCGTAAGGTTGGGATGTTATTGTGTAGTATGTTATTTTTACTTAGTTAATACCACTTGGACTTGTCATTGTGGTCACTATAAATGTTTTGGTTTACCAAATTTGAAGAGGTTTATTTTGTGGTTTTTTTTGTAATAAAAGTAACATTGGTGGTTGTTTTTGAAATATTGTTTGAAAGGCTTTTTTGTTGTTTTTGGGTAAACGAATGTTCAAATAAAGAAAACATCTATGGTGAAAATCACATCTTTATACTCTTTCTACATTATCAGCTCATTTTTGTAACAATTTCACGTTAATAAAAATACTAGAGGCAGTGTGAATTTCATCACATCCGAAGGTTTTATGTTGGAGATCTTAAAAGATCAAGGGCTTGCCTCGTATATCTATGTTGAATCTTTAATATTTACTTTTATGTATATTAGACAGCTTAAATCTTTTGCGCATCCTTAGCATTTTAAAATTTTATATCAAAAGATTTTTAATCTTTCAATAAAATATCACACCACATTTACGAATTTTGTTAATACATCTTAAGTTAATTTTTCACCAAAACACCATTCGTACATGAAAAATGTATCATTACGATAGAATAGGTAAGACATCTCCTCTTGAAGGTTGGATATGCTCACATCCCTAAATACCCCTGCTAACTGAGCCTGAACTAAAGCAATGTGAAGGCCTTCCATCGCAATAATTAAAACAAAAAAGAAGGAGGTTATCCCTACTACAAACCCCTTTGCATATCTAAATCATTAGGTGAACCATTGACCTAAGTCGAAACTCCAGACAAAGAAAGCACCGCTCTAATCCCAACACACCAAGTCGACCCAAACTCCATAATATGCAAAATCTCCAGGTGATAATCCCAAGAAAGTGAATCATAAGCTTTCCTTAAGTTCACCTTGAAAACCATTGTACGCCTCTATTAAGATTTACAACATGTTGTAGGATCATTATCCTTAACAACAACCACTGAATTAAATGAAAGAACAAGAAGGTATTCACAAGGTCTTAATCGAAAACTGATTTCAATTAAGGTTTTCAATAAGAACTTTTTCTCTCACAAAGATACATATATATATATATATATATATATACACACACACATATATATATATATATATATATATACATATATATATATATATATATATATATATATATATATATATATATATATATAAGATGCATAAAGTCGCGTTTTACAATGAAACCTAAAACAACTATATATACCAAGAAGTATAAAATATCTATGGAAATCCCAACATGTCAAGGATTTAGAACAAACTATACATATATAAGATCCTAATCACTAAGATTGCGGATTTGGAAACCATAATGCATAAGTAAGACGTTCACGTTGGCGCTCATGAATATCGAATAATGTGTTTTTGATGTTGATAGATTACCATCGTAAAGAAGCTTTGTCACAACATATTATAAGGTTTGACCTTACAATCTTCCATAATAAATGATGTCAAAACCGTTAAAACAACCGCCTAAAATTATGAGTTAAAACCTTTTCTACGTCATTGATAATTTCAGTCTTGATCCATTTGTAGTCATTAATCACAAGTTCTTCTCTTCTTTTCCTAAATTGAAAATACAATAGAAAATGAAAGAAATCTACAATTCCATGATACATACACACCAATCTCAGATGAAAAAGATGATCAGTTGGAGCATTTGGAATATCATTAGACCTCATAAAACATATCACACCATTTACTCCCCTGTAGAACATTCCATGAACCGGAGATTTGATAAAAAGAAGTTCCTTAGGGATGACTCCAAGAGATAAGGAATTGTTAATAACCATTAAACCAAAGGGCATGAGAAATTATGCATGCTTAACTCTCCTATGTCTTTTCCCTTATGGAACATTGGGAGAAGGTCTAGATGTAGATGTTGAAGTTGAGGCATCAGTTGGAACAAGGTTAAGATTCGGAACCTTATTCATCATTAGATTCAGGGCTAGCTTTAGCACTTGAGAATGGATGCCATAATGTCCCGTACTTAACCAAATCAAGACACAATACCTTTTAGGGTATTCACCCTTGTCATCTTCTCTAGTGAGGTGTGTAGTGAGAATCTTTTGACTCTTAGGCTTGGTGAAACTTAATTTTACTAATAGGTCTTTACAAAACCTCTTTTCAAACACATCAACATGTTTTTAGAGGTTGACCTTGGTGTTTATATCTTCCAGCTTATTCTTCTTTTCAACTAGTGCATTGAACTGAAGTGTGACCCTTTTTTGCTCATCAAGATTTACCTTAATAGAAACCATATTTTTAACAACCTTGTCATCATTTATATGAATAGTTTTATTATTCGTGACAAGGTTGTGTTTGACACAAAAAGCTCTGACTTGATCTTCATACATCTTCCACTCAATAGCTTTCTCTTGGATTAAAGAGACCATTCGAACAAACAAAGCCAAATAGGGAACAATAAGAACAAACATTAGTCTTTCTCTTGATTTTAAAGAGGAGATTGGATTAAAATCCTAAAATGATTCAAATCTTGAAACTGAAATGTGCTCCTGCTCACGTTGTGGATCCCCGTGAGAACACTCCCCCTCACGATGAGAAAACTCTTCATGCTGACTTATACTTGGAAAAACAGTAGAAACGGGCTTAGCATGAATGGATTCCCCCAGATAAAAAAAAATTAAAGAAACCTTCCCCTATGTTATTGTTTTCATCATCATCACTCTCTTAATCTTCATCTTCATAGTCTTTAACAACTTCAGTCTTTTGAGAACAAGATTTTCCTTAACAGATAATGAACTCTCCTATTTTTGGCATCATCAGAAGGACCAGGGGTTGTAGTATTAGTAAGTGGTTTTAAAGAGGGAGGATGAAGTGGTGTATTGGATGTAATTAGAGGAGGTAATGGAGGAGGAGGAGGAGGATGGAAGAATTTTAGGGTTTCCGCAGCTAACACAACTAATTTTATGTCAGCAACATCAGCCTTAAGACATCCTATTCGATTAGCAAGTATCTGAGCTAACCCATTCAGGTTGTTGAGGGCTGTGAGTATTTGAGCATTAAGTTTTAAGATTCTAGCGGTAGAGAATTATGAAAAATGGTGTACCTTATTCATGGGAACCAACATCAATATTCATACAATCAGCTTTTTCAAAATTAGGGATGGAGGATTACCTTGTGCACCATGGGAGGATGATGAAGACTTGAAATATATGTGCTTACTGAGACGAGGTGGAGACATATGTGATGTAGCTCGAAAAGGATGGACTGTAATAATAGGAAAGTCAGATGAGGGTAAAGATTCAATAGAACATCTCCAAATTTCTTCCTGTTGATTCAATCATTCATCTCAGAAACCCTATTTCGTTTGGAAACATCAACATGGAAACATTGAATATTGTCTCTTCAACATCAGTTGAGGCAAGGATCTGAGCAATTTTGATGGATCGACGTTCATCTCTTCTTTTTCAAACCGAAGCATTATGCTCCAACATCACTTCTCTGACCTCCTCCATGGTCATTTGCATGTTCTCAGCCACTTCTTCCAAATTAATTGTTAACTTGATTTTCTTGGAAGGAGGGGGAGCTGAAGAACTACCAACGGCTGAGGAACTTCGAGCTTCAACGTCATTTGCTCCCCCTGGGAAGGAAGCCTTTCTTTTTCTTAGATTGAGTTGGTCATCATCTGTGACGACCCGAAATTTACCCCGTCAATTTTGACCACATCTTCCGTTAACAAAACCTACTTTATTAATTGTCCGTTAACCGTTTGGATTAGGTTAATTAATTTGGGACTTTTATAATGACTTCATAAGGGTTGAAACAAATTAGAATCACCCTCAATTATCCCTTGAAAAGTCTTAGTTTCAGCCAAGTCAAAATACGACCATTTAATCGGGTGCGACCAAAAGCCCCGTTTAACGTCAGTATCGGGTAGATTTCCACTAAACCACAAGCTCAACCCCTATATAAGGGGGAGTGGACTCCATTCACACCCTTTTCACTCTCTCTCTCTACACACTCTCTCTCTCTACAACTTGCTTTCGATCCAAAAACGCCCATTTCGAGCCCCAAACTAGTAAGTAATCTATCCTAACTTGTTGTGTAGCTTAGTTAACATGAAAATTCGTTTTTAAGACATCAAATAGGGGCCAATTCATGTGTTTACGGCCCAAGAACACTCTTGGACCGTGAACACCCTTAAGTGGGGTTTTGAAGCCCCAAAACCCCTCTAAATTGCTCCTAGGGCTTAGATATGACTTGTGGACTTACACCTTCAAGCTTAGAACACCAAAACCTTGCATTTTGGAGAGTAAACATGAGTTTACGGCCCAAGAACACTCTTGGACCGTAAACCCCTCTTCAAGGGCCGTGAACACCTTATAAGGTGTTAGAATTGCCCTCAAACACCTCCTAAGGCTTGGGAAAATGTCTAGAATCAACCACAAACGAAGTAGGGGCATTAAACATGAATTAAAATATGGACATAGGAGTTTACGGCCGTAACCCCCCCCCCCTTAGGATTGGTCCATGGGCCGTAAACACCCAAATAATGCCCAAATGATGCCCTAACACCCCCATTTGACTTGGAAAAATGCATAACTTTATTCCCTATCATTTAAAGCCTAAATTCATGTAGGAAATGACCAAGTGAGAGTTTACAGTCGTAAACTCCTTGTTTAGGGCCGTAAACTCCTTAAATGGTCCTACTGGAGCCTTAAACCCCTTCATATGCCTTATATTTGGACCTAGCCTAATTCTACGAGTGAGATAATACCTTAAAGCATCCTAAAACACCCCCACCATGATTTTACGGCCGTAAACTCATGGGGATATGGTCTTAGGGCCGTAAACTCTTTAAAGAGTTTACTCTTGAAGAGTAAACTCCCTAGCTAGGCCATATACTCCCTTAGATGTTACCCGGGACACCACTAGCACTTAACCAAAGTGTTTTCCGCACTTTAGGATGCGTATACGTGTTTAATTAGTATTATAATTACTAATTGTATGCAAACATATGTCATCATATGTTAATAGGTCACTAAGTGTGTTCAAGTCTTTACTTGACACCGAGCACCCAACCGGCACCTTCATCCGATCCACTTACAACAAGTGAGTTCATACCCCTGAATTAACCTTTTAAATGTTTTTACATGCTTTTATTGGGGGGGGGGGGGGAATACAAGTTAAAACATGCTAGTTATCATATCAATCATATGTGATTAATAACCCGCATGCACAAGGATTTATCACACTTTCAGTTGTTTTACCAAGTATAATACTATAGATGGTTTTCCAAAACATCTTTACTTGTTTAAATCTTTTCTCAAATTGTCTCTCGTGCTGTATGTTTTACTTCTAAACCAGTTACAACAGTGTTTTAAACAAAGGTTTTCTTTACTCATATTGTGTTATCAAATTATATTCAAAACGTGTTTATGAACGGTTTTCAAAGCTTGTTTTACATAATGATATCAAGTCGTAACTTCTTATTTTTAAAGGTTTTCCAAAGGTTATACCAGAGTTTTCTTTTATACTTCTAGACTTCTACTTCGTTAAATGCATGCCTGTACTTGTATAGTTATATAAATAATGTTTAAAAGACTTAGGAAGGCTAGTTCGCCCTATTTCCTTTTCCTCGTTGGGATGTGGTCTGGTGGGTATCGGATATCCGTCCGAAGGTCGTTTAAACATTAGTTATATATCATGTATACACATATAGACATAAAGGTTTACATTGACCAGTTCATTTCCCTTGGGTAGCAAGGGCATCCGTCCATTCATCACTCATAGATCAGAGACACTAGTAACTATTATAGGAATAATTAGGAGGTTCTATTCACTCTTTCTAGTACGAGAACTCCAATGAAGTCAGTTCATCCGCAAGTCTATATCATTTCTCCAGCGCCTCTAATAGAACTCAGAATACGAGATGCATCCTCTGGACACGGATCTCCCCGTCGTCAAGTTGGTAACCAGAGTCTCCTGGAGGGAGAGCGGGCATTGTGTGTATAGATCTATACGGGACTGACATTCCCGCACCCTGACTGCTAGCTACAGTCCACGGCCTACCAAGCCAAGGGGTGACAAATGTCATAGTTATTCCGACACTTGCAGGGCGTCAAGCACTCTAGTGTCAATCAGTATGGTTACGAGTATCTCCATGTTTACCTTATAATTCATGGCCTTAAGGTAACGAGAATTTAACACTGTATTCTTGAAACAACACTCTTAGGATTACCCTTTGTTTTAGACCTTGCTAGCTGTATCATTCATTTGATACTGTCTGGGTCTGTGTTTCTTTGTTTTAGACATTTCTAGCTGTATCGTTCACTTGATACTGTCTGGGGTCTGTATTTCTTTGTTTTAAGACCTTGCTAGCTGTATCGTACATTTGATACCATATGGGGTCTGTGTTTCTTTTGTTAGACAGAGCCAGGCATATCATTCATTTGATACTCTCCTGGAGTCTATGATTTCTTTTGCCTTAGTCAGTAGTGTTTCTGCTGAGGCATATGTTATTTTCCCTTAGTATTTTACTAGTGATATTCTCCTACTCTCTTTAAAGTCAAATACCGTATTTTGGTAATGATAGTGTTTAAGGGAAAATTACTCTTTACAACATAACTCTGTCAAGTCTTGGTAGAAGACTGCTTTTATTTAGAAAATATAGGATTTTCTGGAAAGGACCCTAATACATCGTAGATTCTATACTACTACTTTTATAAAGTTATTTTGAATAAAATGCTTACTTACACAAATGACACTAAATACTTATGAACTAACCAACATTTATAAAAATGCTGATACTCGCTTTCAAAATAACTTGTATTCTCAGGTCAGCATTAGACAGGTACAACCGGGAGCTTTTGTGAAGCCATCCTAGAACCGAGCTGCATCTATACTAGTTTCTGTATTACTTTGATGTCTCTATAAAATGTAAATTATATAAAACTATTACTATTAATGCAATGGTTGTTGTACTTTGATTACTATACTGCATATGTTGTGATACTTGACATGACGTCATCCATCCCAGAATGTTTCTGCCGTTCCGATTTTGGGGTCAAAAGGACCCAGTTGAGTGTGGAAAGGTTTTAGGGAGTCCCGAGGAGTGACCCAATGTTCTGGACCAAGCCATTGTTCTGGAAATTCATGGGACTCGGCGAGTGCATGAACAGACTCGGCGAGTCCAAGGCAATCTTCTTAAGGATGAAGATGAACTCGACGAGTTGTTCATACAACTCGGCGAGTCAAGGACAGGACATGTGTATCAGTTGAAGATGAACTCGACAAGTTATTCATACAACTCGGCGAGTCAGATGAAGATTCATTCGATGTTGAATTAGAAGGAAAACTCGTCGAGTCATCGCCTAACTCGACGAGTAGAGATGGGTATAAGGACAAATGGAAAGATAGGGACTCGGCGAGTTGGCAAACCAACTCGGTGAGTCAGGTCAACTGGAAGTTGACTTTGACTTGGTCAGGGGTAAAATAGTCAGTTTACCCTAAGAACAGTTAGCAGTGTATGACTAAGTGTTTTGTGGGAATTATATCCGGAGCAGCAGCGGTAGCAGTCAGGGGATTCCCGCACTGATCAGCAGCTACTACGAGGTGAGTTACCTTCAAGTTGCGGTGGGTCTACGGCCACAATGACGACCCACCAATAGGAATTGTATGCTAGATGATTGCCTTTGTGATATCATCTAGGTTTGCTACTACCTGATATGTTATATGCTGGCATGATATGTTATATGTGATAGCGGTAGTAGGGGGAATAGTCCCCAAGTTCGGTTGTTAGGACCGAAGGGTAGCTCGGACACCCCAGATATGTCTGATAGTATGTTTATGTTATGATACATGTGATAGTAGTAGTAGGGGGTCGAATAGTCCCCGAGGGTCGGTTGTTAGGACCGACGGGTAGGTCAGCACCCCAAAATGGCTTGACACGGGTAGGTAGTGTTGGAATAGTGTCTAAGGCCGCAACTATATTAGGCAAGTATTTGACCCAATTGTGCATGGTCCTTTTAGGTTGCCTTCACCATAGCAACTTGATGAGATGATTTATTATGAGAGAATAAATATTATTGATATATTATATGAATAATATAATGAATAATAATATTGTTATTTGATTAATATAAGTCATAAATTAATTAGTATTAATTTGGTGACTTAAAGAGATTAATTAAATAAGAGGGTATAAACTGTCAATTGTTTGATAGTTACACTTTGGGCTGTAAATCCTTCTTGGGTAGAGGATGGACGGATTCTAGGGCTTGGGATAGCCTCAAATTTGTCCAAGGATATCTTAAGTAAGGATTAGGATTGCTTTAAGGAAAGATTATCCAACTAGGGTTTAAGGGTGAAACCCTAGGAGCCTTACAAGTATAAATAGACCCCTAGGGCAAGGGAAATCGGCACCTCTGGTAAAGCAAAGAAACCCTGGACGAATTCTAATCGCTCTCCTCTCTCTCAAATCATCCTCCTTGCTAGTTGGTGTTTGTAAGCCATTAGAGGAGTGACAATTGTGACTCTAGAGCTCCAAAACAACAAGATCAAAACAAGAGATTCAAAGGTAAACTTCTAGATCTGATTTTGTATTGTTCTTATATCTAATTAGTCATTAGAAGTCTTGGACTCAAAGAATGTTTAATTAGAGAAACCTAGATCCAAGCATTAGGGTTTGCATGTGCACATAGGAATGTTCATATGGCCAAAACCCATCAGTGGTATCAGAGCCTAGATTGGTTTCTATTAAATTGTTGCTTGTTTGTTTGAATCTTATTTGCAAAATTCGATTTTTGTGTTTCTGGGTCATGGACTCGGTGAGTCCTATAGTGGACTCGGCGAGTTGGCCTGACTCGGCAAGTCCAGAATGGGTACTCGGCGAGTCCAAGCGTCAGGAAGGGCCAGATTCAGTATTTTTTGATATTTATCTTATGGAAACTTGCCTTTATCATATTAGATCAACCCTAATCCGATTTTTTGATATATATGACTATAATCTTGATCTAATTAAAGGGATTTATCAATTAATAAAATATTTAATTTCATTATGTGATAATTAGTTAATTATTTTGATTAAATTGGTAAATTATTATGCAAGAAATCTTAAATAAATCAAATATAAATAATTATGGAATTAATAGTTAATTGAGATTATTTGTTATTTGATCATCCATGTTTCAAATGTTTAAAACTTTTCCTCAAGTTTTGAAATTTATGTTTTGTGATTAAAAGTTTTAATTTAGAAAATTTAAATTTCAAAACCTAGAATTTTACAAGCTTAAAATAGAACCCTATACTAATATAATATTACAAGATTAATATATATATATATATATATATATATATATATATATATATATATATATATAACTAAAATGCTAGTCTTACCGTTAGTAGGCCTCATTGACGAAGCCGATCTATAAGGTGGGTATAAGGTTACGGCCTATAAAATGGCGGTTAATGGGTGTACACTCACACCCACCGCTTGCTTGATCGGTGGAGGGTCGTTAGCCGAACGGGTAGGATAGGGCAACCTCATCCTCTCATTAAAAGTATAATTTGAAATTCAAAGTAACTACACATTTTTTTAAAATTTCCCAATCTTAGTTACTTTAGGAAAAGTGAATTGATGCAATCCCATGAAATTACACTTTGCACCCTTGCTAAGAAGTTACTGGAGCATGTGTGGTTTACCGACACACTAATTGGTTCTAAGCAAAGGTGGCAAAGGGTGATTCATTGTTTATCATAGTTTGATGGAGCGTGTGTGGTTTACCGGCACATCGAATAGGTGATCGTTACAATGAAGGCACCATGTGAATTTGCATGGTAATTCACACCCGCTTTGTGATCCTCGGTATCTCAGTCACAAACAAGAGGGGCATATCGAGATTTGAACATGCCATTGAAAAGTTTCAATGAATCTCATCTAAACCTAGGAATTCTCAAATTCATTTAGAACTTAAAGTTAGGTTTTCATGGTGGAGAATTAGTGAATCGTCATTCACTTACCTTCAAATTGTTTGCATGTTAGATTACGACATCCCTTTTCTAATATGTAAATATTGTTGTTGGATCCTAGCCCTAATTTTTCTTATTGGGTGATAATTAGGGATTCATATTCTAATCTATCTTTGTCCTTTCTATTTGTAGATGTCAAACGCAAACAACGCTGCTGCTAGTTCATTCACATTGATGAGCCTTTGTCAAAAGGTCACCTTCGATGGAACGAACTTTAGCGAATGGATAAGATACATTCTCACTATTGCTCGCTATGAGGATAAGGAGTATGTCCTCGATGAGAAGCTCAAGAAAATCAACCCTGAAATCGCTACTCTGGCTGAAATGACCACTTTTGAAACTCACGAGCGAGATGCAACAAAGGTACATTGCATCATGATAGCCACTATGAACTCCGAATTCCAAAAGTCCTATGAGGACATGTACCCGTATGAGATGCATCAAGACTTATTGGAGAGATACCACCAAAACGCGAGACAAGAGCGTTATGAGATTTTCACTAACATGATTTCCGCTAAGATGGGTCATGGAGAGTCTCTTACCGTGCACCTGCAAAAGATGCAAAGGTATGTCGATCGTCTTCGCAAGTTGAATGTTGACTTTGGGGAAGACTTGGCGATCGACATGGTGCTTCATTCTTTGCCTCCAAGCTACAATCAATTTAGGATGACCTACCACATGAACAAAGAAGAGGTCACCCTAAGCAAACTCCAAGGTCTCTTGAGGGTTGCTGAGAGAAACTTCAAGGACAAGTCTGTTGCACCAACTCCCAATCCACTCGCTGCTCCTGTCTTGGCTATTGGACAAGGAAAGGGAAAGAAGAGGAAGGCTTCGTCTAAGAACCATCGCAAGGTTAAAGCCCGAGATGGTGCCTCTTCTAATGGGACCAAAGTTGATCCTGCTAAGCCCTGTCCTAACCAAAAGGAGGCAGAGTGCCACCACTGCCACAAGATAGGACATTGGAAGAGAAGCTGCCCAGAGTACCTGCAAGCCATCAAGGAAGGAAAGATCAAGCCGTCCTTCGCAGGTATATACACAATTAAATCTAACGATTCATCTCATGCTATTTCTTGGGTTCTTGATACCGGTTGTGGTTACCACATTTGTTCTAATGTGCAGGGACTAAGAAGAAATAGGGATGTGGAGGCTGGAAGAATTAATCTAATCATGGGGAACAGAAGATTGTCGCCTGTGACCAAGATTGGAGTATATTCTTTAGTGCTTAGGAATGGTTTAAGTTTGGATTTCAACAATTGTTGCTATTCGCCAGAAATGGCTAGAAACATCATTTCATTTCATGGTTTTTTAAGACAAGGTTTTAGATTTTCTTTTAATAATGAGAATGGTTCTATTTTGGTTTATCTAAATGGTGTCTTTTATTTTGAAGCTATACCATGTAATGGAATTTATGAAACTGTTATGATTGTTGATAACTTAGGAAATGATGTTTTGAACATAGATTCTTCCAATAGTATGGATAAAGCATCCTTGTGGCATTGTCGTCTTGGACATGTAAACAAGAAACGCATAGCCCAACTCCAAAAGGATGGGGTGTTGGAGTCATTCAACCTTAGGGAAGATGACACATGCGAGTCTTGTTTACTTGGAAAGATGACCAAGTCACCCTTCACAAGTACATGTGAAAGAGGTGAGGATCTATTGGACCTAATACATACCGATGTATGTGGACCGTTTAGATCAACCACGAAGGATGGGAACCGCTTCTACGTAACTTTTACCGATGACTATAGCAGATATGGGTATATCTATTTAATCAAGCAAAAGTCAGAAACTTTTGAAAAGTTCAAAGAGTTCAAGAATGAAGTGGAGAATCAATTGGGCAGGAAAATCAAGATGCTTTGATCCGATCGAGGAGGAGAGTACCTAAGTCTTGAATTCCACGATTATCTCAAGGAGTGTGGAATAGTTTCACAATTGACGCCTCCTAGGACACCGCAGTTGAATGGTGTGGCAGAAAGGCGTAATCGAACCTTATTGGGTATCGTTCGCTCTATGATGAGTCGTGCTTCACTGCCTATCTCTTTTTGGGGGTATGCCTTAGAGACTGCCACCCATATCCTTAACCGAGTCCCTACTAAGAAGGTTGCCAAAACACCTCACGAGATGTGGACAGGGAAAGCTCCCTCGTTGGCACATATCAAGGTTTGGGGTTGCGAGGCTTTCGTAAGACGAGATACTCACGACAAGCTCGAACCTCATAGTGAGCGATGTATTTTCATCGGCTACCCGCAAAAATCCTTTGGATATCTCTTCTATAGACCGAAGGACAATGTTGTCTTCGTTGCAAGGAGAGGAGTTTTCCGAGAGCAAGAACTCATAGGCCAAGGAGACAGTAGGAGGCAAATCGAGCTTCAAGAGATTCAAGAGTCGATAGATGAAAGAACCTCTACCGCTGGCACTCAACCCGAGGAGGAAACTCCGGTTGAACTGATTGACGAGTCCTTACCTCTTAGACGTTCCGAAAGAGTTAGAGTTCAACCCCAATTTTAGGGTTTTCACATCACTACCGAAGGGGACACGTATATTAGTGATGGTACACTAATAAACCTTGATGAACCTAATAGCTATAAGGAAGCCATGGCAGGCCCGGAGTCTGCGAAATGGAAAGAGGCAATGGATAGCGAGATCCAATCCATGTATGATAACCAAGTTTGGAATTTGGTTGATAATGTGCCCGGACGTAAGACCGTTGGGTGCAAATGGATCTTCATGAAGAAGACCGATGTGGATGGAAACGTACACACATATAAAGCACGATTGATCGCGAAGGGCTTTACTCAAACTCCTGGAGTTGACTATGACGAGACCTTCTCACCGGTTGCGAAGATAAAATCTATCAGAGTGATGCTAGCGATTGCCTCATTTCATGATTATGAGATTTGGCAAATGGATGTCAAGACCGCTTTCCTTAACGGAAAGTTGGCTGAGGATGTTTACATGGCTCAGCCAGAGGGGTTTGTGGATCCGATGCATCCGAATAGAGTGTGTAAGCTTGAGAAGTCCATTTATGGACTTAAGCAAGCGTCTCGCAGATGGAATCTTTGCTTCGATGAGAAAGTCAAAGAGTTTGGATTTGTACGAAGCGAAGATGAATCGTGTGTATATGTTAAAGCCAGTGGGAGCATAGTTAGCTTTCTCATTTTGTATGTCGATGACATACTACTCATAGGAAATGACGTCCCGACTCTGCAGGAGGTTAAGTCCTGGCTCGGGAAGTGCTTCGTTATGAAGGACCTCAGAGAGGCTTCCTATATTTTGGGAATAAGGATAGTAAGAGAGAGAAGTAAGAGACTAATAGGACTTAGTTAGAACACTCACTTAGAAAAGGTACTGAAACGTTTTAGTATGGAAAACTCGAAGAAGGGAGAATTACCGATACAAAGTAATGCCAAGTTGAGTAAGACTCAAAGTCCGAGTACCGAAGCTGAGATAGCAGAAATGAGCCGAGTACCATAAGCTTCCGCAGTTGGTTCAATCATGTATGCTATGACTTGTACTCTCCCTGATGTAGCCTTTGCATTGAGCATGGTTAGCAGATATCAAGGGAACCCTGGCAGAGCTCATTGGGTTGCGGTTAAGAATATCCTTAAGTACCTTTGGAGGACGAAGGAATGGTTCTTAGTCCTCGGAGGGAGTGATGACTTGAAGGTGCGAGGGTATAGTGACGCCAGCTTTCAGACCGACAGGGACAACTATTGTTCACAGTCGGGCTGGGTCTTTACCCTGAATGGAGGAGCAGTGACTTGGAAAAGTTCCAAACAGGAAACTGTAGCTGATTCAACGTGCGAATCAGAGTACATTGCAGCGAGTGAAGCATTGAAGGAGGCAATATGGCTGAAGAACTTCATCAGTGATCTTGGAGTTGTACCTGCCATAAAGGAGCCCATGGAGATTTTCTGTGATAATGAAGGAGCGGTTGCTTTGACCAAGGAACCGAGGGATCATGGTAGATCTAGACATATCAACAGAAAATATCACTTTATTAGACATCGTGTAGAAGAAGGACAACTCGTAGTGAAGAGGATATCATCAGAAGATAACCCAACAGATCCGCTTACGAAGGGACTGAGTAGCGTTAAGCACTTGCAGCATGCTAAGAGTATTGGGCTGAAGGATGATATTAGCATAGATTAGATAGTATTAGAAACATGTAATAGATAAATGTAATTAACATTTGATGATTAAATAAAGGAGTTTTATTTATGAGTAATGTTACTGTCTTATGTTAATTGTTTAACTATTGTTTCATTTTGCATGTTTTGACTTCCAGAATAATTGAGTTTATTAAGAATAATCGAATTATTCCAATTGTCCACAATCGTTCATATGTTGGGAGTAGATATGAATGAAGATTTTCGTGAATTGGTGCGTAGATTGTCTAAATGGTATTAGACATGGAAAAAGATTGTTGCGACGTTCATGAGTGCTTATGAACTGGTTTTGAGCATTGGAATAAACTCGTGCTTGCTGGAATCACCTTATGGAATAAGATATAAAAGGGTGATCGCAAGACGATAATATCATATAGTCTTAAAACCTAGATATATGGTTTGTTGTTTGTTAATTGGTTGTACATTGATAATGCGAAAACGCATCAGTAACTCGATGTTATAAAATGCATTGTTGTGCATAGTTGATTAATGAATAAGTAAATGCATATAAGTCAAAGTTTATCTGTAACTTTTATTCTAAGAAAGTAAAAGCGATATCTCGGCCGCTCGATGATTTGATTTGACTTATGTGCTGGGCCCCGTCAGAACTGAATTGATGTGTTCGATTAAGTTCTATGTCGAATAAATCGGAGATCGAGAAACCAACATGCTTGACTAATCATTCCATAGAATTGTCAGCATGATATCTAACAGAGGACTGTACGATCCCTTATCTAAAGGACAAGATTGATTAGATCAAAGTTTGACAGCGTCTTTGAGAGCTACGATTGCAAATCAAATCGTACTTGTGTATATAGTTACTAGACTTATCCAAGTGGGAGACTGTTGGAATAGTGTCTAAGGCTGCAACTATATTAGGCAAGTATTTGACCCGATTGTGCATAGTCCTTTTGGGTTGCCTTCACCATAGCAACTTGATGAGATGATTTATTATGAGAGAATAAATATTATTGATATATTATAAGAATAATATAATGAATAATAATATTGTTATTTGATTAATATAAGTCATAAATTAATCAGTATTAATTTGGTGACTTAAAGAGATTAATTAAATAAGAGGGTATAAACTGTCAATTGTTTGATAGTTACACTTTGGGCTGTAAATCCTTCTTGGATAGAGGATGGATGGATTCTAGGGCTTGGGATAGCCTCAAATTCGTCCAAGGCTATCTTAAGTAAGGATTAGGATTGCTTTAAGGAAAGATTATCCAACTAGGGTTTAAGGGTGAAACCCTAGGAGCCTTACAAGTATAAATAGACCCCTAGGGCAAGGGAAATCGGCACCTCTGCTAAAGCAAAGAAACCCCGACCGAATTTTAATCCCTCTCCTCTCTCTCAAATCATCCTCCTTTCTAGTTGGTGTTTGTAATCCATTAGAGGAGTGACAATTGTGACTCTAGAGCTCCAAGACAACAAGATCAAAACAAGGGATTCAAAGGTAAACTTCTAGATCTGATTTTGTATTGTTCTTATATCTAATTAGTCATTAGAAGTCTTGGATTCAAAGCATGTTTAATTAGAGAAACCTAGATCCAAGCATTAGGGTTTGCATGTGCACATAGGAATGTTCATATGGACAAAACCCATCAGGTCGGCACCCCAGAATGGCCGTACGGGTAGGTCGGCACCCTAGAATGGCCCGACAGTATGTATGTTAGGTGATTGTATGGTATGTGGTACGATGGGGGAACTCACTAAGCTTCATGCTTACAGTTTTCAGTTTTGGTTTCACGTACCTTTTCAGCGAAAGGGAAGGAGCTGGCGCGGTAGCGGCACATCAAACACACATTATTTTCCGCACTATGAATTATTCTGGGATTTGTACTCTGACATTATTATGTTTTTATGATTCGGTTTTCAGACACGAGACATGTTTTTATGAAATGATACGATCGGTTGATATTTTGTTACAAATGTTTTGCAAATCACTTAATCAAAAATGAAATTTTTGGACGTGAAAATTGGGTCGTTACATTGTATTGAAAAAATGTAAATTCTATATTTTATCAATGTGATGGTGGTGTTTGCTTTGGTTACTATTATGCAATTGTTGTGGTACTATACATAACGTCCTCCACCCTCAAACGTTTTCCTCCGTTCTGGTTTGGGCGTGTGACAATAGGAAATAAAGATTTTACCTTAATTAAAAATGAAAAAATTTAGCATGATTTTTGGGATTTTACAAGTTGGTATTAGAGCCCTGGTTTGAGCAAATTGGATAAGCATTCGTGTGAATCCAGACTCAAACTAAGGATTTCTAAAGCTTTCAAAATTGATTTCAAAATTATTTTCAAAGTTGTTTACAAGGGTAGCCAAAGGAAGATGAAATGTGTAGGATTAGTAAGAGCAAGAAAGTATACCCCAAGATACCTACAGTATTATTTTCTTATGATGATTATGATACAATCACATGCTAGCTGTAGGTTAGAGATCTTCAGGAATTGCATGATAGAATTGCGTGATGTGTGATGCTTGATAACCTAGGAAAATCTCGTATATGCTAGATGGAATTAACATCATTGCTTACTGTATGCATCATAGTTGTACATAACTAAGATTTTATATCCTGAGAATGTTTGATTTAGCCTTATTTCTTGTTCCGTGTTTTTTGTGGTCTTAGGGTAGATTCAAGTACTCGATTATCTATGGAATCTAGCATTATGTATGACTACACGCGACAGCAGAGTTAGTGGAAGTTTCATGAGTGAGTTTGGGTGTAACAGGATAGTTTTGGGATGATTAACCACGAGAGAGAGGGAGAGAGAGAGAGAGAGAGAGAGAGAGAGAGATTATAGTATGTATGTGTATCCTAGTTATTGGATTGTTGTCTGGTAGTTTATGATGATCCATTGAGACAAATACGGGTAGGTGTGGAAGGTAGTATGGGCATGTACTAGTGGAAGCATAAGAACCATATGTGTAATAAGGAATTGAAATATTTCGAGGGTTTAGTCTCTTCGTATTGGTTGTAGTAGTCTGAATTGTGGCATTTATGATATTTATTTTGGTTCATTTTTAGTATGGTGTTCACGAGGGGTTCAGGATTTGTAACCGGTGGCCAAGATTGGCCAAGATTGTCAAATGATGACATTTGCGAGTTGATCACCAATAAGGTGGGTGTTTCTGTTCGAGGTTTCATTCCCAAGGTTTTTGGGTCTATCAAGACTACAACGATTGAGTTATTCGATGAGTGGTATGTCGTTGTATCTGAGGCTGCTGCTGTTGCAGCCACCGCAACTGTTGTTGTTGCAGGGGTTTAGGGGAGTGGTTCATTCTAGTACCGGGACTTCAGCAATACAAATCCCCTAGAGTTCAATGGGGCCAAATACCCGATCATTTCTATGAGGTGCCTATCAGATATGGAAGGTTGTTTCTTCACCTGTTCCTGTCCAGAGGACTGGAAAGGAAAATGCACTATGAACCTTCTTCGATTGGGCACAAATGACTGGTGGAACCTAGTGACTAGTTCTTATACTTCCGAGCAGAGGACTGTTGTTACTTGGGAGCAGTTCCTTGGGATGTTTCACACTAGGTATGATACCTTGGTGGAGAGGGAGAGGTTGGCTCAGGAGTATCTGGATTTGAGGCAGAGGACGGAGTCGGTAACGAAGATCACCAAGATGTTTACTAATAGAGCTCTTTTGTTCCCTGAGTGTGCTGCTACAGAGCATGCCCAGATGACACAATACTTGAGCATGCTCAAGATTGACATTCGGCAGTTTGTGTCTAGCTATTGTTACATTACCCTCTTTGAGCTTTAGGATGTCACGTGGAGACAGGAGATTGAGTTTGAGACTTAGACCAGGGAGCAGAGGTAGGCTCTCATTCAGTCATAGTCTGTAGCGAAGCAGTTCAAGCCCGTTGATTCATGATCTAGGGGACAGAGGGGTCGTACTTGTGGCAAGTGTGGCAAGTTTCAGGAAGGTTGTTGTCGATCTTCTTCTGGGTGCAACAAATGTGGAAAAGAGGGGCATTATATGATGGTTGTCGTCAGCATGCCCCATTAGCGAGCACCAGGATTTGTTACCATTGTGAGCAGGTTGGCCATGTAAAGGCCAACTATCCCTTGCTAGCTGCTAGACCAATGCATGTGAGATCCCCAAATTCACGGCCAGAAAAGACCGGTTTCATTTATGCTTTTAAAATAATTTCAGAGTAAATCCATTGATTTAAAAAAGTTGTGGAATTTGTCCCTAAAACAATACATGATAAAATAAGTTTTATCAAAGCATTTCTTAAAGAAATGTATTTTCATTATATATTAAAACTCGGGATGTCATGTTGCGATACAGACACGAAAGCATAAACAATAAAACATAGACCTTACACAATTATATACAACTATTGGTCTATAAACAAAAACATCTTTACAAGTTCTCCAACTTATGCCCTCGTGCCACTACCTGTAATACAAAGAAACTGAGTGGGTTAGGTGTGGGATCCTGGTGAGCATATAGGGTTTTCAACCCACAATAAATAGTTATATTTAATTTCACCAACCAACAATAACCCGATTATCCATTCCCGTTATCCTCACTTTACGTCCCTATGACAACAACTATTATAAGGGACCTAATCTAGGATTTTCATCGGGACAGACACTATTGCAATGGGGTTTCCTCAACAATAAATGTCCGAAAGGAAACCATGAGGGGGATAGAGTACACCGGTGAACATATCATTCACATCGTAAGCCACTAATGCTCATGTCGTGAGCTTGAAAGGTCACTGCGTTCCTCATGGACACTTGCCCTAGAAGGTGTCCATCACCTGCTCATGTCGTGAACATTGTGCTCACGTCGTGAGCTCTGACACAGGGGTTGAAGTTCGTGCCCCGAACTTCAGAAATTCATATCTTTCACATACGAGCTTTGTTTTCAACGTTCTTTATATGCACGCGTAGGTGAGATTATGCTCTACAACTCTCCTTTAGACTCCGTCGGCTAATTTTGATTTTAACTTTTATCATATTATTTTTAGTAAGTCGGGATAGGAAAACTCCTTTAGAAATTCATAACTCCTTCATCTGACGTCCATTTTCGTCTGTCTTTTTACCGTTGGACTACTATCGACGAGATCTTCGATTCTCGTTTAGATTGTTTCGGCTAGAAATCACTCGATCTCATATTCAAACTTTGGGCTGCATACCGCTAAGTCGAAACTTCAAAAATTCATAACTTTCTCATACGAAGTCAGGTTTAGACTTTCTTTTTATGCACACTCTCGGTTTAACTTATTCTACGCCTTTCGTTTAGATCACTAAGGCTAAATATCTCTCAGTCGTCAACTCACTATTTATGTCACACGGTGTCGCACCGGTTCTGTCTCGAAACTTTGACAGCTCATAACTTCTTCGTTATAACTCAGATTTCGGCATTCTTTAAATTTTTGGAATCCTCGTAACGACCACTACAACTTCCTTCATAGATATAGGGTTTATCTAATATTTCATTTTAACTCTTATTTTATCCTTAATTCATTTAAATCACACAATTAAGCATAAAACACATAACACACAAAATAATACATATTTATTATTTCGCAACGGTTTACAAAGGTTAACCTAGACTATTACATCATCTTTAACGCCTAGCCTAGAAACACGGGTGTTACAATTCTCTCCCCTTTAGGATGATTTTTTCCCCGGAATCACACATCAACAAACAAATGCGAATAACGACTGATCATGTCACTCTTCGTTTCCCAGGTAAGATTTAACCCATTCACATGTTTCCATCGGACAAGCACTAATTCGACCATCTTGCGTTGCAACTTCTTAGTCTTTTGGTCAACGATTGCCTATGGTTCTTCAATTAACCTTTTGTTCTCATCAATTCTTAATTCATATATTGGAATTATATTGGGAACTTCTCCTGTGAACTTCCTCAAATAACACACATCGAAAGTGTTATGAATTCCATTCAGTTCTTCGAGTAATTCGAGCTTGTAAGCTTGGTTCCCAATCCTCTGAAGAACGTTAAATGGTCCAATAAACCTTGGACTTAACTTTCCCCTTTTTCCAAACCATATAAATCCCTTCCACGGTGAGACTTTAAGCAAAACTGAATCTCCAACTTCAAAAGTCATCAGTCTTCGCTTGTTGTCAGCATAGCTCTTTGACGATCCTGCGCTGCTAACATTCTTTCCCTAATTATTTTCAACTTATCAGCAGTTTATGGACTATCTCAGGTCCCATAAACTTCTTTTCCTCAGCCTCAAGCCAACAAGATAGCGTACAACATTTTTGTCCCTACATAGCTTGATAAGGTGCCATCTTTATGCTTGAGTGGAAACTATTATTGTAGGAGAATTCTACCAAAGGTAAATGTTTATCCCAGTTACCTTGGAATTCAAGGGTACATGCCCTCAGTATATCTTCAAGTGTTTGTATCATTCGCTCGCTCTGACCATTAGTTTGTGGATGGTAAGCTGTACCCAAACACAACTTGGTACCCAATTCCTGTTGTAGACTTCTCCAAAACCTCGAGGTGAAACGGCTATCACGATCCGACACAATCGTTAACGGAACACTATGAAGCCTCACAATTTCTTTCACGTAAGAATTCACAAGCTTATTCATAGACCATTTCTCATTGGCGGCTATGAAGTGCGCACTCTAAGTGAATCAATTAACGACCACCCAAATCATGTCGTGACCGTTCTTTTTTCTGGGCAATTTAGTGACAAAATCCATAGCAATGTCTTCCCATTTACCCATAGGTACATGAAAAGGTTCTAAACTCCCATATGGTTTCTGATGTTGTGCCTTAACTCTTGCACATGTCACACACTCGGCCACACACTTTGCAATATCAAGCTTCATAGTCGGCCACCAGTAATAGGGTTTTAGGTCCCTATACATTTTAGTGCTACCGGGATGAATCGAGTACATGGTTTTGTGAGCTTCTTCCATCAGAAGATCTTTTACTTCTCCTGACTTAGGCACCCAAATTTGATCTTGTAATACCTTCAGTCCATGACTGTTTATACCGAACATTAACGTTTTGCCTAAACATTCTCCCTTTCGGTCATTCTTCTCAGAAGCTTCTTCTTGAGTTTTCTTTATACTCTCCACAATTTTCGAGACAACTTCTATTCTCAACGCTCTTGGCCTTTTTCTTTCAAGATTGACTTTTCGACTGAGAGCATCAGCGACAACATTTGCTTTAACGGGTGGTAAAGTATCTCACAGTCGTAGTCTGTCAGTAACTCTATCAAGAGGCGTTGCCTCATATTCAATTCTTTCTGATTAAAGAGATATTGGAGACTCTTATGATTAGTGAAAAGTTTTCACTTCGAGCCATAGAGGTAATGCCTCCATATTTTTAGAGCAAATACTACCGCTGCCAACTCCAAATCATGAGTGGGGTAGTTCTTTTCATTCTCTTTCAGCTGTCGAGACGCATACGCTATCACCCTTTCTCTTTGGGTCAAAACACAACCCAATCCAACACCAGAAGCATCGCTATAGACAGTGAAGTCTTCAACTCCATTGGGTAGAGAAAGAATCGGTGCCTCACATAGCTTCCTCTTTAGCAGCTCGAATGCTTCTTTGTGTTTATCACTCCAAGCATAAGTACCTCCTTTGTGAGTCAAAGCTGTTAATGGAGTAGCGATCGAAGAAAAGCCTTGGATAAACCTTCGGTAATATCCGGATAATCCCAAAAAACTTCGGATCTCTGTGGAACTTTTCGGTTGTTCCTATTTCATCACAACTTCAATCTTTGCTGGATCATCCATTATCCCTTCTTGGTTGACCACATGACCCAAGAATTGGACTTCTCGAATCCAAAAATCACATTTGGAGAACTTGGCATACAGCTTCTCCTTCTTCAAGACTTCTAACACTTCTCACAAGTGTCTGCCATGCTCCTCTTGGCTTTTCGAGTAAATCAGAATGTCATCTATGAACACTATCACATATTTATGAAGGAACACATTACAAACTCTATTCATTAAATCCATGAATGCTGCTGGAGCATTGGTTAGTCCAAGCGACATAACCAAAAACTCGTAGTGTCCATATTGTGTTCTGAATGCAGTCTTCTTGATATCCTGCTCTCTCACCTTTAGCTGATGATATCCTGACCTTAGGTCGATCTTTGAAAAATAACTTGAACCTTGTAGTTGGTTGAACAAGTCATCAATCCTTGGCAATGGATATCTATTCTTTATCGTTGCCTTGTTCAGCTCTCTATAATCAATGAACATCCTCATACACCCGTCCTTTTTCTTTACGAATAACACCGGAGCTCCCCAAGGTGATGAACTAGGTCTAATGAAACCTGTGTCCAATAACTCCTGAATTTGCCTCATCAGCTCATTCATCTCTGTTGGTGCTAACGGGTAAAGTGCTTTTGCTATTGGCGTCGTCCCTGGTAACAAGTCTATTTTGAACTCCACTTGTCTATCAGGCGGTAATCAAGGAAGATCTTCGGGAAATACTTCCGGATAATCACACACGACAGGAATGCTCTACATCTCCTTTTTCTCCTTCTTAGCATCGATCATGAATGCTAGATACGATGTACATCCCTTGGCCAAACACCTTCTGGCTTTCATTAGGGAAATAATTCCATAATTTACTCTGCGTTTGTCCCCATACACCATAAATGACTCTTTCCGTGGTGGGTTTACTTTTACTATCTTCTTTCTACACAATATTTCAGCATCATTGGCGCTAAGCCAATCCATTCCCAGCACGATGTCGAAACCATTTAACTCAATAGGCAATAATTTCTCGTGGAACTTATTCCCATCCAAATCAATTAAGATGTTTTTCATATGATGGATAACAGGTATAAACATGCCACTAGCAACTTCGACTAATAAAGAATTATCTAGTCTATCGACAAGCAAAGCTAGTTTTCTACCAAATTCATGCGAAATAAAGGAGTAGTTGGCTCCATAATCAAATAAAATTTAGGCAGGCAATTCGTTTACGAGAAAGGTACCTGAAGCGATATCAGCTTCATCTTTAGCAGCTTCCATTGTCATCTGGAAGGCTCTCGCCTTCGGCTTTGGTGGAATGTTGGGTTTTGCTGCCTCCTTAGTTTTCGAACAATCCCTCGAGATGTGCCCCTCCTCACCACACCCATAGCAGAATTTCTTGGTAAGGGTGCATTCATTGGCATAGTGCCCTGGCTTTCCACATTTTAAGCATGCGGCTTCCCCGCCACATTTCCCATGATGCTTCTTCTTGCATTTTTCGCACCATTTCGCTTCGCCTCCTCCACCTCCTCTCGAACTAGACTTCGAGAATTTACCCTTTTTGCTGGACCCTGAGGGTCTGTCGAACTTCCTCTTCTCACCAACCTCTGACCTCTCCAGAGCCTTCTCCCTGATCTGGATCTCAACATTTCTAGCAACCCAGATGGCGGCTTTCATTATGGTTGCTTGCTTAACCGTTGGACCATAGTCCGCTAGTAGTCCGAGGGCAAACTTCTTGACCTTAGAGGGTTCAGTTGGAACTAAATATGGGATAAGCTTTATCTTTTCTGTGAAACTAGCAGCGTATTCAATAACGCTCATTTTTCCCTTCTTCAAATTCTGAAACTCATTATTGATTTCCAGAAGGTCCTGCTTGGAGTAGTATTGCAATTTGAGTTGCACCACAAAGTCTTCCCAAGACATCTTGCTCGCTTCTCCCTTGGGCATCGAGTTAGCTAACACCTTCCACCAACTCAACATTCCATATTTTAACAGAGGGATCGCAAGAGCGGTCTTCTGTCTGTTGCTGCATTTGCAACTCTCGAACATTGTCTCCATTTCGAAGATCCAGTTTATAACTTCCACCGGCATCGGGCTTCCGGATAGACATGGTGGCTTGGATGCCATGAAATCCTTGTACTAGCACCCACTCCCATCATTTCCTCCATCCTGGTTGACTTGCCTAACAATCGGTGTGTTGGCTTGACCAACAGTCCCATTGAAGTTTCCTCCTTCCGAATGCCCTTCATTCAATTCGGGCTGTTCAATCGGCATTGAAGGTTCTTCACGATTCTGCTGAAGTAGACATCTAGTTATATTTAATTTCACCAACCAACAATAACCTGATTACCCATTCCCGTTATCCTCACTTTATGTCCCTATGACAACAACTATTACAAGGGACCTAATCTAGGATTTTCATCGGGGCGGACATTACTGCAAAAGGGTTGCCTCAACAATAGATGTCCTAAAGGCAACCATGAGGGGGATAGATTACACCGGTGAACACATCTATCACAACACATGCATGTTATGAACCTGCCAGCGTTCCAATGGACTGTCTAGAAAGAGTATGTGGTCGTCATCTATACTATGCTAGATGACTAGATCAACAACAACATCGAGGCCTTTCATCATTTTTATTTCATCACACATCAACTATCTACCCATGTTCTACCCAACGTATTTGTAGATAAAAGTATACATATTTATACACAGCTTAAAACGTGTATAGCATGTTCATTCAATACTCATTCCAAATAATAGATGATTCACATACACATAACACGTATTTCATAGAGAATAATGCATATCAGTGTGTTAGAAGGTAACAATAATAGACTCAGATAAATCATATACTTAATACATTCAATTGATACTTGTATTAAATCGTGTTTATGAAAGAGACTATGCACTCACTTGATAAGACGATGCTCGGACAACACTACGGCTCTTAAAGCAGTATTCTTCGATGAAACTGTGATATCTTCACACACCGGGCTTCTCGCGGGCAGAGCTTCGGCTCGAAACTCATTTCTTCTCGGGATCTTCGGTGCTTCAGGACCTGCTTCGGGTCTCGGGATGATACTGGGGCTTCGGGGGTATAATTTGCACATAAATCGAGGTAATATGGAGTGAGAGGAAAGAAATTGGCAACCCTAAACGGTTGGCCTCGCTTTATATTTATAGGGGCTGAAAAACTATGATCACGTCATGAGCCACTAATGCTCACGTCGTGAGCTCGATAGGTCACTGTATTCATCATGGCCACTTGCCTTGGAAGGTGTCCATCACCTGCTCACGTCGTGAGCTCTGACACAGTGGTTGAATTTTGTGCCCCGAACTTCAGAAATTCATATCTTTCGCATACGAGCTCCGTTTTTGACGTTCTTTATATGCATGCGTAGGTGAGATTATGCTCTACAACTCTCATTTAGATTTTGTCGGCTAATTTTGATTTTAACTTTATTATATTATTTTTAATAGGCCGGGACAGGAAAACTCCATTAGAAATTCATAACTCTTTCATCTGACATCCGTTTTCGTCTGTCTTTTTACCGTTGGACTACTATCAACGAGATCTTCGATTCTTGTTTAGATTGTTTCGGCTAAAAATCACTCGATCTCATATTCAAACTTTGGGCTGCATAGCGCTAAGTCGAAACTTCAAAAAATTATAACTTCCTCATATGAAGTAAGATTTAGACGTTCTTTTTATGCATGCTCTGGGTTTAACTAACTAAGGCTAAATAACGCTCTATCATAAACTCACTATTTATGTCACATGGTGTCACACCAGTTCTGTCGTGAAACTTCGACAGGTCATAAATTCTTCGTTATAACTTGGATTTCGGCATTCTTTATATTTTTCGAATCCTCGTTACGACCACTACAACTTCCTTCATAGATATAGGGCTTATCTAATATTTCATTTTAACTCTTATTTTATCCTTAATTCATTTAAATCACACAATTAAGCATAAAACACATAACACTCAAAATAATACATTTTTATTATTTCGCAATGGTTTACAAAGGTTAAACTAGATTATTACATCTTCTTTAATTCCTAGCCTAGAAACACGGGTGTTACAATGCAGTCACCAGTCCCAGCTACTTTGAGGATCATGGATGGATGCTAGGGTAGGTTGGAGCCCCCGAGAGCTCAAGTTCATGTTTTCCAGCTCACAACATAGGAGGCCAGGGTGGCACCGGGATGTTGTTACTAGTATGTTTGCATTTATGCTTCTGTCAAGTTACTTTATTGTATGCTTATGATTTTATTTCTGTTAGGTACATTCTTATGAACTCCTTGCCTGCTCTTGTGCTTTTTGACTTGGGTGCGATTTTGTCCTTTGTGTCTCAGTCCTTCAATAGGAGTTTTGATATGTTCTTGAAGTGGAGACTTGGAGTGCCTATTGCGAGTTTCCATCGCTAACGAGCATGGGGTTTCTGCATCAAGCGTTTTTTGGGATTGCACTCTGGAAATTTTCGGGGTGTCTTACCCGATTGATTTGACCCTTATCCCTATAAGGGATGTGTGTGTGATAGAAAGAATGGCCTAGTTGAGTAAGTTTGATGACATGATAGATTATGAGGGGCAACGGGTAGTGGATCGAACCCCAAGTGGGGTAGAATTGATTATTTATGGTGAGGGTACCAGAGTTGGTTAAGCTTTTTGTTCAGTCACCAGGGCTTAACAGGATCTTTAGCATGTATGTCCGGGATATCTTGCTTATGTGACTGACACTTGGGTTAGGAAGGGAGTTTTGGGTTTGGATGTACCCATAGTCAAATTCCCATATGTGTTCCCATAGGAATTACCCGATGTTCCTCCTAAGAGGCAAGCTGAGTTCAGGATTGATTTGGTCCCTGGTGCGTCCCCAATTGCTAAGCCGTCATACTGATTAGCACCAACAGAGATGCAAGAGTTGTCTTCTTAGCTTCAGGATCTATTGGGCAAGTAGTTTATCATACTAAGCAATTCACCTTGGGTAGCACCGATTTTGTTTGTAAAGAAGAAGGATGGTTCACACTGCATGTGTATTGATTATAGGGAGTTGAACAATTTGACGGTGAAGAACCGTTACCCACTTCCACTGATTGATGATCTCTTCGATCAGCTGTAGGGTGCATCTTGGTACTCCAAGATTGATTTGAGTTCAAGGTATCATCAAATGAGTGTTAGAGAGTAGGACGTAGAGAATACAACGTTTCAAACTCCTTATGGTCATTACAAGTTCATGGTGATGTTCCTTGGGCTCACCAATGCACCGAAGGCATTCATGGATTTGACGAATCGGGTATGCAGACCGCTACTCGAATGATCGGCTATAGTTTTTATTGATAATATCCTCGTATATTTCGAGACCAGGGAGCAACATGAGGAGCATCTTCATGAACTTTTGAGAGTTTTGAGGAGGTAGAGGTTTTATGCCAAGTTCTCGAAGTGTGAGTTTTGGTTATGGGAGGTCCAATTCTTGGGACACCTCATTAACCAAAACGAGATTCAGGTCGACCCGACCAAGATTGAGGCAATTATGCAGTTGGAGGTTCCGAAGTCTCCTTCCGAGAAAATGAGTTTTCTGGGTTTATCAGGGTATTATCGGAGGTTTATTCAGGATTTCCCCAAGGTTGTTGTACCTCTCACTCGTTTGACAAGGAAAGGCGTGGATTTCCATTCGAGGCCTGAGCAGCAGGCTAAGTTCGAGACGCTGAGACATAAGTTATGTGAGGCGCCGGTGTTGACCCTCCCTGAGGGTGTGGATGATTTTGTAGTTTATTGTGATGCTTCTATCACTAGTTTACGGGCAGTACTCATGCAACGAGGGAGAGTTATTACGTATGCTTCTAGACAGCTGAAGTCGCATGAAGTTCGGTATCCGACGCATGATTAGGATTTTAGTGGCAGTGGTGTTTGCCCTCAAGAATTTGCGACACTACCTATATGGCGTCTGATGTACCATCTACACAGATCACAAGAGTCTGAAATATTTCATGGATCAACAGAATCTGAATATGAGACAGCATAGATGGCTTGACGCGGTTAAGGATTATGATTGCGATTTTCTTTATCACCTGGGAAAAGCGAATGTGTTCGTTGCTGCTTTGAGCCGCAAGTCGGCTAGTTCTTATGTTAGGAGCTTATGTATGAGTATTTTTATTATTTCACATGCTTTTGGAATTGATCAGAGAAGCACATGTCGAGGGAGTCAAGAAGGAGAATTGGAAACATGAGAGAATCATGGGTGAGATTGACAGGTTTTCTACCGATAACCGTGGATTGCTGACCCGGTGCGGTCGGGTTTAGGTACCATATTTTGGTGGGATTAGCCAGAATATGATGAAGGAGGCTCAAAATTCTAGGTTCTCGATACACCATGGAGCCACTAAGATGTATCGGGATATGAGGCTTAGTTATTGGTAGTCGTGCATGAAGAGGGAGATAGATTGGTATGTTGAGAGGTGCTTGACCTGTGGGATGGTCAAGGTCGAGCACCAGAGGTCGCACGATAAGCTTTAGCCTTTGGAGGTTTCCATGTGGAAATGGGAACAAATCACCATGGATTTCATCACTGAGTTACCTCCGACAGCTAACGAATTTGATGCGATATGGGTTATTGTGGACCATCTGACCAAGAGAGCCCACTTTCTAGCTATTCAGGAGAGCTCCTTGGCCGAAAAATTAGCCGATGTGTATGTGTATGAGATTATCGCTCAGCATGGGGTTCCATTTTCCATTGTATCTGACTGAGATGTTTAGTTCACTTCTCGATTTTGGAAGAGGTTTCACGAGGAACTAGGTAAGAGATTGCACTTTAGCACGACTTATCATCCGCAGAATGACAGCCAGAGCGAGCAAACAACGCTGGAGAATATTTTGAGAGCACATGTTATAGATGGTGGGAGTTTGGACTCCTACCTTCCTCTGGATGAGTTCTATTACAACAGGTATCACTCCAGTATCAATGTGCCGCCATTTGAGCTTCTTTACGAGAGGAAGTGTTGTAACCAGTGTGTTGGGGAGAGGTCAGTCATAGGTTCATGACAAAGACCTAGGTAGTTCTTTAGACGACAAAGCTTATTCAACAGATCAAGCAGATGTTACAGACAACTTAGAGTTGGCAGAAGATATATGCTGACAAACGTTGATCCTAGTTAGAGTTCCGGGTCGACGATATGGTTTTACTAAAGGTATCATCCTGGATGGGTGTAACAAGCTATAGTAAGAGGGGAAAATCAGTTGGATCTGCCAGAGGAGCCCAGTAAAATTCACAACACCTTTCATGTCTCACAGCTATGGAAGTGTGTAACTGATGATTTAGCAGTGGTTACTTTAGATAATATTCAGGTTGATGATCACATGAACTATGTTGAGACGCCAGTGGTGATTTTGGATAGGAAAACAAAGACATTGCGCAACAAGGTGGTTCCATTGGTCAAGGTTCAGTGGTAGCATCGGAAGGGTTCCGAATGGACTTGGGAATCCGAGGCAGGAATGAGAGAGCACTACCCCAGGTTATTTGCAACACCGTACTTCGAGGATGAAGTCTAATTCAAGTGGGGAAGAATTGTAACACCCAGAAGTCAGGTAATTCTATTTTCGAACCATAACTATAATTACGTTGGAAGTAAGGTCCCTACGTCATGCGTACTTGGGGAGTACGCATGGCATAGCTCGTTCAAAGAAGTAGCGAATTCATGTGAGTACACTGGGCGTACTCACAAGTACGTTGGGCATGTGTAACAAATGAGAAAACCCTAATTCTTAGGGTTGAAGCCCTATTTAAACATCCTTATCTCCTCAAAACATTTCGCTCATTAGCCTCCATCTCCCAAATCGTCCCTTACTAACCCTAATACATTGTGTGAGCATTTTTGAGCTTGAGAGTGTGTATTTTGTGTTCTTGAAAGAATGAGAGAATAGTGGAATCGTCTTGGAAACTCAAGGAAACCTAGATCAAGAAGTATCTTACCCTCAATCATCCATTGAAGTTATAAAGCTTGAAACTTGATGAGTGTTTGCCCTTGGATCTAGCTAGTTCTTAGGTTTTTTTGTATTTTAGCCCCATAAGTTTGGTGTTCATGAGTATGTTGTCCTTTCAAATTTTTTTAGATTCATAGAACCATAAAAATGTGATATTGGTCTTTTTAACCCCTCCATTCAAGATTTATGATCTTTTGGTTGAATATTAAGTTAGGGTTTTAGTTGTTGGACCATTCTAGCCATGGAAAGTCATAAAGGTGGAAAGCTTATGACTTAGAATGATAATTTGGGTATAGATATGAGTTTGGAAGTGAAGTCTTTAAGGAATAAGAACTTAATGGGAAGGAATGGATCCAGACGGAGTATGTTGGGCGTACCAAGAGGTACGTTGTACGTATTGGGATAAGGCCTTGTGGGTTGAAAGGGTCATGACTACGCCCAACATAGTGACTGAGTACGCGGGGCATACTCAGTCTGCTTTGACTTCCCTTGACATTTTGACTTTTTGACTTTCTAATTTTGACCTTTGAATAAGTTTGACTTAGGGGAATTTTGGGTATTTTGAGTGGTAGTTTGAGTTTAAGGCCCTGTTACTTGTGTAGTTGATCAGTAAAGGTAGTATTTAGAGAAGTGATTTGTTCAACTATCTTTTTAGACTGTTAGATGAGTTTCCTCACTGTACTTGTGGGTCGAAGGCACCAATGATGGCCCAGTAGGTTGTGTATCCTAGTTTGGGATGTTGTTATGTTGTAGTGATCTGTTAAGATATGTATGATTATCTTTTTATTATTATATGTTTTATCTGTTGCATATATCGACATAGTATAGTTGGGTTGAGGTAATACTGCTCTGTACGGAAGACAAAAAACCTTAGAGTAAGCCATACATAAGCTCTAGGCCAAAAAGGGCAATCCAAACTTATGTACTGGGCTCGGGAGCAATCCAAACATGAGTTGTCGGCCAAAAAGGCAAGCCAGACTCATATTGTGGGCTCAGGCATAATCCAATCAGATGGTTGTGGATCTAGTATGCATGTTGTTATATGTTTGTGTGGTGGTATTTTGGGGAACTCACTAAGCTTTGGCTAACGGTTTAAGTGTTATGCTTCTGGTATTTCTGATGATCGAGGCAAGGAGAAGGCGTGATCGTACACATCCTTCGGTGTTATGTTTTGGAGATTTTGTAATACCCTGATTCTGGGATATTTGTATTTGATACTTGGTTTTGACATGGATATTGATTGGAAACAAAGCTTTTACCTTAATTGAAAAATGAAAATTTTATCGTGATTTTTGGGATGTTACATCACTGTTATCTCCAAAAGTAATAATAGGACCATTTTCTCCAAAAAAAAAATCAATCAAGAGGAACTTCAGACCAGTCATGTGTCTAGAGCATTCACTATCTAGGTACCAGACATGCTCCTGACCCTGAAGAGTAGAAGAGATATTTCGTTTTTTCATCTTTGACTCCCTGACAACTTGATAAGAACCCGTGTCACACCTGTTGAAACTGCTATTAGGGGCTTCATTGACAAGAGCCATAAGACCTTTAACATTTAGTCCTTCATCTTCAGAGGACTCCTCTTCATCAACCCATTCTTCAGATTCCTCGTGCTTTGCGATAAAATCTTTTGGTAGAGAGATGTTCTCCTTCTTCGTGTGGGAGAACAGCTTTTGTATAGGATTTCATAGTTTTCAGGGCTTTGAGGTTCTCTCTTTTCTCAGCCCCTGGAAAAATGATCAGGGATTCCACAGTTAAAGCAATTACCTAAATTTCTTTTCTCTGAGTTATGCCTTATTGTTGAATTATTTCCCTTGGGCTGAACTCTTCTGGCTCCATTAGATATGCTCTCTTCATAGCGATTAACAATGAATGTAGCACTAGCAACCAATTTATCAGGGATTTCGTCATTACTTATTTCACATTGATTAGAATCGTTAGAGTCCCTAATGCGATTGGCTTCTTCTTTTCTAGAGATCAAGGCTATAAATTTTTATTTGTTGGAGTTCCTCATTATATATTTACAAAGAGATTTAGTTTCTTTGTAATTCGATAGATTTCCAAAGAAGGATTTGAGATCCATGAGATTTATTTTCTCACTATTCTTAAAAACATCAGCGTGATGTTCCCAGCTTTTCCCAAGAGAATGCAAGAACTACAAGATCAACTGAGAGGAATGATTGACAATCTCTAACCTGTACATATCATTTACCAAATATTTAAACCTTTTAAAGGTTTGTATTAGAGAATCACCTTATTGAGCAAAGAAATGTGCATATCTCTGATTGAGATTGTTGATGGTTGTTGCTTGAACTTCCATGGTACCTTCATAAGCCACAATTAGCATTTCCATCATCTCTTGAGCAGATTCATAGTTCTGAACCAGATGACACATTTGATAAGGAAGAGAGTTTCCAATAAATGCCCTTCCTTTAACTTCAACACTGATAATTCCTTTGTCATCGTTGCCATAGATAGTCTTTGTCTTTTGTTTCATAGGACCAACATGATCATTGTTAACCATAGGTTGATACATGGGAACGTGTGGACCATTGTCGACGATATTGATCATGTCAAAGTCCATGGTTTCAAGAACAACCATAGCCTTTAAATTCCATATTGTAAAGTTATGTTCATCGAAAGGAGGGATCTCGTCAATGGCAGACGCATTTAGATTATAGGCGGAAGAAATGATAACTTGAGTGTATCATACACCCGCTATGATACCAATTAAAGGTTTGTATCAATTGGATAGACTCAAGTATGAATAACAAATAACAAAAAAAACAAAATCAAGAATAAATAGAAAAAGAAGAACAAGGATGATCACAAAGATACTTTCACTAATAAAATGGTTCTCACAAAGAGAACAGACGCACAAAGCGAGGCACAAAGCTATATTAGGGTTTAATCATAATAGTACAATATATACGATTACAAAAGCGGAGATCCCACTACTCTGGGGATGTATACTAATCTATGTAAAGGTCTGATCCTAATCACTAATCTATGTAAAGGTCTGATCCTAATCCTAATATGCAAACGATCACTAAGATCATGGGATCATGCTGTCACTAATCAAGCTGATGTTGGCACTAACACTGGTGAATAGCGTGTTATGTGTTTGACTCATTAGATCATGAGGTACGACCTTACACTTATGAAATAGAATGGGATAATTTTCCATCATGTAACACATCTAGATCAGTTACGGTCATTCCCACAAGAAGTAATGGTTAACTTATGAGAATGAGATGTGGTTGAGATGAAATATAACAATGAGTGGTGGTTAGGAAGGCTTGTTGAGAGGAAAGAGAACATATGTGTAGTCCATTATGATGCAACAAAAAATATGGATCTTTTGATCAAAAGGATCTCCAAGTGCATCAATATTAGAGCAATGTTCCTCAAGTACATTGGTGGTATCTGAAATGATTTTGTAATAGGCAGAAAACTATGAATGAAAAAACTTGTTTTTGAATAAATATATATATATATATATATATATATATATATATATATATATATATATATATATATATATATATATATATATATATATACACTATTTTACTAATTACTAAGGGAGACCACAAATTATGAATACATGAAAAATAGCCTTTAAGATAATGCACAAAGTACAATACATTGTAGCCAAAAAAAAATTCGATCATTTAGCACACTCCCAGGTCACCAGTTAGTCATTAAGTTATGTTTATTAAGAAAGAAAAATTATCAGTGAGTGGACATGAACTAGAATCATGTATAACATCAAACCATCCTTCTAACGACAATAAGTGATTTTACGTTGTCTCTATGGGTGACTACAGTGCCATCTTCCTCAACATAATCTCCTAAAATATGCATAGAGCATTCATTGTCATGATACCAGAAATGCTCCTGACCCTACAGTACTTATAAACAGTTAGACAACTTTATGAACCCATTTTATAATGGGTTTGATAATGGAAGATTTTGCATTATTAAGAATTTCATAGCACCCAGCAAGTAGACAATTTAAAGAGTTATCCCTTTTGATCCAAATTTTATTTATGATCAGAATATTATCAACTCTTTTTGAAACTTCCTTGAAAGTATACGTACTCACTTTATAAGATGGGTCACCACATCTATACACTTCCTAATACCATAATTTTTCTTTTCAAAAGGATGCTTATGAGATTTAGGCTTTGTTTTCAAATTTTTGAAGAACATTCTTTTCTTGAAAAACTCTTTTTTTTTTAATTCTAGAAACAAAGGGGTTACTATCAATGCTACAAGCTTAGGTACAAATGACATGACAACCGAATAAAGAACAATTAGTCATCAGTGTTGGAAGGCACTGAGTTGGAATTAGTGTCACATTCACCGGTAGTACATTCAGGGAATTCAAAAAGAGCATTTTTAACAACATGAATTTCACCATTGAAGATAGGAAACTTAATGAAAATAGGAATATCGGGGCATACATACACGGGATCAAGGGGTTGGACTGAAGGATCAATCACAGATAAGGGAGCGACATAATTAGTAATACCACTAGTGTCAGTAACACAACTTTTAACAATTAGGTCTTGACAATTTACAAAACCATTGCCAATAAATTTTGCTTTATATTCTTGAAAAAGCTCATTTGCAGATGGAAAAAAAAGGTTTGGTTTCAATTTGTTTAAACATCTCAACATTTTCTAGGATTTTGCCACCGATTAACTTTTAACACTGATAAGGAATTCGATCATTTATTATTTTGGTTGTTTTGACATGAGAATGAACCCAAATATTAATTAATCTTTGACAATTTTCAGAAATCTTTTGAGTAACATCGTTTTCACTAATACGTTTGTGATTTGTAAGAGACACTTATCTGAATTTCAAACCCACCAGGGAGAGAGACTTCTCACTGAGTGATAAATCAGTGTTTAATGATTTAATCTTATTTTTAAGTTCTAGCTTCTCCTGATTTGATTTAGAAAGATCAAGATGAAAATATTCAAACATGGTTATCTTTTTAATTATTAGAGTTAGTAGTAAAGTTTTTTACTTGATACAAGGATGTGGACTCCCAGTTATGAGCCATGGAATATCTGGAAGCTTTAGACATGTGAACTTCGAAGGTGCTTGTAATGCTGTCTAATTCTTTAGCGAATGACAGATCAATGGTTTTCTTTTGACATTTGTCCTTCCCCTTGACATATTCATCAGAAGACTCCTCTTCTTCAACCCATTCCTCCTCTACAGCTAAAAGAACTTTAGAATCAAGGTTATTCTTTTTAAGAGAAGCAATCAGTATTTTGTACTTCAGCTCATGTGACTCTTCGTTTGAGTTGTTCTTCTTTATCTTGCAGTCCCTTGCAAAATAATCATTTCCTCCACAACTGAAACATTTGTCTTCATCTTTCTTCTCAGTGACAACCCTCCTCGAACTACCAGTATCAAGCTTTCTTTATGATGATGAACCAAAATTATATTTTCTTGATCCATTAAACATCCTCCCTTCTTCAAAATTTCCAAAGTGCTTCACAATCATGGTAGCACCTAAAGCGAGTTCAGTATAATATTTATCCTTGGAATCAACATGACCAGAGTTATCGGTGTACACCTGGTTCCCAAAGAAGGTTGAACAATACTTAATAAATCAAAATAGGGTTTTGGAAGAAATGCATGTCCATGCCGTAGGCCATGGTGCCCACGACGTGGCGAATTTATTGAATGCGTATTTTGGGAGATGCCACGACGTGGCAGCCACTGGAACTCAAATTCGGGATTTTCAGGGTTTCACTCATATATAAACACATTAAATCTCTTTCTAGGCTATCGTCTTCAGCCTCCACCTCCCCCATCTCGAAACCCTAGCCTCCATGCATGATTGAGAGTCCATTTTCTCAATTTGTGAACCTTGTTCTTGGATTTTAAGAAGGAAGTTCACAAGGAGGCAAGGGAGTCAAGAAACAAGTTAGTTCTAACATTCAGATTTCTAAACCATGGAAGGTATAAAGTTCATAACTTGACACTTTTTCTTCTAGGAATCAAGTTCTAGGTCATGTTTTTTGGTTTTATCCCTTTCTTGGATGTTCTTGGGGGTTTGGAGAACTCCAGAACATGTAGAGGCTTCTCTAGCTCCTTAGACTTCTCTTGATTGAGAAAAACGACCATAATTTGTGTATTTTCTGCCCATGTTCAAGTTATAGTCTCATTAAGTACCTAATGGAATTTGACTTCTAGATCTTGCCTTGAAGTGGAGTCAACATAGATAAAGTTGGAAACTTTATCCATTAAGTCAGTATGGAAGAGTGAATCTGGAAGTATGGGCTTAGATCTAAAAGGATTAAGCTCTTAATGAGAAAAATGGCAATTTCCAGTGGCCACCACATTGCAAAGGTAGCCATGGTGTGGCAAAGCTGAGGATCGCGATTTGCCTTGACCTGACGTGGCCACGACGTGGCATTGACTTTGACCAAATTGATCATTAACTTTTTGACCATTTTGACTTTGGGTCAAAGTGAGGGATTTGGACTGTTGAGTAAGATTCTACCTGGTTTAGTGATTAGTGGGTTCACAAAAGCTAGCAGTGTAGAAAAGGAAGTGTGTATCGGTGTATTGGGGTTCTTCGTTCTAGTGAGTTTTCCTCACTATACATGTGGGTTGAAGGAACCAATGTCAGCCCACTAGTTTTGGTTATCATATGATTATGCAGTCCTTAGATTGTTGATTAGGTATCCTTGTGTATAGGATGTTGTTGTGCTGTAATGATTTGCTAGATTTGGTATATATCCTTGTATGATAGGATGTAGCAGTAGTGGTATGCTAGTTAGAGAACTAGTAGGTTGGTTATCGTCTAGTGGAGTGCCCTAGGGGCTATATGTAGTCATATAGGATAGTCTGAGAAATATTGATTTAGGATTTCTTTCATGTTCCTCGTTTAGTTGTGGCTCTAGAGTAGGATCATTTGTTTGGGTGGCTATCTCACCTCTGGTTCCTTATAGTTATGCAGTCCATGGAGGTTAGTTGGTAGTGGATCAGTGTGTTGTGATAGAACTAGTAGGTGGTAGCACACTATATGATTAATATTGTATGTATTATGTGCCTTCTAGATCCTTATTTGTTTATATGTAGACATAATTTGGTTGGGTTGAAGTTGTACTGATTTGTGCTATAAGCCAACAAGTCTGGGGCAATTCAATCAGGAGATTATAGGCCAGAATGGCAATATAACTAGTAGGTTGTGGGCCAGGGTAATCTAATCAAGAGGTTATGGACCCACTATGCATTATGTATGGCAATCCAGCCGAGAGGTTGTAGGCCAGGGTAATCCAACCGGGGGCTTGTGGACCTAGTATGCAATATGTATGACAGCCCAACTAGGAGGTTGTAGACCTAGCATGCAATATGTGTATCTGTTTGGTTGTGTGTGGTATTTTGGCAGAACTCACTAGGTTTTGTGCTTACCATGTTGTTTATGTTTCAGTTTCTATCGGTGATCGTGGGAAGGCGAAGGCGGGACTATACACATGCATCAGTAGCATTGAGGATTCCACATTATTTATATTACTCTGATTTTCAATAAATGTAATTTGAAATAAATAGTTTTCTTAAAAATGGATTTATAATTGGAAACTCTTACCTTATTAAAAATGAAAAATTTTTGTTATAAAAATGGGATGTTAAAATTTGGTATCAGATCCCTAGTTTGATCGAATTAGAGGAACTCTTGTGTGAATCCAAACCCAAACTAGTATTCGATAACTTCATAACATGTTTTTGAAAAAAGAATTTATAATAAAAGGGTTGGGTTAGGGACATGGGCTTGGTCTCTTGTCATGTTCTTGTTTGATTGTTGGCTTGGGATCGGGAATGTGAACCTTGACTTAAATTTGGTTTTACAGGAAAATGCAATGTGTACAGTCAACCAGAGCCCAAACAAGAGAGTGGTTCCCAAAATACCCACACTTGTTATATTTGTTAAGTTTTGATTTTTGCTGAAATGTGGATTGTTAGAAAAGCATGCCATGGGATAATTAAGGGTTCTTATAGGGACTTTTGGATAGAAGTACCTGATTTTGGTGATGCCTTATGATATAGGGAATTGCTTGCTATATGTTACTTGATCATGTGAATGTTGATTAGTTTTATATGTTTAGAATTAAATAGCCTTAGAATAATCGACTTAGATTTACTTCATGTTCCATTTTTAGTTGTGGACTTATGGCATATTCGATTGTTCAACACTCTATATGACCCCGTATTGTGTACAATAAGCATGCACAAAAGCAACCAGTAATGTGGGAATGGGAATAATCCTAGGACTACCTAGGAAGCTAATTGTAGCTTGTTGGAGCATGTAGCTTTTAGCATGCCTTGGAATGGTCTAGTATAATGACATAGAACCTTAGGACGAATTCTTAGTCAACTACGGATAAGTGTGGAAGGTAGTATGGCTCGTACTACTAAAAGCATAGGATACGTATGAGATTCAGGAAGAACCTTGAGGCTACTAAGGAGCTAATAAGAGTGTGGCCTGGTGTGTTAAGCACTATGCTTTGATGTCTGATCTTTCCATTGTGTAATTTTTAGTATGGCGGCTATTGGAGGCTCAAGATCGGGTGAGAGCAGGACTAGAGGAGGAAGAGATTCCTAGGATCATTACCACCGAGGTGGCCTTAGCGATCAGAGAGGCGATCCCGGAGTTGTTTGGGTCGGTCAAGACTGTACTTATCGAGGAGTTTGACTGGCGCTATGTTGCTGTCACGCAAGTAGTTGTTGTCGCAACAATAATAGTTGTTGATATTGCAGGGTTTCAGAGAGGTAGGGCGATGCAGTACCGAGAGTTCAGTTATACAAATCCTCTGGAGTTTAGAGTTCAGAAACCCAATTATCGCTTTGAGATGGATTTCTGATGTGTAGGGATGTTTCTTCATACGTTGGTCTCCCGAGAAACAGAAGGTGAAGTTTGCACTTAATCTTCTTCGTTAGGGTGCGAAGGATTGGTGGGAGTTCGTGACTCGGAGTTTGTCGCAAGCAGAGCGAGCTACGGTAACTTGGGAGCAATTTTAGATATGTTTCACGTTGAGTATGTTCCTCTTATGGAGTGAGAGCAACTGGCACAGGAGTAGCTAACGCTCAAGCAGACAATGGAGTTGGTGACGGAGATCACCAAGATATTTATGAAGAGAGCTCTTTTCTGCCTAGAGTATGCCGCTTCAGGGCATGCGCAAATGTCGCGATGCTTGAGTATGCTCAATACGGAGATTCGAGAGTTTGTATCTGCTCATCAGTACCAGACCTTGACCAAGATGTAATCAAGAGCCAGGATGAGAGAGATTGAGTTGGAGATTCAACAAAAAGAGGAAGGAACAACTTCAGAACAGTATCAGCCAATGGCCAAGCGGTTCAAGTCCGCCGAACGAGGTTCAGGATCAAGTGAGAGGAGGATATATGAGTGTGGAAAGTGTGGGAATTATCATGAAGGGAGGCGCCGACCTTTTTTGTGTTGTAGGTGAGCTGAGGAGGGTCGGCTTGGTAAAGACTGCAGGTGGAGTATGCGTGTTTGCTTCCATTGCTGTAAGGAGGGCCACATCAGAGCTCGTTGTCCCTTTCTCATTTTTGGTGAGGTGTTGAAACCTACACCCCTACCTTGGCAGCTTCCCGATGGTTGTCATGGGACGGATGGATCCTCGGAGACCAAAGGTTAAGTTATCAGTTCTTCTTTTAGTTGATTGTTGCAGTGTTGGTAATCATCTGTGATTTACGTTTATGTTTTGAAGCTCATTTGTAACTTGGATGATCAGTTGATTAACTCTATTTTAAATTAATTTCTTATTATGAATGGATTAATTATCATTGTTCTTGATTACATGCATGTTGGAATTTGTGAATGTTGAGTAGGTTCAGATTCTCCGATGTATCTGGATATCGGTAATTGGGATAAAGTAATAGAGTTCAAGTTGGACTGGTTATCAAAGGATTGTGAAGTTGTCAAATTCTAGCATATTTCAAGTGGGGGAGGGGGAGTGGAACCTTGCAACAAGAAGACATTATGCCAAGGTTCAGTTCTCATACGAATATCTCTAAGTTCAAGATTTCCGCACAATTGTTTCATATCCTAATTTCACATCAAAATCATCGCCAGTTGTTGGACTTTCCCTTCAAATCGTCATAATTTTAGTGGTGATAGAAAGCTATAGGGCATCCTCGTTTTTTAGACATTAGGTGTTAAGAGCCCTGGTTGAGGGTTGTGAGGAGGGCTTCCTTGCATGTTCTTGTTTGATTGGGGCTTGGAAGTTTGAGTCATGGCCCACAGGCCTAATAGGGTTAGTTAAGTCTAGTTGGGGTCGATGTGCACTATGTTAGCCCAAGTGTCGTTGTTGGTTAGTGGATTAGGGGTAAGCCCGAGTGCTGTTGTTGGTTAGTGGATCGGGGTTAAGCCCGAGTACTATTAGTGCATAGTGGATCGGGGTTGTAAGAGCCAAGTAAGAGCATGGTCTAGTTTTGTATGAGATCGTTGGGTTCCCTTGTATTGGTTCATCTTTTTTATGCGGTGTTAGCTTAGCAACAGTTTGCCGAGAGTCCCAAGATCCTCTGTTCAGAGGTACGACATTTGGCCTTGTATGTTGGGTTTTTATAAGGATTTCTCTATGATGTGTCGACATGTGAGGAAGTCAACTATGGTGTTGAATGAACTTCATAACTCGGGTGTTCGACGAGCAATGCAAAGCTGGAAGACCTTGGTTGGAATGTGATTGAATGTTTATGAAATGGTGCAGTAGTTGCATCCAGGCCACTAAAGTCTCTGCTTGAATTGGCTTATGAGCCTGGTCTTAGGAGTTTTGGGCTTCAACAGTTGCAGGTGAGCGCTTCCAAGAAATCTCCGTCTGTGTTGGAGGGTCGGATTTGAAGGACGACTAAAATGGAAATTTCAAGTGGCCACAGCATGGCAAGGGTAGCCATGGTGTGGCAAAACTGAGGAACGCGATTTGTCTTGTCCTGGCATGGCAAGGGTAGCCATGGTGTGGCGAAACTAAGGATCGCGATTTGTCTTGTCTTGGCATGGCCAGGACATGGCCAAAGGGGCCACGATGTGGTGTTGACTTTGACCAAATTGACCGTTGACTTTTTGACTAGTTTGACTCTGGTTCAAAGTGAGGGCTTCAGACTGTTGACTAAGATTCTACCTGATTTAGTGATTAGTGGTGTAGGATCCCACTGATGATGACAAATGTGAAATTAAAGAATCAATTCATACTTGATAGGACCTTGTTTAAAGTTTAAGCATCATTTGTATAAATAATGAGGAAAGTAAGAAAGATGTAGAAGCATGTGCTTTCTTACTACATTACTCTCTCTCTCTCTCTTTCTCTCTCTCTCTCTCTCTATAGAACTACTCTTTAGATATCTATACAATGGGAGTTCTCTCAAACGTATACATGAAAACTATACAAGTATATATAGGCAAGAACATTCTTCCCTAACATTCTTCATATATCACAAGGGGTAACAGTAAACCATTCTTCCCTCAAAGCTTGGAACGGATGACCCGGCTTCAACTCCAAAAAATGAGCAACAAGCAAACAAGACCTCAAACATGACAAATGTAGAAGCAACCAACAAATCTTCAAATCTTCAATGGTCTTCAAAGTCGGGTTCTATAATGTGATACAATACAACCCAAAGCATCAAAATGTAATTCGTGAGTCCTTGAATATCCAAAACTCTAAGGATAACTACCCAAGTTTGAGCCAAAAGACACATCCCAAAAATCTTCATTATGTCCAAACCCTTAATAGAACTGGAAAACCCGAACCACTTCAGAATTTCTAATTCAAATCTCTTCATAAAAAAAATTTCTTCACTGTCACATCAGTCTTTTAATAGAAAATGATCATTCACCAAAAATGAATATCTAAAAACTAGCGATTTCGAATACCCATTTCATAATCTCTCCCCCTTTTTAAAATCGAAATATGATTACAAAACTCCAAATGGGAATGATAAAATTCTCAATTTGCATTTGGCATTACAATTCTCCCCATCAATACAAGACAGAAATGAAGCAACAAATCCAGAAAAGCCAAAAAAAATTGCCAATTTTCGAAACTTGTACTTCCCGAACCACTATTCACCGCAAAAATCAACAAGCATGTTCATGCTACTGAAAAATGCCTTGCATAAATAACACTCTTGAAATTCCTCAAAAAAATCTCCAAATTTTGGAACAATTTTAGTTTATTGTTAAAAAATGCCATTATTTAAACTTTAGGGACTAAATGTGAAAATTTTGTTATCTTCTTCCCCAATTTAGATCCAGATGCAAACAACGAACGAACGCAACAACTTTTGACTTTCTTCACCATCTTTCGACTTGAAAAATTATCCAAATTTCGACTTCAAGGTTTGTTTTTAAGATTTCGACTCTAACCATCGAAACTCAAAATTTGAACTTTCATTCTCAAACCTTTGTCCACAGCTTTAGACTATAAACCCTCATCTATTAGACTTTCATTTTACTCTTCCCAATCCACTGTCGAAACTTGAACTTTCGATTTCAGCCTAGCCTCAACTTTTGCTCACACAATCAATCAATATTATCAAGTTTCGACTACTCTCATTACTTCAACACATATCATGAACACCAAAGAAATTGACTTCCAATTCATTTTCAGATCAAATTCACTAATTCACAACAATTTTCTTATGTTCATCACATGTTCATCAATTGTTGTTGGCAAATCACTCAAAAATTACTTCTCAAACCAATTGATTTTTGAGATATCTAACTAAATCGATTCAAGCACTAATCGATCCGTAAATCTAAACATCAAATTTGTACCAATCGAACATATGAAAAAAATGAATCGATAAATTATGAACAATAACTTCAACCAGAAATAAATTAAAGCAAATACCATGATTCTTGAATTCTGATAGAAATCGTGAACGGTTTGTTATCAATATCAAGGAATCGATCAAGAAATCAAGAAATATCTTGATCGATTCCTTGATATTGATAACAAACCGTTCACGATTTCTATCAGAATTCAAGAATCATGGTAGGATAGTCTGGAGACTCTTGATCTAGGGGCTATATGTATTAGTTTCAGCCTACTTTCAGCCTAGCCTCAACTTTCGATCACATAATCAATCAATATTAGTTTTGGTTATCATTTATTATAAGGATTCTCTAAGGGCTATATGTATTCATGTAGGATATTCTGGAGACTCTTGATCTAGGCTTTCTTGTCTATTCCTCGTTTGGTTGTGGCTCTAGAGTAGGATTGCCTGTCCGGGTAGTTATCTCACCTCTGGGTACATATGGTTATGCATTCCTTAGATTGTTGGTTAGGTATGCTTATGTATAGGATGTTGTTGTGTTGTAGTGAATTGTTAGATGTGGTATATATCCTTGTATGATAGGATGCAGTAGTAGTGGTATTTTGGTTATCGTTTAGTGGAGTGCCCTAGGGGTTGTATGTAGTCATGTAGGATAGCTTGAGAACTCTTAATCTAGGTTTTCTTGCTTGTTCCTCATTTGGTTGTGACTCTAAAGTAGAATCATCTGTTCGGGTGGCTATCTCACCTTTGGTTATTTATGGTTACGCATTCCATGGAGGTTAGTTCATAGTCGAGCAGTATACTGTGAGAGAACTAGTATGTGGTAGCGAACTGTATGATTGATATTGCATGTATTATATGCCTTATTGGTCCTTGTTTTTTATATGTCGACATAGCGTTGTTGGGTTGAGGCTATACTACTTTGTGCTGTAAGCCAACAAACCCAGGGCAATCCAATTGAGAGATTATGGGCCATAGTGGAAATCCAACAGGGAGGTTATGGGCCAGGGCAATCCAACTGGGAGGTTGTGGACCCAGTATGCAATATGTATCGCAATCCAACTAGGTGGTTGTGGGCCAGGGTAATCCAACCGGGAGGTTGTGGACCCAATATGCAATATGTATGGCAGTCTAACCGGGAGGTTGTGGGTCAGGGTAATCCAACCGAGAGGTTGTGGACCCATCATGCAATATGTATATTTGTTTGGTTATGTATGGTATTTTGTGAGAATTCACTAAGCTTTGTGCTTACCCAGTTGTTTATGTTTCAGGTTCTATCGGTGATCATGTGAAGGCGAAGGTGGGACTGTACATATGCATTAGTAGAATTGAGGATTATTCATTATTTATATTACTCTAATTTTCGATAAATGTAACTTGAAATAAATAGTTTTCTTAAAATGGATTTATAACTAGAAAAGTCTTACCTTAGTAAAAATGAAATTTTTTGGTTATGAAAATGAGACGTTACAGTCGCTATCACTGTTAGTCGCATGGCTTAACTTCTTTGAGATTAGGGTGGACGATTTTTCCTTGAAGCTATCATTTATGACCTCCTTTGTGGAGAATCTTGGTTTCTTCATGATTATGTAAATTTCCAAACATGCTCTGTAAATCCATAATGTTAGGTCATAAATTGTGGTTTATACTTTGCTTTTCATTAGCCTTTAGAGTTTTCAGTCTAGGGCCGAAATCCCCTTGAGTTCCTTGTAATTGGACCAAAATCGTGTGTGATTTTGGTTAGGCTTTGTATTGTTTTGTTTAGGTTTTGGGCTTGGGCTTGGTTATTAGGCCTCGGTATATATAGGGTTATTTAGGCTTGAAAATGAGTAAGAAAGAAGGGTGGGATGTTCTAAGGGATACCATATTGCCTAGAACATGTTTTGGAGAGAACTAAGAGAGAACAGTGTGTAATCAACATCTTATCTACCCGACAATTGAATGAAAATAGTGTGCATTGAAGACTAATCTATTGTTTTTATTTCATCTTACATCTTGCATCATTCACTTGTTTGGGATTCCGCACCATCAAGTGAATCCAATTGATACATCATAGCAATTTCGGGACTTACAAGTGGTATTAGAGCTTGGATCGGTATCAATCGAGTTATTGCAAACAGTTTTTCTTGGACTTTCTTGGTGTTTTTGATTTATATTTTTATGAATCTTTGACCATTGTTCTTCATATTTTTGAAGTTTTGATCGAATTTGATTTTAAAAAATTAAAATTTTCGTGTTTTTGGCATGTTTTGGCCAAAATTTGCAAAATCTCAGCGAGATCCTCAGTCTCGGTCAAGATTCCTAGGAAATCTCGGAAACAGCTTCGCAAGTTCTCGGTCGGAAGCCGTTTTCAGAGCCAGCAGCAATTTCGGAAGGGGTGAGTTCACGGTGCGAAGCGAGGTTCACGGACCAAAGGTTTACGGCTCGCACGTTTCCGGTCTCGCCTGTTTTCGTTCGGACTCCAGCAGCCTCGCGTTTACGGCCCAACTCGTTTGCGGCTTCGGACGTTCTCGGCCGCGCACCTCGCACGTGTTCAGTCAGCAGCCTCGCGTTTATGGTCCAGCTGTTCTCGGTTCAGCCTCGTTCTCGGCCAGCAGGTGTCTAGCCCTCGTGTCCACTCCTCACGCGTGTAGTTCTCGTAGGTTCTCAGTAGCAGCAAATATTCAAAAATCTCGGGGTGAAAGGTTTCGAACCCGGGTATCTTGCCTCCTCCCTCCAACGCCTTACCAGTTGATCTAGCAAGCCACTTGTTAAACATCTTCCTTTTTTAAATCCAATAGCTTCGTTATTCCGGTTCATTATTTCGGAATTTTGACAAATTTAACCCAAAAATCAATTTTTCTAATTTTAAAATTCCTTTTCTACCTAAAATTTTGGTTTTTAATTTTTGACTTATGACCTTAAAATTTTGAGTTTGACTTTCAAGTTTGACCTTTGACTTTAAACTTTGAGTTTCTCATTTAACTTTCAAATTTTTACTTTTAGCTTTTCGGTTTGACTTTTAAGCTTGACTTTTTAAGCTTGACTTGTAAGGTTGACTTTTGAGTTTTTAGTCAAAGGGCATTTTTGATAAACAATGAGTTCTTCAAACATTCCGGTCAATGAAGTTTCATGTTCTCAATCGTATGAAGCGACGATTAAATTTCTTCACGAACAAATTGATTTGCTAAAAAGAGAAAATGAGGATCTTAAATATGAAGGATATACACTTAGGAAAGGTCAAAACCCCTTAAAAGAACAACTAGACGCCAAAATCATGGACTTCCGAAAACTTCATGAAGAATATAGCAATAAATGTGAAAACTATAACTATGTTAAGAGACAACTTGCCGAATTAACTACCGAACTTGATGCCTTAAAAGCTAAATATAAAGATGCTAAATTCAACTTTAAGAAATTTTGATTTATCAAGTGAGGTTGTTACTTATATGATAGAAAAACAACTAAAATTTAATAGTGTTCCACCTCCCTTTAATGACAACTATAACCCACTCCTTGAGACCAATGAGGAAGAAATCCCTATTTACTATGGCCAAACTCCTGCACCAGCTTCAGTAAAGACTGAACAATCAGGGCCAACTGAGGGTGTTGAGATGAACGATACTAATGATTCTACTTCTTGTGCAGGTAAAGTAGCGGAAGATGAGGACAAGGAGAACAAAACAACTTCTAATTCTGTTAATGTTGTTGATTGTCAAAAAAATAACTCCTTGAACTCTGAATCCGTTGATTATAATTCAGTCACCTCTAAAAAACCTGTTGTTGGTAAATACAGGCCACCAATTCAAGCTAAACAGAGTGCCTGTTGCAAGTGTGTTGGTGGGAACAATCAGAAACGGGTAAAGGGTACGCCACCAGGGGCAGGAAGAAACAACTCCTACGTGAAGAAACATACATGTTTTCACTGTGGAACACCTGGACACATTGCTAGAAATTGTCCAAATCGTGCATACGTTCCCTACTACGCACAAGGATGGCAAAATACGCCAAGAGGAAGATTTTCCAAAAGGAACCCTTCGAGGCCACATTCAAACAATGGTGACTGGAAAGAGCAGAAGGCCAAAAATCAAAATCCCAAATTCCAGAAGGGAATGTCGGCCAAGAAGCCAAGCTCAAAGATATGCTCCAGTGAAGCCAAGACCGGTTAGGTCAAAGCCATCTTGATGGCCGACTTCAAGTTCAAAAGCACCCATCAGATCGAACAAGAAATGGGTTAAACCCAACTACAGATGAGTACCAAAGGTTCAATCTCCTAAATCTTCTAATGACTCTAATATTTCTACATCTTCTGTTTGTGATAAGCAGAATATGTCATGGGAAAGAGTACCTTGCAAGGATGACAAAGGTCGACCCAGATTCAAAATGGACTGGGTTCCAAAGACCAACTGATCATGCTCTGTGCTGGAGCAGCTATGGAGGCATATCATCATACTTTGGTTTGTTGGTAGTGGCTGTTCCTGGCACATGGTAGGGGACATCTCTCAACTGTACAACACTCATAACTTCAAGTGAGAGTATGTGTCCTTTGCAGGAAATGAAGAAAAGGAGAGGATCACAAATGAGGTTTGTGCTTAATGATGTGAAGAATTTTTAGATCTGTTCTGAGATTGAAACACAACTAAGGCTGAATTTGTTGTTGCTTACGTCTTCAATTGTTGACTTTCGGTTTGAATTCTTTCGATGCTCTTGAGTTTTTCTTAAAATGATTCGCTTCAAAGACAAATTCTTTTAATTTTGTGCATTTATTTTATTTCTTCCCTGTGCTCAATTTAAGGGATAGAAATCAAAATACAAAAAAAAATAGAAAAATCAAAAAATTAAAAAAATTGTTGTGTCTTTCTTTGGTAGGTATTACTTGGGAAATGATATGAGATTAAGTGATAAAGGGAAAGTTAAATAGCTCGACAACTTTGATCCCAAAAAGTTTTACATTTTGTATTTTAGTTTTGTTTTTGGTTAAATTTGTTCATATTTTCTTATATGCACAAATTTAGGGGGATAATTAAAAATAATAATAATAATAATAATTAAAAAAACAAAACAAAAATTTTATAAAATTTCAAAAATACAAAAATATTTTCATTTATGTTTTTATTCTTTTTCAGAAAAATCAAAAATCAAAAAATAGTGTTTTTGAGCGTATTTTACTTTTATTTTTATTTCTAAATGTGCTAAGTTACTTTTATTTTTTATGTTTATCTCAAAAAATTTCATTTGTCTTGAAAAGTGAATTCATGAGAAGATGAGACTCAAGGAGTATGTATCGAAATATTCTGAGCAAGGAGAAGAAACCTAAAAGTGAAAAGGAATTGATGGTCATTACACTTCACACTACTTTCACAAGGAATTGATGGATGATTCACATGCGAGTGATAGAATCTTCCATATTGAGACATATACCAGTCTTAATAGGAGTCTTTGCATCCAATGTAAATGATCAAAGGTCATTTTCACCATGACCAATGTGAAACACCCAACCATTCTTTACTCGTATCCAAAATTTTATCATCAAATCATTTCCACGTACCGGTACCCCTTGAGGTTCGAGTATAAAACAGCTTGGCTGACGGTTGCCAAAACGTTTGTATTTATGATCTTAGATGTCGTTGTCACCATGACTCTAAGTGAAACCTAAAATCCAAAACCATTTAATTCTGAATTGACGGTGAACATTTTTAATGTTCTAGATTTCACCCATGAATTGACAGATAATGGCTCATACCTGGTGTGACATTGTACAAAATGCCAGTGAGGCAGTTTTTTTAAGAACTGTCATATCTAAGGAATTGAAAGTCTAAAACGGTACAAATTGGCAGATTGGTCTTGTCAGCTTTCTTTACCTAAGAACTGTCACGGCACCAGGGCGATTCACCCAACGGGGAAACAGGTATCGTTGAACGTCTTGCCAATGGCCAAGTTAACTCGTTAACTTGATAATTGTATTGAGATCTATGATCAAGGATATACATGGGCTAACATCAAAGCTAGCCAAGAGTAGTTCCCCGATACTCAACAAATTTGCTAGCCCTCTTCTTTTCTTGCTTAAGTGCCGATTTTGGTGAACATAAGGATCCTTATATAGTGTGTTACAATTAGGGTTACACCATGTAAACCCTAACTGTCATGACCTTTCATTTCCATGACCCATGGGTTCTATAACCACCATGGAGCATCCATAGAGCATCCTATGGGTGTTAGCCCAACTTGATAATCCATGGAGAATTAGCCCACTATACAAGTATGGATGATTTACACAATCAACCCATATATTTAATTAGTCACCTTTTGATCACTTGATTAATTCTAAATTAATTCTTGATCAATACTAATTAAATAATATTATTAATATATTAGAACTTATAATATATTAATAAACCATAAGTGTTAGTTCTCTTATTTTAGTTTATCCAAATGCATGATGCCATGCAATCCAAACGGACCATGCCAAATCGGGTCAAGTACATACCAGAAATAGTTAGGGACTTAGACACCTTATCCAACAGTCTCCCACTTGGATAAGTCTAATAACTATAACTACAAGTATGACTTCAGGAACTGATCAGCAATTATAGCTATTTCAAGGTCTCTCGGAACTAAGATGATGATGATACGTCATTTAAGATAAGTGATCATATAATCCTTTGTTCTAGATACCAGCCGGAAAAATACATGGAACAATGTCTTACTTATTATCCAGCAGTTTGTTTCTCGATTTCCAATTTTTTTGAAAAAAAACTTAATCGAACACATCAATTTAGTTCTGACCGGGCCAGGTACATAGGTCAAAACAAAATCATCGAGGGGCCCAAATATCGCTTCTAATCCAAGAAGGAACAGATAAACTTTGACTCATATGCTTGTTCTACTACTTGTTGAATCACACACAAAAGCACGTTTTATAACATCGAGTTACCAATGCGTTTTCGTACAATCAATGTATAACCAACTCATAGGCAACAAGTCATATCTCTAGGTTTGAAGACTTATATGATCTTACCGTCTCACGATCACTCGAGATAAATTCCATGAAGTGATACCAGTGAGCGTGGGTTGAATCCAATACTCAGAACTTATGATCACTCATGAGTGTTGTAGCCATGTCCAACCTCTTAGACCTCTACAACCAACTCATGACAGTCTTGATTCATACCTACTTCCAACATATGACCGACTGTGGAGAATTTGAATAATATGCAATACATTACATAAATATTCTGGAAGTCAATATATGTAAAAGAAATATAGTAAAAAACTGACAAAAGATAACAACACTTTCTCATAAATAAACACAACTTTTATTCATCATCAAATGTCAATTACACTTTACAAATTTCAGAGCTATCTAACTACTAAAACTAATATCATCCTTCAGCTCTATGCACCTCGCATGCTGGAGATGCTTAACCCTACCCAGTCCCTTCGTGAGGGGATATGTTGGGTTCTCATCCGATGATACCCTCTTTGCCACGAGGAGTCCTTCTTCTATTCGATGTCTGATGAAATGGTATTTTTTGTCGATGTGTCTGGATCTCCCATGATCCCTTGGTTCTTTCGCTAAGGCAACTGCACTTTCACTATCACAGAAAATTTCCATAGGCTCCTTTATAGCTGGTACAACTCCAAGGTCTCCAATGAAGTTCTTCAGCCATATTGCCTCATTTGTTGCCTCGCTTGCCGCTATATACTCTGATTCGCAAGTTGAATCAGCCACTATCTTATGCTTGGAACTTTTCCAAGTAATTGTTCCTCCGTTTAAGGTAAAGACCCAGCCTGACTGAGATCGGAAATTATCCCTATCAATCTGGAAGCTAGCATCACTATACCCTACAACTCTCAAGTCGTCACTCCCACCGATGGTAAGGAACCAGTCCTTAGTCCTCCACAGGTACTTCAGGATATTCTTTACCGCGGTCCAGTGAGCCTTGCCAGGATTCCCCTGATATCTACTAACCATGCTCAAAGCAAAGGTTACATCAGGACGAGTACAAGTCATAGCATACATGATCGAGCCTACAGCAGAAGCATAAGGTACTCGACTCATTTATGCTATCTCATCCTCGGTACTCGGGCTCTGAGTCTTACTCAATCTGGTGTTACTCTGGATGGGTAACTCTCCTTTCTTGGAATCTTGCATGCTGAACCTTTTCAGCACCTTATCCAAGTAGGTACCCTGACTAAGTCCAATTAGTCTTTTATTCCAGTCTCTCAGAATCCTTATCCCTAGAATATAGGCAGCTTCTCCTAGGTCTTTCATAGCGAAAAATTTCCCAAGCCAGGACTTAACTTCCTGTAGAGTTGGGATGTCATTTCCTATGAGTAGTATGTCATCCACATACAGTACCAAAAAGCTAACTATACTCCCACTAGCCTTGACATATACACAATATTCATCTTCACTCCTCGAAAATCCAAACTCTTTGACATTCTCATCGAAGCAAAGATTCCATCTGCGAGGTGCTTGTTTCAATCCATAGATGGATTTATCAAGCTTACACACTCTATTAGGGTATTCTATACTGACAAAACCCTCTGGCTGACACATGTAGACATCTTCATCCAAACTTCCATTAAGGAAGCCGTTTTTGACATCCATTTTCCATATTTCATAATCATGAAATGCAGCAATGGCTAACAGGACCCTAATGAACTTAATTTTTGCTACTGGTGAAAAGGTCTCATCATAATCAACTCCCAGAGTTTGAGAAAAGCCCTTTGCAACTAGTCACGCCTTATACGTGTGTACATTACCATCCATGTCGGCCTTCTTCTTGAAGATCCATCTACACCCAACTGTCTTACGACCTGGTACATTGTCAACCAAGTTCCAAAATTGATTATCATACATGGACTGTATATCGCTGTCCATTGCCTCTTTCCATTTAGCAGATTCAGGGCCTACCATGGCTTCCGCATAGTTGTTAGGTTCATCCAGACTTACTAGTGTCTCATCACTGATAAGTGTCTCGCCTTCCGTAGTAATATGGAAACCATAGTAGTGCTCAGGTGCATTCCTAACTCTCGTGGAACGCCTCAGAGGTATAGACTCGTCAATTGCATCAACATGAGTTTCCTCCTTAGGTTGACTATTAGGGTTTGAAGTTCCTTCACCACTTGACTCTTGAATTTCTTCATGGTCAATTTGCCTCCCACTGTTTCCTTGGCTTATGAACTCTCTCTCTCTCGAAAGACACCCCTCCTTGCTACAAAGACCACATTCTCATTGGGTCTGTAGAAGAGGTAACCAAAGGATTTCTGTGGGTAGCCGATGAAAATACACCTCTCACTTCGAGGTTCGAGCTTATCGTGAGTCTCACACCTCACGAAAGCCTCGCAACCCCAAATCTTGATGTGGTCTATATTAGGAACTTTTCCAGTCCACATCTGTAACAACCCGAAATTCATATCCCTAAATGTAACCCTTCTCGCGACTCGTTTCGATCATCCAATCGTCGTTTCCGATTCCGGCATTTTATTAAGTCATTAATGTATATTTTATTTTATGACTTAATAAGTGTCTTAATACCCTTAGAACTCATTCTAACGTCTCATATTAATGATCGGAACATTTCTAGAATCAACCATATCGGGTTACGGCAAATTGGCCGGGTGCGACCAAAAGCCTCGTCTAACGCCGGTATCGGGTAGAATTCTACCGTGTCCCAAACTTGGACACTATTTAAAGTGATCCAAGTCTTCATTTTGAAGCTTTTTCTCCATTTTACAACTATCACTCCAACCTCTCTCCTCAAACTAGATTTAAGGGTCCAAATCTTGAGTTTAAGGCTTCAAATCACCAAGGTACCTTCCTATACTCATTTTGCATCATATTGAGCCTTCAAATTCGAGTTTAAACCATGGATTAGGACCATTATCATGAGTTTACGGCCCTAGAACAGTCCTAGGCCGTAAACTCATATAAATTGGGTTTTTGGAGCAACAAAACCCTTCCAAACCACAATTAGACCTTGAATATGGCTAGATGACTTTATGAAATGGAATTAGAATGCCTCAAACCATGATTTAGAGCCTTATATATGAGTTTATGGCCCAGGATGGTGCTTAGGCCGTAAACCCATATTTAAAGGGTTTTTAACCCCTTAAACCCTTCCATGGCTCAAACAAGACTTAGATATGACTTTTAGAATATTGGTTATGGACCTAGAACACTTCAAACATGAATTTTGAGGGGTTTGTATGATTTTACGGCCAAGGCATGTGCTTGGGCCATAAACTCCTCAAACATGGGTGTAAACTCACTTCTAAGGTGTTAGAAAGCCATCTAACACCACCAAAAGCCTTGGAATAAATCATAGAACCAACCAAAAATAGTTTAAGGACCTTAAACATAACAAAACTCTTCATTTGAGAGTTTACGGCCATAGAAGGTGCTCCATGGCCGTAAACTCCTAAAAGCATGTCATTTTGTGCCCAAAAATCATTTCAAGGCTTGTAGGAATTTTCAGAATCACATGTGATTAACTTTGGGACCTTAAAAACACATATTCAAAGGAGTATGAGAGTTTATGGCCATAGGCCCCATGCCAAGGCCGTAAACTCCCTTAAGTGTTGTATTTGGTGATTTTAATTCATTCCAAGCCTTAGGAAAAATTATTCCAAGCATTTCCAAGTGATATTGGCCATTTATGACCCATTAAGCACCATAAAACACCCGGACATGAGTTCACGGCCATGAACTCATGTGGTTATGTGTTTAGAGGCTGAAAACTCATTAGGAAGTTTACTCTTGGGTAGTAAACTCAAATCCCAAGTCCCTCGCTTCATTACCTGTCCGTAGATGTCACCCGGGTCACTCCAAACACCTGTTTTGAGGTGTTTTCGTTCGTTGGAGTGTGACTTCATATCTAATTAGAGTTTATGAATCTAATTAGATATATTTGTATTCCATTTCATTTTACATAGGAACCTCGCGTGTTATTAGGCCTCGATTCAACGTTTAGCATCCGAAATCGACACATTTCTGCGTACGGTGAGTTCATACCCCTACCCTTTTTCAATGGTTTTTCAATGTTTTCAGGGGGGAATACAAGCAAAAGTACAAGAATATCTTGTACTTAAACACATGATTTCAGTTAAATGGTTTCATAATTGTACATTTTTAAGAATTGAAAACCTTTTAACAAACTATATTTTAACTTGCAGAGTTGTTGTTTAACCCGATTTTCAATTCTTATTATACACTGTTATATTGTATACTTTATGTTTGATTGCTCACACTTAAACTGATAGGACACATAAACCATTGTAATGTTTGTAATAAAACACTAAGGTTCGAGTGTAATAGACAGACACCAGTAGAAAACATAAAACATTTGTATGTCCTTAACAATACACCTAGGCTCGAGTGTGATAGATAAATACCATCGTAACACACAAATCAATTGTAACTTCCTTAATAATACACCTAGGATCGAGTGTAAAGGACAAGTAATCATTAAATAACTTAGAACTACTGTAATGTCCTTAATAAAACACCTAGGCTCGAGTGTAAAGGACAGTCATCATTTAGATAACACCTAGGCTCGAGTGTAATGTCCTTAATAAAATACCTAGGCTCGAGTGTAAAGGACAGGCACGTTAGAACTTAGTTAGTCGTAGATACTACTTCTCTAGGCGAGAAGTAAAGAGTAATCTTAAAGATTGGAGACACGTCCTTTGTAACACTTCCTCGGCACGAGATAGTGGAGGACTGCCCCTGTAACCAGAATCTCCGTACGTAGGAGAGCGTGGCTTGAGTGTATAGATCTATACGGGACTGACAATTCCACACCTGGCTGCTAGCTACAGCCGAACCGAAAGGTTCAAGGGTGACGAAAGTCATAAAAAGGATATTGACCACGACTCGAGTCATATCCAGTCTGAGTATGGTTAAGGACTCGCAATCTTGATTATTAACGCTTTAGACTCATTTACTAGCTTTATGTACGTAGTAAAGCTAATGTACGTTCAAGGATGACAGACACACACATACACACATTCAGGAAAACATGGGGTTTTCCTGGGGAGAACACTGAACATAACCAGAATCGGTAATGATGCATACACACATTCAGGAAAACATGGGGTTTTCCTATGTATAACAATGAACATAATCAGAATCGGTAACAGTTAGCATGCACATAATCGGTAATGATGCACACACACATTCAGGAACACATGGGGTTTTCCTATGGATAATAATGAACATAATCGGAATCAATATCAGTTAGCTTACGCAGAACCAGTAATAGTTCACACTCACACATGTAGGAAAATATAGGATTTTCCTGAGTAACAGTAGTATGTAACCAGAAAAGTATAACGAGTTGGATAACTAAACTTTACAATTCACAATAAACAATCATGTTTTTCATTGTACATCGTTTACTTTACTTTTCGGATATGGAAACTAACTTTATATGAGAAAATATGGGATTTTCTTGGATAACCACGTTTTCAGAAAACTAAGGGAACTCGTACATTTTCAGAAAACAAAACCGCTTATGAACTCACCAGCTTTATGCTGATTTTCAAACCGCTTGTATTCTCAGGTTCCCATTAGACAGGTACCCGACGATCTCTTTTGGTGAAGAAGAAGTGCGTAGAAGACTCGTTTCGTGTTGTTTATATATAATATGTATCACTTGTATAACTTATGCTTTTGAAACAAATGTAAAACTTTCATATATGTAATGTAATGGTTGATTTACTTTACTTACTATGTATATTGGATTTGATACTCAACGTGGAGTCAACCCCGGAAATGTTTCCGCCTTCGGTTTTCGGGGTGTGACAACATCTTATGAGGAGTTGAAACGACCCAAAAATACGACCCAAAAATTTCGTTTTTCAACATAACCAAAAACCATAATTTGAGTGTCATATCATGAAACCATACATAATGCATCTCAAAATAATAATAAACCACGGTACGGAAAACTGTATTATATCCATGACATATAAAAATCAGGAACTAAATCAACTCCCAGGATGAAAGCTGAAACTGTGGTGTGTGCAATGCCATCAACCCGAGCTCCTCCCTCTGCTAGCGGAAGTACCTGAAACCAAAACTGAAACTGTAAGCACGAAGCTTAGTGAGCTCCCCCAAATTACCACATACCATACAATAATATATATATCAAGCACATACTGGGGCCTTGCCCCCCTTCATCGGACCGAAGTCCGAAGCTGACTGACCGGGACCTTGTCCCCTACATCAGACCGCAATCCGAAGCTCACATCAGACCGAGTCCGAAGCTGACATCGAATCGGAGTCCGAAGCTGACCGGGACCTTGTCCCCTACATCGAACCTGAGTCCGAAGCTGACATCGAACCGGAGTCCGAAGCTGACCGGGACCTCGTCCCCTACATCGAACCTGAGTCCGAAGCTGACATCGAACCGGAGTCCGAAGCTAACTGATCATAACATAACGTATCACTTAGCATGAACACACATAATCCTGTCTGAGCCACGAAGGCTTCAAACATGCTAACTACTGCGTCGGATAAAGATCTGGATACTACTGCTAGCTAAACGGGCCGGCATTGTGGCCTTAGACCCACTCCTATTGGAAAGGAACTCACCTCGTGAATTGGCTGCTGAGTGAATAGCTCTGAGGGCTAACTGCTGCTGCTCCGGTATCTCCCCGGCTACAAGGTCATAAACATACTCAATCAAATACTAAACACTGCACTGGGTAAAATGACTCTTTTACCCCAGGTCAAAGTCAACTCTCGGTCAAAGTCAACTCTCGGTCAAAGTCAACCCATAGTTGACCTGACTCGCCGAGTTGGGCCGCCAACTCGCCGAGTCCCTATGAACAACTCGACGAGTTGTTCTTGAGCTTAAGAAGATTGCCTTGGACTCGCCGAGTTGTATGAACAACTCGCCGAGTCCCTCCATCACTGAGTCTACTCTCAACTCGCTGAGTCCACTCTCTAACTCACTGGATCCACTCGACACTGATAAAAATGATGGAATCGGGAACTCGCGACCCAACTCGCCGAGTCGTTCTTCCCGACTCGCCGAGTTGCCGCCATGCAACTGATTTTTACTCGATTTTGTTTGAATCCAACACATACAATTGATAGATCTGAGTCCAATAAGCTGATTTACCACGTAAAGTTTCCAACTTTACGTGTACAACCTCATGAATAAGGGAAATAAGGCTAAAAGATGCACAAAATGGGTAGATCTATGGTTATTATGCAAAGTAACTCCAAAAAGGCAGTAGATCTGGGCTCTACAACGCCCCATCATTCAGATCTAAAGATATTTCGACTTATTAAGGCATTCATGCAAACATAAGGCTTGGAACAAGCATCAACTAGCTCTTAGGAGAGCCCTAATGGAAGTTTAAAGCATATAACAAGAGGGGAACTCCGAAAATACCTCAAATAACTCAGATTTGCCCTTGGATCTTCGCACTACCACTCTTCTCCTTGCTTCTTTCTTCTTCTCCTTCTTCACACCTTCACAAAATGGCACCAAAAACACTTATAAGCTCTCAAGGGGATTAGGGTTTTCTCACTGTGTTCTCAGGTTAAGGGAGGCGAGAATGGGGCTATAAGGTGACTTAAATAGTGGGCAACCCGGGGATTTAGGGTTTCACTCAGTCGGATGGACTCGCCGAGTCAGGGATATGGACTCGCCGAGTCCCCGGCTCACACGTGCTCGAAGTCGCGACCCTACTCGGCGAGTCAGGCTATGAACTCGCCGAGTCCCTCTTGCAAAACTACAAAATAAATACCAAGAAATTACCATACCGGACACGGGTCGTTACAGGAGTTTTGGCAACTTTCGTTGTAAGGACTAGATTAGGAATATGGGCGGCAGTCTCTAAGGCATACCCACTGAATGAGATTAGTAGCGAAGCTCGACTCATCATGGAACGAACCATATCCAACAAGGTTCGATTACGCCTCTCATCCACACCATTCAACTGTGGTGTCCTGGGAGGTGTCAATTGTGAGACAACCCACATTCCTTAAGATAGTCGAGGAACTCTGTACTAAGATACTCACCACCACGATCGGATTAAAGCATCTTAATGTTCCTGCCCAATTGATTCTCGACTTCTTGTTTAAACTCTTTAAACCTTTCAAAAGTCTCTAACTTATTCTTGATTAAGTAGACATATCCATATCTACTATAATCATCTGTAAAAGTCACATAATAACGATTAGCATCCCTTATAGCAATTTTGAAGGGTCCACACACATCAGTGTGCACTAGATCCAACAAACCTTCACCCCTTTCATAAGAACCAGTAAAGGGTGACTTTGTCATTTTTCCAAGTAAGCATGATTCACAACTATTATCTAACTTTAGATCAAATGACTCCAAGACTCCATCCTTTTGGAGTTGGCCTATGCGTTTCTTGCTTACATGTACAAGACGACAATGCCATAATGATGATTTATCCAAGTTATTATTAGAAGAAGAATCAATACACAACACATTATTTCCTAGGTTATCTACAACAGACATAGCTTCATACACACCATCACAAGGTAATGCTTTAAAATAAAGAGCATTATTAAAGAAAGCATTTATTCCACCAACTTCATTATCAAAAGAAAAGGTAAACCCTTTTTTGTACAAAGCATGAAAGGAAATAATATTTCTTGCCATTTCAGCTGAGTAACAACATTTATTCAAATCTAATGTAAACCCACTACTTAGAAACAAAGAATAAACTCCAATCTTGGTGACAGGTGAAGCTTTCCTATTCCCCATGATCAAGTTTATCTTTCCATGCTCCACATTCTCACTTCTTCTTAGTCCTATATCAAGGACCCAAGAGTTAGAATAGGATGATTTATTAGACAATATTGTGTAAATACCTGCATGGGTGGGTTTCACTTTCCCATCCTTTATGTCTTGCGAGTACTTTGGGCAGTTCCACTTCCAATGAGACTTTTCATGGCAATAGAAGCATTCAACCTTTTTTGGGTCAGAAGAAGGAGTGACGAAACCTTTCTTGGTTCCACTTGAAGAGGAGCCATCAAGGGTCTTACCCTTGGTACCCTTTGAAGGATTCTTACTCTTTTTCCCTCCACCTTTCCCGATTGCCAGGACAGGGGCGGAGTTTGGAGTAGGAGTAGAAGTGGTAAAAACCGACTTACCTTTAAGACCTGTTTCAGCGGTCTTTAGGAGTCCTTGAAGCTTGCGGAGGGTAACTTCCTCCTTGTTCATGTGGTATGTCATGCGGAATTAATCATAACACGATGGTAAGGAGTGCAAAATGATATCTAATTCTAACTCCTCGGGGAAGTTCACATTTAGCTTCAGCAAACGGTCCACATACTTTTGCATTTTCTGCATGTGGCCCGTGATAGGTTCACCATCCTTCATTCGGGTTGTTATCATGGAGGATATGATTTCATATCGCTCTTGACGAGCACTCTAATGGTAGCGGTACATCAAATCCTAGTGCATCTCAAAAGGATAGTAGTCCTCATAGGACTTTTGGAGCTCGACTGTCATAGTAGTCCATTATGTGTACGGAATTCAAATCACAACACCCACATTTTCTGTCAAGATGATTTGTCCTAAATAATCTTCTATCAAGATTGTCATTTTGTCGCTTATCGATAAATTACTAAAATGGATTTAAAATACGTAGTTTGCAACGCATACGACTAACAGTAATCCTAATCAAGGATTTATATTATTATTATATCTTAAATGTCTATCCTGAAGTTTTGGGCGTTGCAACAAGTAAGACTTTCACACAAGAGTCGATGAAGACTGGACAACGTGTTTGACACCGATAAATGACCAGTGTAAATAAAGTTTGACACATCATATTATAAGGTTCGACCTTACGCATTCCACAACCTCGTTCGGAAGGAAAGGACCATCCATAATTTGTCGGCATTTGATAAAAGTCAGCTACTCCACACTAACACACTGCTAATCGCCAAAGCTAACATGTTAGCCAAAATTATGCCAATAATTTGGTATTGGCAACCAATCAGACTAATGGGGAAAAAGTTCTTAATGGACTTAGGATCACGAATCTTATAGATAACAGTAAAAAAGAGGCATACACACCTTTGGGATCGAAGTACACTAGAAATGTTAATGTCATAAACCTATGTGAAAAATTATGAATGTGAACGCTGATGCAGTCAGACCGGGAGCTTCCCTTTATCCACCCCGAATGGTCCTAAAGGTTAGATAAACTATGGGTAAGCATAAATCTTAGTGAGCATACAAAACTAGACAATGTACTATATACAAAGGTAAGCATATAAACACGTAAGCATGTAATATGTTGCCCCTTGTCCCTTACAGAAATGTAGCTATATTTTTTACCCCTTGCGGAGCTATATAATCTCGCCCCTTGTGGAGATATAATATGTTTCTTCCATTAGAGCTATGATATGTTGCCCCTTAAAGAGCCATAGATTGAACACATACATGCACATACCACGTAACACATAATATCATGTATAGAGTCGTGAAACTCACTTCATCTGAAGATAGCTGAAATCTCAAGGATGTGGACTAGTGGATACGCTCTGGTTAACCAACACAAGGTTCCACTAATCACTACTTGGTTCATATTTGTTGGTCCCAAACAAAGGATTCAAACAAGCAAATATGACAACAATAAATAGTTTGAAACAAAACTTTATTGAGAAGAATAGTTTTCAAAAACTCAATATATAATCAAATAACATGCTCTAATTATTAACACACTTTTATATATATATATATATATATATATATATATATATATATATATATATATATAGGTTAAATCGAGAACACTGAAAAGGTTGAGAATGCGAGAAGAAATTTAGACCATTCAATAATTAAGATGTAGGGATGATATTAATGTTTCATTTATGTCAATTATTAAAGTTATGTATGCAAATTGTAATATAAAGGTAATATTCTAATTCGACTCCTCCCACAAAATCAGCTCACCTGATATTGAAAATATTAACTCACTTATATTATTATATTAGTTTATAACCCGTGGAAACTACGGTTACAAAATTAATTAAATATTCATAGTAAAAAATTCAAAATTATTAATCAATTATTTTATATAAAATTTTAAATACATTATTAGTTAAGAGATTTTTTTATTAGTTATGTAAAATTATAATTATTGATTCAAATAAATATGTGTAATTAATTTGTCATATATATTAGACTATTTTTATTTGTGAACTAATGAAAACAATAATATAAAATTTAAAAATTAAAATAATAAATAAATAGATTGACAAATAACATTACATTAATTAGGAGGTTTAATGAATTTAAAATGGAGAATTAATAGAATGACAAGTGGCATCATATTAATTAGGAGTTCTAATATTATGACACTTGGTAAAATGACTACTATTTTATTAGTATATATTTATTAGTATAGATATATTCGTTAGACACCATCAAGCACTAGTTGGAGCCTTCTGTCACCGCATCCTACACCATTATCATCATCAGAGCCGACTATAGCCAAGTTCAAGGTGTTCGAAAGAATACATCGTCATTGTAAGCGGGAACAAAATCAGAAAAACCAAGGTGGGAGACGGAATTAGGGAAACCAAAATGGAAAATCACAAGGAACTAATGGCCGTTCCTGGAAACATTCGAATCAAATTAGAAACAAACGTCATCCAGAGTAACGGGTAATCCATTCTTGACTTGGTCCAACCATCAATCATTTCATGTTATACGGTCTTCAGTCTTCGTTTTCTCAATCCGTTGTTTATTAGCTACATTAGTTATGCGTTATAAGTTCTCATTTTTGTTATCATTAACAGTTAACACTATCTAGGTTGCGTTTTGATCATATTTTCCTTGTTTCTTAATTTTTAACCACAAGGAATCATTCGCTTTTCTTAATCCTTTGATTTTCATGGTGTGTGTTTTACTTTTTACTAGTAATCGAGTAATAGCACCAAAAACTAGAATATTGATTAATTAGATAACTCACAAATAGATTTGATGCAAATTTATTTTTTACTGTTATAGTTATCGATTCTAAATTTGTGTTTTTATTATTATACGTTGTTGGTAACTATCGAATTGTGCATCATTTGTATCGAGCATGTAAGTTTTTGGAATTGCATTCAAAAATTGGTGATTGTCATGTGTTTCATTTATAAAGTTTCTTTGACTTTCAAATTACTTTTTCACACCTAATCTTGTTAGTTTAATATTGGAATTAAATTTATAATTATGTAATTGATATGCATTCAAAACTTGGCGACTGTCTGCAAACCATGTTTAATTCCTGATATTGCGCATGTTGTACGTTTATAAACTGTTCGATTTGATTTGTGTGCTGTGGAGTTAATTTTTCACTTTTGATTTGATTTGTTGGACAATCTTGATAAGAATATAAGAGTAGCAGTTGTATTCATTTTAGATAAAAGAGATATTCTTTTATGATTATAGCAGTGTATTTATGTTACTAGAGATATATTCATTCATGATTGAGGTGTATTCATTAATATTATAGGTGTTCGTCTCTTGGTTAAATCGGTGAGAATGAAACCTATACTCTTGTTCATTTTTTTTTTTTTCTATTGAGGCATATTTAGGCATATTTATGATTAAAGGTTTATTTATTTGTGAATATACTCCAATAATAGTAGATATTTGCATTATATTTTTTTGTTTGTGTACTATTTATTTACGATTATAAGAAAATAGCTCTATATTATACTTTTTTTTGTTGTTATTCATTTATGAATATAGGTATATCATCAGTTATTTTTATTTATTTGCGGTAATTAAAAAAATAGAATCTTTATCTCATTAATGTTATTTATAATTATGGAAATTGGTAGTTACATCTCATTGTTAAAAGAATCTATTAATTACATATGACTTATTAATATTTTAATTATTGTAAAAATTCATTTGATGATGGGTCCAGAAGTATTCTCGCATTCTCAACATTTTTCTGTTCTCGATATAACTTCTCCCTATATATATATATATATATATATATATATATATATATATATATATATATATATATATATATATATATATATATATATATATATATATATATATATATATATTCGCATTCTCAACATTTTTCTGTTTTCGATATAACTTCTCCCTATATATATATATATATATATATATATATATATATATATATATATATATATATACTAGGCAAATGCCGTGCGTTGCGTGGGATATAAAAAAATATTTTATATTAAAAATAACTAAATCATTGTTATTAACAATTAAATAATAATTTCATAAAAAATATAAAAAATGATTTTTACTATTGTTATTATGTTGAACTATATTATAAGATATAAGGTTAGAATTTGAAGTTGTTTTGCATATACAAAGTATATATATATATATATATATATATATATATATAATATAAATAAATCGTTATTCTTATCTATTAAATAATAATTTCATATTAAATTAAAATGTTTATATTAAATATTATCATTATGTAGAAAATACGATAATAGAAACATCTTTTTATCTATCTTAAATTTTATCATTGATGATAGAGACAACTTTTTATCTTAAATAGTAAAAAAAAATGTTTTGTATCATAAATATTACCATAATTATGTAGAACATATGATAATAGTGATGCCTTTTATAAGGTTAAAACTTTAAATTGTATTACATACATGGTTGTAAAACTTGACTAACACAACCAATGGAAGAGAGTTTGCCTAACTCAGCCAGAAGACACACAGATCCTTATTAAACTCGATCCAAATCTAAAAGATACGGTCCAAAATCATTTTTGAAATTCTGAAATTTAATTGGTCACTTGTCGGCAAAGACAATCTCACCAAAGAATACACTCAACGTCCTACAAAGTTAGATGCAAGGAAGATCTCATGGCTTAGTCCCTTTAAAATATTTCAGAATCTTTCCTATTTATACAAGAGAATACATTCTCTTGTTTACTCTCACGATCAATGTGGGATGAAGACATTTTAATTAAACTCATTTCTTTATTTGCCAATAATTTCATTTTTGTTAAATAAAATATTAAATAATAAAAATAAAACGTTATCCAGAAAATTTATTGTTCAATAGTTCCATTTTTCAGTAATCTCATAAGTTGCTATAAAAAATCAAGTTTTTATTGAATAACTTTTTGTTAAATCCTAAAATCATAAATTCAGCTAGGTACTTAATATAAAAAATTTGTTTATATGTATTTTCATGATTCAAAATGTCATTATTAAATGAATTCATTTATAAAATATATTCGAGTATATATTTCGTGCTTTTGAATCAAAGCGATTTTTCAAACAATTATAATTTTATGTTTAGGTAGATTTTTTTATATTTATATAACATTATGTGGTGAAAGGAAAATTATTCATTTATCGGTCCAAATTGATCAAACTCGGACCGATTCAGCTTAATATACCAAACTACATAACGTTTTTCTATTAAAACTCGGTTTTTATATATTTTGTGTTTTTGAATCAAATTTATTTTTCAAACAATTATAATTTTATGTTTAGGTAACTTATTTATAATATTATTAGAAACAATTTGAAAAATCATGGGAGTTTCAAATGTATGTGCTGAAAGAAAAATGCTTCCTTTATCGGTCCAAATTGATCAAACTCAAACCGATTCAACCCAATATACCAAACTATATAACGGGTTTTCAACTGAAACTCTGTTTGAACCTTAAAAAATCGTGTTCAAAACCATTTTCGGGATTCTAAAACTTAAATGGACAGTTGCCAGTAAAGACAATCTCACAAAAGAATAGTCTCAGCATCCTAAAAAGGTAGGCATAAGGAAGTTCTCATGGTTTGGTCTCTTTGAAATATTTCACAACCTTTCCTATTTATAGAAGATGAAACGTTCTCTTGTTCTCACCATCGATGTGGGATGAAGATATTGTAATAAAACACGCTTTCTTGTTAATAAAACATTATTCAACTTATTTAGTAAAACACCCTTTCTCTTGTTTACCCTTTCTTTATTGTTCAATAGTTCCATTTTTCTATAATCTCGTAAGTTGCTATCCAAAAAAGTAAGTTCTTATTAGTAACTTTTTGTTCAATTCTAAAATCATAAATTCAGTTAAGTACTTAATATAGAAGCTTGTTTATATGTATTTTCAAGATTCAAAAGTTCATTATAAAAAGAATTCATTTATAAAATATAATCTGCGTATATATTTCGTGCTTTTGATCAAATCGAATTTTCAAACAATTATAATTTTATTTTAGGTAGATGTTTTTTATATTTATATAACATTATGTAACTTTTTTAAAATATGATTGAAAACAATTTGAAAAATCATGGGAGTTTCAAATATATGTAGTGAAAGGAAAATGCTTCTTTTATGGTCCAAATAGATCAAACTCGGACCGATTCAACTAAATATACCAAACTACATTTTTTTTTCTAGTGAAACCCGGTTTGTATATATTTCGTGCTTTTGAATCAAAGTGATTTTTCAAACAGTTTTTATATAAAATTATGTAACTTATTTATAATATTATTAGAAATAATTTGAAAAATCATGGGAGTTTCAAATGTTTGTTGTGAAAGGAAAATGATTCCTTTATCGGTCTAAATTGATCCAGCTACGGTTCAACTCAATATACCTAACTACATAATTTTTTTCTAAATGAAACACGGTTTAAACCTGACAAAATTCGGTTCAAAACCATTTTTGGAATTCTAAAAGTTAACTGGACACTTTCCAATAAAGACAATCTCACCAAATAATACCTTCAAAATCCTACAAAGGTAGGCATGAGGAAGTTCTCATTGTTTATTCCATTTGAAACATTTCACAACCTTTCTTATTCATAGAAGAGGAAACATTCTTTTGTTTACTCTCACCATCGATGTGGGATGAAGGCATTGTAATAAAACACCATTTCTTGTTTATAGAACATTATTTAACTTATTTATAATATTATTGCAAAGAAATTGAAAAGTCATGGGAGTTTCAAACGAATGTGGTGAAAGGAAGTTAAAAAATGGGGTTTCAAATGCATAAGATTCAAGAAAAAAATGCTAACTTTATAAGTACATATCATATATATATATATATATATATATATATATATATATATATATATATATATATATATATATATATATGGGCAAATCAATAGAAAATGCATAAAGATTTGGAAACCGTAAAACCTAGAAAATTAATATAATACATAGAAAAAAATACTTTAAGATGTCCAATCTTTTTTATTTATTTATTTTATAGGGCAAAAAATCGCGGGTTTCGGAACAAAAAAATTGAAAAAAAATTATAAATATTAATAATTTTTCGGCAATTTTATAAAAACGTAGTAATTTTTATGTTTGTAAAGTCAAAAAAAAATTAGATACCTGAAAGTATTTTTTATATACAATTTCAGGGTTTTTATGGTTTTTTAGGTTTATGTATTTTCTATTGATCTTTGCAATATACATATATATATATATATATATATATATATATATATATATATATATATATATATATATATATATATATATATATATGGAAAAAGTGAATATATCCTTAAGGGTTTATAAGCTTAGGTATCCAAACTCATCATATTAAGTTGTTTTGTATCATATAATTCATTCTAATTGTCCAATGTTGTTATAAGTTAACTTGTAACTTGATTTACTTCCATGATATTTTTAAATTACACATTTATCTTTCTCTTACATATATTTTTTTTTTCCATTTTCAACTACAATATATATAGCCTAGTATGTGTTCGGAAAAGAGATGTTATGTAAGAGAAAAATAATAGTGAAATTTCGAAAATCATAAAAATAAATCAAGTTAGGGGTTGAAATGTAAGAACATTTTAATGAATATATCAAACAAAACGACGTCTTAGGGTATATATTCACTTTTCCTTATATATATATATATATATATATATATATATATATATATATATATATATATATATATATATATATATATATATATATATATATATATATATATATATATATCAATGTTGCAGAAATCGGCCTTGGCGGCCAATTATTCGGCGATTAATCGTTTGGCGACTTCGAACCGATTACGATTAGGGTGCTTGGCGAAAATTGCTCAAAATCGGTCAAACTCGGGTTTGGCGGTCCTCGGCAGTCATAGGCGGGAAATATTTAAAAACTTCAAAAAAAATATAATTTTCAAATATTACACTAAAATTTTAAATTTTTAAATTTTTAAGCTTTCAAATTTAAAATATTATACTAAAATTTTTTAAATTTCAAAATGTTAAAATTTTAAATTTCCAAATACTTAAATTTTTAGGAAATATTATTTTTTTTTAAAATAATTTTATTAATAATTTAGGATCCCGATTAATCCCCGTCGAGTCTGATTAATCGCTTATCGTTAGTTGACCGTCGAGCTACCGCCGAACGATTTTTACAACCTTGATAAATGAAAACACGTAAAAGGTTGAGAACGTGTGAACATGTATATTAATTTGTGATTCCATGTATTCATTTGTGGAGAAATGATAAATTTTTACGCACAATCAACATGAATATGCTTTTTCTCTTCAATTGAAATTAATGGCGTAAGAATTTATCATATCTCCACAAATGAATACATGGAATCACAAATGAATATACTTTGTTCTCGCATTCTCAACCTTTTTGGTGTTCTCATTTGATCCTACTCTTATATATATATATATATATATATATATATATATATATATATATATATATATATATATATATATATATATATATATATATATATATATATAACAAAAGACCTAAAAACCTAACTTAAGATACAAGCTAGATAAAAACTAAAAACTCAGTCCCTTTCATAAATGGCGTTTTATGTTATATGGAAACTCTATCTTCAAATAATACTTATCAGAAGAAGGATATCTCGATCAACATAATAGTTCTTTCAACTGCCAAGTCTTCTAGAATCAACTAAGGCAATCAATGGTAACAAACACTGCCATCAGTATGGTAGTAGCAATGGCAGCGACAACTACAAATGGTGCGTCTAAGCCATATCTAAGCTAAAAAATGATTTGACGATTTTTTTGGTTCTTTTGTACGACTGTTAATGAGCACAATCAGCAGTCATATGGACTACTGATGAATACAATCAACAGTCATATGGACTGTTGATTGCTCAATAGCAGTCCATATGGCTGCTGATTATGCACATTCGTAGTCCATATGAGTTTTGATTGTGCTCATCAGCAGTCCATATGACTGCTGATTGTGCAAACATACAAATTTTGAAAATAAAAAAAGAATTGTCAAATCTTTTTTTAGCCTAGATATAGCTTAAACGCACAATTTGGAGAAGATTGGTGTTTTGATTTTGAAAAATGATGAGTTGATTATGAGTTTGCAAGTTCACATATTTTTTTAGTTCGCACAATAACTTAGCCCTATATAAGGTTAAGTTATTTTAAGAACTTAAAGAGATGCGAGAACCCAATAACTCCTAATCTGTTCTATATTTTTTAAAATGAAGACCACCATCGCACATAGTGAACACTACCATAATCGTCGGCCATTATCACCAATATCACCACACCACACTATTAGTGTTTTTAATTTGCAATATTTATTTCTTTTGCTGGTAAGATTCAAAATCCATAGTATACTGAAAACATCAAATTATGAATTCCTTATCCTTTTGCTCTGGTCATCATAGATCGAGTTCTGTTGAGGATTAACACAGTTCTTCATGACTATTGACTATGTTTTCCATTCTGTTTGACATTGCTTTAGTTTTTGGTAAGTTTTGAACTCCACATTAGAATTTCAGGTGCATTTTCTATTTGAAGAACACGTGTTTTTCACATCACGCACACTCTCTCAGATATGCACATAAGAACAGCTCCATAGGATTACGTAGTTCCTTATGTTAATTTGATTTCAATATTTGTGTTTCCATTTTATAAAATTTGGCAAAACAATAGCCTTGATAATCATTTAACCTTTATTTAGTTGGTTGGAATTGTTGTTGTTAATGAAGTAACTGGAGGCACCAATATTCCATTCAATCCATGAAAGCAGGTTAAGAAATATATTTTTTATTTTCATTTAACTGAGACAAAATGGATTGAACAAAAAAATGTTATTATATTGTAGATATCTCTCTGATTCTAGGATCAATGTTAGTCAAGTTTCTATTACTAAAATAAAATGCATCTGTATTACTAACAGCAAGAAATCCACAAGATGGTTTAAGTCAATGACGAGTCTAAAACGTAAAACCATATGGTTCACTATTTAAATGAAACCGATGGAAAAAGAAAAATATAAAAAAAAAATTACTTGTGGATTCGGATCGAATCATATAAGCAAAAAAAAAAAAAAAGATTTAGAATTCTTATAATCATACCCGACGATGTCTTATATCTTGATATAGTTTCACAATTATATCATTACCAGTACTTTCTCGGACATTCTTGATTGACTTTCTGAAGCAAACAACAATTCACAAATAATCAAACAAATGAACAACAATCAAATAGTCAACTGACCTTGAAAATTTGAAACAATAAAAAAATCCTATTGTAAAATAAGGGAATAGAACAATCAAAAAAGTGGACAAAAGAATTCATTGTTAAGTTATTCAATATTAACAAAAGTGACAATTAACAATCTTAGGAAAATAAACAATGAAGCAATAGTTTAAAAAAAAAAAAGACAAAAAAAATCCTACAGTTGATGCACTTAATGAATTAAACATATAGTGAAGGAATTTGTGATTTGTGAATCACCGATTAATGATCGTCGACCGGTCCCCGTTGATGCCCGTGAAATTAGAAATAGAATTTTCATATATCTACCCTAATAAATGAAAATGTTATTGCCACTTGTCATTTTCTTATTTAATTTGCCACATGTCATTTTGTCATAATTTTGAAATATATTTATTTTCCACTTGTCAATTACTTCATTATTCATTTCCACTATATCATTAATTTAGTTTTCATAAATTACACCTACTGTAATAACTATTAATTTCAAATTTGAAATTTGAAATTTCAATTTCAATTTCAAATAAATTTACACTTTAAACCTTTGTATTTAACATTTTATTATAATAACTGGTTTAGTACACGGGTCTAACAATTAAATACATAAGTTTAATTAATTTATTTTTATGTTTTTTTTTCATAATTTTCACTTCTTTCGTATTTTAAATTTAAATAAACTTCTCATTTAATCGCTTTTATTTAACATTATGTTTTAATTAACCCGTATGATATACGGGTTTCACAACTAGTTTTATTTAATATTCACAAAATTAACAAAATTGAATAATCTACGAGTGATTGTGAATGAAGGATAGAACTTCATGTGTTGTTAAACGATATTGTTTTTTTGGGATTCACGATTTACTTTTATTAGTTTAATGTGTATTGGGTTATGCATATTGGATTATATCTTAAAAACATTGGGCTATTCAAATATAAAATATGAGTTTTAAAAATCAAATTCATATATTTCTTTTTGCCAACAAATTAAGGTGGTTATTTACATTTTTTAAAGTAGATCACAATATTTTTGATTATATATAACTAATTTGAAACAAAAAAATGGATCAAGTGACCCATCATTAATGCATATAAACTCGTCACTGGTTTAAGTATAGTATCCTATTGAGTCTAGACGATATAGCATAGGGATGATATAGTAAATTAAGAAATCATTGTTATTAAACCATTTTTATTAATAACATACCTTAGAAAAAACAGAATTAGGGCTTTTAGGATCGGATTACGTTTGAAATAAATGGGATTTTCCATAGTTTTTAATGTTTGTTGTGTGAACAATAATTGGTGTAGTTACATTCGTATAATTGGTGTCCACATCAACAAAAACAAAAGTTGGAATCCACATAACATGAACATTTTGGGTTAGAATTTGGATAAAGTGGGCCGATATTTGGGCTCCCATTTTTAGCAGTCCAGTTTTAACATCGCTTCTTCTGTTCGGTAGTTTCTATCTCATACTCTTCTTATTTCTCATAGGAAATGATGCTTTAAATTCCACCTCATTCTCTCCATTTTTCTATTTTGTGATTACGATTTTCCATTTTTCTGTCAAAAGGAACGAATCGCTGTGTTTATATACACATCAAATTTCAAGAAAATATTTCAAAACTATTCGAGATTTTATCTATTTAATAGAGGAAGGAATAATAATCGGAATTAGTTATATCTGTTCTCTGGTTTTTCGTTCATCATTATTTGTTGCTTTCAGTTTGAACAACTGGGTGCATCTATCTTCATAAACTTTTGCAATTATATAGCTAATATTTTATAAAAAAAAATTTAATCTTTGGGTTAAAAGTTAAAAATTAAAATGATGGCTTCGCAGAGGCGATGTAAGTATGTAACATTACTTATGAAGTTTAAGGTACCTCTCATTCAACATCTCTTGGGATTATTTATTTTTCCTCTAAAAAATGAAATGTTTTATTGAGTTACAATTTGTTAAACTTTAAGACAACTGTTTTCTGCGGTTGAAATGTAAAGCTAAAAGCAAATAGTTGTTATCGTAGCTTTAATTTTTCCAATTTAAGTATTATCATTGGACATCATGAACAAAAGTAAAGTTCATTTTATAAAATTTGAAAGATTAAGGTTACATATGCATTCATTATGTCAATTTAATTATTTTGGTTGCCTTTTCTGTTCCTTTGTTTCAGGATGTAAAAGGCTAAGATGTCGAGCATAGAAAGTAAAAGGGATAGGAAAAAAATTCATAGCATGCTATAATAAATAAAACAACGTAGCTATTTCATGCATTAACTCGAATCTTATTTTCATCAAATAATTACAAATTAATCTATTGTTGGTATCATCAAAAGCCAAGATTAGATTTATACATTGAAGGATTGTTTTTTTGGTAATATCCTAAGATCATTACATTTTTTTTAACTACATTAATATTTTTTTCTTGGACCGACTATGTAAAATACTCATTTTGAATTATTTATCATTAAATGATATATTGGATATGTATTTTGTATGTTTTAAATTATATATTGTTAACTTAATGATTAATAGATAGATGAAAATGTATTTTGTTATGTTTTACAATGTCTTTGGTAGGATCTTACGTTCCGATATAATCTTATGGTCATGATTATAAAATTCAAATCTTGACAACCTTACTTCATATCAATAATACTTGGTTCTTTGATATATGCCTTGTTATATGATTTATTCTATTTTATCGGGCTAGCCTACATAGCTCATTTGATTGTCCCAAATATATTATATTACATATAGACCTGGCAACGAAGCGGTTTTTGATCCTGGGCCATTCCAAACACGTGCAAAGTTAATGGGTTTGGATCATATTTTATGATTCGTTTATCCGTTAACGACCTGTTAACCCTTTTATTCAAAGGGTCGGACATGGATCGCTATTGATCCGATCCGTTTTTGACCGGCCCCGTCTAAAATTTCAAAATATGAATTTATTATTTATGAGTTATACATTTATCAATATTGATGCATCTGTACAAGACTTGAGGAGTTCGATCGTTCCACTTCCATTTCCCAGTTTCTAATGGCCGAATTTCAATCGACTTCCAATACAAATAACTATGTGAAATTGATATTCCAAAATCAAGAACAAGAAGAATAGGCTTCAATCAAGAACAAGATTAAAAGGCTTCAATTTATCTCGTTTCGTAGAAGGGTTTTCTTTAATCGACATTCCACACTCAAGTTTGTTTTTTAAAATTCTAATATAATCGATTAATCTCGTCTTCTGTACTCCAATTGTGTGTTATTGAAATCAACTTGTTGAAATCGTTTGTTAATGCCTTAGTGAAATCGATTTATTGTGCTAAAATCCTGACTTAAAATTGAGGGGGTATTAGGTTTGGCTTTTTTTAAGATGCATTTAGTAGCGGAGGAAGAATAATTGATGAATGCCATTCTTCCTTAACCAAACTGTAGAAGCGTTAGTGACTACATAGGATTAGCTACCTTTAAGGAAACAAAAAACTAAAAAAGTGAGTGAGTGGATCGGTTAGACTTTGGGTTTTTTGAAGATGCATTTTGATGTCTACATTTTCTTATGCACATTTGTAATAGCAGACATTTGTTTCGTTTTGGAAACGTTATTTATTAAGATATAAATAAAGTTTATTTTGGAATGAAAATTGTCTGGCTTTAGCAATTCATGTTATATGTGTTTTAATGCATAATTATAGCTTAATCTTAATATTGTAAATAGGTCGGGTAAGAGGGTTCGAAAAACCGTTGATCTGGTGGGTAAGAGTATGAGTTTAATTATTCAAAACTACTCTGGTTACGGGTTGGGTTTGGGTCAACATTTGACTAACGACTAAGTTATTTCATTTTAAAATACCTATTCGTGACTGACTAACGACTAAAACGAAATTTTTTCTAAAAAACAATGACAAATGGGGAACAAAAAAATGTTGGGGCTAAACACAAACTTATACGTAAATGTTGGGGCTAAATGCAAACTGAAAAAAATGCAAAACCGACACGTTATCATTACATGTTGATGACCGGTCAAAGGACCAAAAATAAAACGTTTTCTAAAATATAATGGCAAATAAAGAACAAAAAATAAAATTGAAGTTAAATCGAAACGACGATGTATAAATAATGGTTTTTAAGGTATTAACCCAATTACCTTTGTATGCCTTAACTGAAAAAGCTAATTTTCAAATTATGAGAATCATTAGACCAGTGGGTATGAAGCGGGAAAGGGAACCGCAACCCAGAACACCATATCGGGGTTGTGGTTTAGGGGGTGCGGGGAGACTACCCCTCACTCTCTCTCTTTACTCGTATGATTGGTCAACCTTTTCAGTTTTATTAGTATTTATTAAATTATATATATACTAAAAAATTATAAAAAAATATATTAAAATTCATGGTTTTTAATTTCCTACAAAACAAGTATAATATTTGTGTAATATATATATATATATATATATATATATATATATATATATATATATATATATATATATATATTAAATAAAGATAGTGAAAGGTGATTATTTTCTGACTTTTGATCAGTAAATGAGAGTGAAGGGAAAACTGACATAACACTAAAAAAGTGAAAGATGAAAGATGATCATACTCTCCCGGGTATGGAAAAAAGAAACTACGTTATTTGCTTCACAATGGTAGTAACCATAACTTCATGGATATTAGTTTAGCCAAGAAAGGTGATATAAGGTGATACGTGATACTTACACATAAACAGGTAATCATTACATATTAATTAAGTATTCGTCACATAGACAATATAACATTTTCTACGTTGAATAACATTTACAAGACAACTATGTTCTACGAGAAGTTCACCGGCTTCCTGTTGGAAATCCACTTTTTCGCAACATTTGTTTATTTCTTATTATGAGTCATCTATTTCTTCCTTGTTTTGATCACTATTACTAGAGCCTTTAGCATGTACTTATCACCCGGCACATTTTTGAGCCTCTCTCTTCGTCTTCTTCAACATCATTCATAGCTTCAAAGATACAATTGGAGATCTTAGGTATATGGTCAACCACGATAAACGTTCAGATGATCCGAGCCGGAATTGTTAAGAATGCAATAATGACATTCTTCGTTTTCACAATGAAAATTACCACCTTGCCTTTAAAGGAGGTTAGAGTTGAGTCCAATGAAACTGGTATAGTATCCATTTTTTATAACAAAATGATTGGAAATATATTGACCTGATGTGAATTATGATTGTAACATCTGGATCCCGAGGTAATCCAAATTTCAAAATTCTAAGAATTTAGGGTTGCCATGACATTGAGGGGGGGGGGGGGGGGGCATTAATCGAGGATACACGACAGAAAGAATTGTTCTATTTCTAAACTTTACCTTCAACAAGCGTAGATTTTTGTCTATTTTCCCCATCACGAATCATGTGTACAAAAGTTCTACTCATATAGGTGTAACTCAACTATACCGGCATTTGTGGGTTCAATGCGAAAATTGTTATGGATTAAATTATAAGAAATTTTTTAAATCAAAGATACATCTTTGTGAACAATGTGGATATCATTTGAAAATGAGTAGTTCAGATAGAATCGAACTTTTGATCGATCCGTGCACTTGGGAGCCTATGGATGAAGACATGGTCTCTTTGGATCCCATTGAATTTCATTCGGAGGAGGAGCCTTATAAAAATCATATCGATTCTTATCAAAGAAATACATGATTAACCGAGGCTATTCAAACAGGCAGAGGGCAACTAAACGGTATTACCGTAGCAATTGGGGTTATGGATTTTCAGTTTATGGGAGGTAGTATGGGATTCGTAGTCGGGGAGAAAATTACCCGTTTGATTGAATACGCTACTAAAGAATTTCTACCTCGTATTATAGTGTGTGCTTCCGGAGGGGCACACATGCAAGAAGGAAGTTTGAGCTTGATGCAAATGGCTAAAATATCTTCTGCTTCATATGATTATCAATCAAATAAAAAGTTATTCTCTGTACCAATTCTTACATCTCTTACTACCGGTGGGGTGACAGCTAGTTTTGGTATGTTGGGGGATATCATTATTGCCGAACCCAATGCCTACATTGCCTTTGCGGGTAAAAGAGTAATTGAACAAACATTGAATAAAACAGTACCCGAGGGTTCACAAGCGACCGAAGCTTAATCGAAATCAAGCATAAGTTTTCTTCTATGATCGATCGATATACACATCAACAACTCCGAATTAGATTAGTTTCTCCTCAACAAATAAGTACTTGGTCCAAAAAAATCCGGCCTAATGGCGAGATAGTTGGAGAGGTGACAAAACCTTATACCTTTGTGTGGCTTTTCAAGAAATATCACAATCTCATTTAAGCACGCTACAGTGTGGCAGTGGTTTAATGAGAAACCCTAATATCTGGGGTTTGCGCCCTATTTAACGGAATGTGATGGCTAGGGTTGCTCACCCTCAGCCTCCATCACACACTCTCAGCCTCCAAGCAAACCCTAACCTCCTTTTTTGCTTTATAAGGTTTTTGTGTTGATTTTTGGGGATTAGAATAAGAAGAAGGTGACCTCTAGACTTGGATTCAGCAAGCAACTCTTCTTATCATTTTGTTGTGCATCTTCTGGACTCTTGTAAGTCCCCAAGTTCCAAGCTTTTTGGTTTATTGTGCATAGATCTAGATTTCTATGCCTTATTATTCATGTTGGGACATATTGGAGTGTTGGGATTTCATAAAGTTGCCAACTTTATGAATCCCTAGAGTCCCTTTGTGTTTAGGAGTGTTGGATCTGGAGTTTGATAGAGTTTTGAACCCTTGCAAGAGATCTTGGCCCCTTTTGCTCTATTTTGACCTAATAAGAGTCCAAAACATGCATGTCTAGAAATTATGGATTTTATGTGATTATAAAAGTGCTAAAAACGTTCTTGAATGAGGATCTAGTAAGCCTTCAAGGAAAAGTGCTTAATGGGTTAAGTCAAGTCACGTTTTTGCCCTATTTAGACCTAGAAGTGAGATCTTTATCTCTTGGAGGGTCGTTGGAAACTTTATACACTTGGACCTTATAAAGGACCAGATCTGAGTTTTGGAGCCTTTAAAGTTGGAAAGAAAAGTGACCTAATGGTTTAAGTTGCCCAGACCAATCCCCACGGCATAGCCAATGATGGCCACATCTTGGCGACCTACTATAGTTGACTTTGACTTTGATTTTTGACCATTGACTTTGAACAAGTTTGAACTAAGGGCATTTTGGGTTTTTTGAGTTGTAGATTGATTTTAAGTCACTTTTTGTCGTATAAGTGACATGTAGAGGTGTCAATTTGAGCAGCATTCTTTTCTGCTAAACTGCGATGTGAGTCTCCTCATTGTACTCGTGGGTCACAGACACCAATGCCGACCCATTCAGTTATGTATCAAGGTATATAGGATGTTATATGATGTAGTGATATGTTAGATCTGTGTGATTACCTATTTCTTGGTTATATGTTTATCTGTTGCATATGTCGACATGGTGTGGTTGGGTTGAGGGTGTATTACTTTGTACTGTAAGCCAACAAACCCGGGGCAATCCAATTAGGAGATTATGGGACAAGGCAATCCAATTGGGAGGTTGTGGGCAGGGTAATCCAACTGGGAGGTTGTGGACCCGGTATGTTATATGTAGGGCAATCCAACCGGGAGATTGTGGGCCAGGGTAATCCAACCCAGAGGTGGTGGAGCCAACATACATTATGTATACTTGTTTAGTTGTGTGTGGTACTTTGGGGAAAATCACTAAGCTTAGGCTTACGGTTGAAGTTTTATGTTTTCAGGTACTTCAGATAATCGAGGGAAAGCAAAGGCTTGATCGTGCACATCCTTAAGATTTTATGAGATGTGTTCCTCGGATACTCTGATTTGCGTTTTTGACATTTTTAGAAACTATATTTTGTAAACACTTATGGTTTTGAATGGTTTTGGAAAAAATATAATTTTACCTTGATTTTTTGGATGTTACAAGTTGGTATAAGAGCCCTGGTTTGAGTGAATTTGATGAGCATTCGTGTGAATCCCGACTCCAACTAAGGATCTGTAAACGTTATCAAAATGGTTTTCGAAATTGGTTTTCAAAAGTAACCAAGGAAGGATGAGATGTGTATAATCAATTGGAGCAAGAAAGTATACCCCAAGTTACACACACTGTTATCTATTATGATGATTATAATAGAATTGCATGATAGTGGTAGGCTAGGGATCTTCGAGAATTGCATGACATAATTGCCTGATGTATGATGCCTGATAGCCTAGTATAACTTCTTATTTTTTAGATGAAATTAACATCATTACTGTAGTTGCTTAGTGTGTAACACCCGTAGATCCATGCTAGTCAAGTTAGAGGCAATAATTGTCGAAAACGACTTTTCGACAAAATATTATTTAGGATAAATAATTTAAACCAAGTTGTATTATATGTCACAAGGTTTCTGTACATATAAAGAACGCCGAAATCCGAGTTATAACAAAAAAGTTATGACCCGTCGAAGTTTCGCGACGGAACCGGCACGGCACCGGGAAGCGTAAATAGTGAATTTACGATAGAGAAAGATTTAGCCTTAGCAATCTAAACGAAAGTCGTAGAGTATATTGAACTAAGAACATCGATAAAAAGAACGTCCAAATCTGACTTCGTATGAAGAAGTTATGATTTTTTGGAGTTTCGGATTAGCGGTGTATAACCCGAAATTCGAATATTAGATCGAGTAACTTTTAGCCGACACGACCTAAACGAGAATCGAAGATCTCGTTAAGAGCAGCGTAATGAGAAAAAGATGGGTGAAAACGGACGTCGGATGAAGAAGTTATGAGGATTTAACGGACCAATCCTGTCCTGGCCTGTTAATAATATAAAATTTAAAATCGAATCAAAATTAGCCGACGGAGTCTAAATGAAAGTTATAGAGTACGTTACCACCTTCGCGTGGATATAAAGAACGTCGAAAACGGAGCTCGTACGCGAAAGTTACGAATTTTTAAAGTTTGCACTTGAATTTACGAAGCTGATTGCGAAGTTGCTGACATGGCCAAATCTCACCCGTCGCTTGTTGAGCACGATCTCGCTTCGGATGATGACATGTAGCCTCACATTACGCCCCGTGTCCGAGATTAGTACGCCCAGCGTACCTTCGCTTCCTATCCGACCGGTGTGCGAGACAGTTGGAACCGAGGTGGCATGCTTATCTGAAGTTACGCCCCGCGTAGCCAAGAAGCGTAGTCCGAGGCCTCGCAGGGTATAAAAAGGGGCGAGGGTCTCCGCATTTTTCACACCATTTCTCATTCTCTCTCTAGTTTCTTTCTCTCTCTAAGGGTTTTAATCCTCCCCTAAGCCTAGGTGATCCCCTCGCACCCTAAGGAAGCCCCGAGGCTTCCGGAGTCCCGAGAAAAAGGGTCTTTCGGTTTCGGAAACGCTGCTCCGAGCAAAGCCTGGTTTTCTTTAAAATCCGCTGTAAGTGAGCTACGCTTACGCAATTTTTAATATAGCTTCCAAATAATTATAGTAATGTTATTAGGTCCTTAAAATAATTATTTGGGCTATTATTATGAGTTATATTGAGTGTTATTTAACGCTTATATAATAATAATAGTCAGACTATTAATTTGTCGCGGTTATCGTTAGACTAAACCCTAGTGGTATTGATACTAGGTTTTATCGAAGGAAATTGTTTTGAGAGTATCGAAGCGTTGTCCGAGTGCTGAGTCACCACCTTTCAGGTGAGTACATGGTCCCTTTCATCTTACACATAGATATGAAGTATTCTATATAAATTATGTGTTATGTGTGCGTATTATCTGAGTACTTGTTGTCTATGCTAGTTGAACGATTTTATACACGTTTTAAAGGATTTAAACTGTATATGTATTTTATATCTACAAAAATGTTGGGGTAAAACATGGGTAGATGTAATAGATGGAATATAAGTTGGACGATGAGTCGAGAGGTGTTATAGACCACGAGGTGAGGGTGAGAGGTGAACGATGTGAGAAGCCTTTTCCCAAACGATGGCCCCGTCATTCAGCAGAGTATGGATGACAACCACGGACTATTCTAGACAGTCTAGTGGAACACTAGCAGGCTCGCAACCCGCAAGTGTTGTGAACGATGTGTTCACTCGGTGTACTCTAAACCTTGGCGATCATGCAGACTTGATGCCTAAACCCTGGTGATCATGCAGACTTGGTGCCAAAACCCTGGCGACTATGCAGACTTAGTGCCTGTTGTATAAATTCTGGCGACTATGCAGACTTAGTGCCTATTGTATAAATTCTGGCGACTATGCAGACTTAGTGTCTAAACCCCGGTGACGATGGACTTCGTGCCGATTCCTTAGGATGATCCTTAGGAATGTATGAACGAGGAATGGTTGATTCTTAGGGTAGATCCTTAAGAGTAAAGAAGATAATGGGGATGACTAATTAGGTTGATTGTTTGATTGTTTGAACATAATAATTATACTATTGTGGGTTGAAAACCCTATGTACTCACCAGGTTTCCCAACCTGACCCACTTAGTTTATTTATATCACAGGTGTTGATATGAAGTCACATTACACTGAGAGATTAAATAGATGTAGATCACTAGAGTAAATAAATGTAAGTTCTGTTTATGCTTATGTTTCTATATTGATGATGACATCCCAAACGTTTTAAAATAAATAAAATACGTTTCTTCGAATATGTTTTGATAACGTATTTATCATGTTTTTCTAGGAACAAATTCCGCAACATTTTTATGAAAAGAAGTACTCTGATTTTTATAAAGCATAAACAAAATCGGTCTTTTCTAGCCGTGAAAATGGGGATGTCACATAGTGTGTGCATCATAGTTCTACATAACTAAGATTCTATAGCCTGAGAATGTTTGATTTAGCCTTATTTCCCATTCTTGTCTGATGAAGGGCTTAGGGTAGAATCAAGTATTCAACCGTCTATAGGATCCAACGTTATGTATGATTAGCATGCACCAGTGGCTACAGGGTTGGTGGAAGGTTCATGGGTGTGTTCGGGTGTAGAGGGCCCGTTGAGGGAGGGTTAGCCACTCTTGGGAGAGTGTGTATAGGTTGTATGTGTATCTTAGTTGTAAGTTGGTTTTGGGTAGTTTGTGATGATCCTTTGAGACAAATACGGGTAGCTATGGAAGGTAGTATGGGCTCGTACTACTGAAAGCATAGGACCCGTACGCGTAACAAGGAAGTCACAAACCCCGAGGGTTTAGTCTATCTGTGATGGTTGTGACGGTATACATTATGGCATTTTTGATATATTTTGGTTCATTTTCAGTACAATGTTCACGAGAGGATCTGGTTCTGAATCTGGAGCGGGTGGCCAGGATAGGTCGAGGTTGACTAATGATCATATACGAGAGATGATTACCATTAAGGTGGCTACTACTGTCCGTGGTTTTATTCTAGAGTTTTTTTAGGTCTACTAACACCGCTATGATTGAGCTATTTGATGATCATTATGCCTCCCTTACTGAGACTATTGTTTCTGCAGCTATCGTCGTTGTTGCTGCTATAGGGATTCAGGGGATGGGTGATCATTCCAGTATCAGGACTTCAGCAACAAGAAGCCCCCAAAGTTTGATGGGGTTAAGGACCCGATTGTGACAATGAGATGGTTGTCTAATATGGAGGACTACTTCTTCACATGTTCGTGCTCGGATGACCAAAAGTTCAAGTAAGCCCTGAACCTTCTTCAAATAGGGGCGAAGGATTGGTCGAACCTGATACCTGGTTCCTATACTCCTAAGAAGAGGGTTGTTGTTACTTGGGAGCAGTTCTAAGAGATGTTTCGCCAGAGGTATGTTCCCCTCCTGGAGAGGGAGAGATTGCTCAAGAGTACCTGGATCTGAGACAGATGACTGAGACGGTGACATAGATCACAAAGTGATGGGTTTTAAGCATATCTACATTCCTATGTGATCATGCAACCCTAATTGCTTTGGATCTAAGTTTTTCTCTATTGAACATACAAATATGAACACCAAAGCAATAACCCTAGATCTAGCATATACAATTCGAAATTCATATATAAAATTAGGGTTTTATCATTACCTCTCTTGTTATGTAGTAATAACAATAACCACCTTGACTCTTGAAAGCTTAGTGCCCTAAGTGTTGCACCTCCGGTGGAGTCACAAACACCCAACATAACAAGGATGACAATGAGAGACTAGAAATTAGCCAGGGTTTCTATCTAGAATGCATAGGACAAAATTCCAAGTGTATGGAGGGTTTATATAGTTGAGTGAGCTGCTAGGGTTTCCGGAGGAAACCCTAATTCCTTGATTAAGGATTAAGCAATCCATAGTCTCCCTCTTTAGAGCCTTTGGACGAAATCTTATGGGCTTACCCATAAACTTCGCCCACTCCACTCTATGGAGTCCATCAACCCAGTTTTGCAACTATCAATGATTTGCAAAACAACCCCTCCGTTATTAATCAGTTCCTTTAATCCCAAAATTAATATCAAATTAATTTCTGATTAATTACTAATTAATAATATGATTTCCAAATAATATATTAATAAAATCATTTCGAGTACCATTTTATTATTCATATAATAAATCCTATGCTCTCTCCCCACTAGTCATTCTATCAAGTTGCATGAGTGAAGGCAACCCAAAAGGGTCATGCTACAAATCAAATTAAGTACATACCAATTATAGTTATGGGCTTAGACACCTAATCCAACAGTCTCCCACTTGGATAAGTCTAATAAATATTATTGCAAGTATGATTTCAGAATATGACTAACAATCGTAGCTTTCAAAAGCCGTTGTCGAACTCTGATCTTATCAGTAACGTGTCCTTTAGATAAGGGATTGAATATTCCTTCGTTCTACAAGACATGGAGTATAATCATTATCTCTGTCCATGTGTTGTTTCCTAACTTCCGATTTACGACGACCGACTCAAACTAGAACTGAACACATCAACTTAGTCCAGGCTTGGTCAAGCGCATAGGGTGTCATCACTAAATCATCGAGGGGCCCATGGATATCAATTTTATCCCATTTAGGGTAAAAGGAATGGATAAACATCGAATCATATGATTGTACTATTTACTCGTCAAATCACACACAACAATACGTTTTATAACATCAAGTTACTGATGCGTTTATGTATTATCAATGCATACCCAAATTGTAAACAACAACTATATGTCTCCGTTTCAAAAATATAAGATATTATCATCTCATAATCACTCGTTATTAAATCCATCAAGTGATTCAAATGAGCATGGGTTTAAACCAATACTAAAATTCCTATTTCAGGAGTACTTACGAACACTGTAGCAGATATTTGATATGTTTAAGCACCTAGACAATCTATAGTCGAATTCATGACAGTCTTACCTCATTACTTACTTCCAAAGTATGATTGATTGTGGATATTTGAATAATCTTATTATTCAGGAAGTAAATCATGCAAAGTGAAACACAAGAACAACCTAATCCAATATGGTCTCAAAACTTTTGAATATAAATAAAACACTTATTATTTAATCACCATATTAATTAGACCTTATTCATTGTTTACTGTTTCGATTAATCAACTCAATACTTGAATTAAAACAACAGTCATCCCATGCTCCAAGCATGCACACTATGTTTATATATGGTCCTTCCTTTGTGAAATAGATCAACTGAACACATTTCCAATGATGCTCATTTCACAATTTCCTAATCCTTATAAGTGTAATAATGCAAAATTCTTGCCACTAATAAAATGTGTTAGAGTCTAACCTTTCATGCAATGATCGTTTTGTAATGTCGAGGCTCCAAAGTCACAGAGACTTGGCCAATGATATTACAAAGCATTCCATTTGAGATTGTTACAAGAAATTCCCCATAAATGAAGTCTTACATTCAAGCTACATTCCTTGAACATCCTTCTTGCATAAAAGTTTCCAAATTAAACATAGATTCTTAATATCCATCTCCTATTATGGAAACATTTCCATAATTGCCATATGACAATACATTCTTAATAGAATCCTATCTATTCATAATTATATCAATATGGTCCATCCATTACTATACTTCCAACTATCCACAAGCAACCAATCTTCGATAAACCTTAGATTGTCCTTGACAGTTGTTTAGCAACTTTAGTCACATTTGGTTCTAGTCCTTTTTCCCTCTCAATGCGCTAGACATTTGGAAAAAAATCAGAACAGCTGAATATTATAGCATATGCAATCGATCCTATATCTGAAGCATACGGGATACGATTCATAATGTCTTACATAAAGACATGATACTTGACCGGTCTCTTGCTAAAATATTCCCATATATAGAATTTCTTATGTTGAAACATTTCAACATGATATTCATATAAGACATGACTAAGTTTGATTAAAATTTCAATATAAGCTTTTAGATTCGAAATGAAGTATAAATGCCCTCTCCCTTAAGCCTTACTATAGCGAAACAATTTCAAAATTATGCAACTTTGCAAATTCAGAACTTTGTTTCCTATAAATAGCATTGCTAACTTGCAATACTTAACATAATAATTACACTCCCACTAGCATAAGAATTATGTTCTTATTAGCATAACAATTATGCTCCCACTAGCTTTGACATGTATCCAGAAATCAATTGGACTTCTAGAAATCAATACCTATTGAATTTCTTACAAAAGTTCAGATTTCTTATAAGTGGTGCTTCAATTAGTCTCTATCTAGACTTCTCAAGCTCATACACCTTTCATTAGACAGCTTATGTGTGTGTATAAACCTTTTCAAAACTTATAGTAATAAGTCCCGAATGTTCAAACTAATTGCCATTTCTCATAATTCGAACTATGAAGAGGAATGTCGTAATCATATTCGAATTTCAGAACGTAATTATCACAACTACCAACTTTAATCCTTTAAAATCTACTACTGAAAGCGTTCCTCACAATCATTTTCATGAAGTAGAGAGAAACCTATTGCCACTTAGATTTTATGATGTATGTGTTCCTATCCATGTGAACATGCCATTTCCAACAACTATCATAAGACAAGGTTTATGACAAATTCGAACTCATATGGATTGAATCTGCTTATTCTTAATTTCTTGCCATCCGGCAGCACAAGGGCCTACCAGTGCTTCAAGGTTATTGAGCAGCTCACCCATACATATCAATGTACTTTCACTGATCAAGGTGCTTTGCCTTATGCAGTCAAATAAGAACTCATAGGACTCACATGCATAGTCAAATTAACTGGAATAGGCACAGAAATAAGAATATGTCAACACGATAGGTTGTTAACCTCAGGTCGTGTGCTAGTGATTACTAAAAGGTTTATTCTTGTTTAGTTCTTGAAACTATTCAAGACAACTTAAGACTCCCATTGACCTCTTGACATATAAGATTCTCTGTCAAGGAACATTCATTGACAAATAAATATTCAAGAGTTAGTTCGGGTTCTTATCAAGAAACACTTCATATAATTGGTCTTAGTTGGTCTTTGTTTTATCCAAAACATCACAACTACCAATTTCAAATGTGCAAGAGTAAGAAACATTTCTACTCCACATTTCATGAGGTGTTATAAACCTACTTAGAACATGTCACTCAAGGTACAACTTGGAGTAACTAGAGTATAACTCTAAAATTTAACTTTGGAACGAAGTATGACTCATCTTCTTGATTTAACCATTTCAACAATAACCGATTCCTATTCTTAGTCATATGAATGCACTAAGGTGTCCTTAGAGGATCAATTGTGACATGGTTCCATAATCATTAGGATGATCATAAAAAAACAATACTAAAGTAATCTCCTTTCCTTTCAGATTGGAGAAACTTTCATCTTTCTGCCCAATGGATTCTTCTTATTCATTATGCTATATTTTGAAACTTTTTCAAGGTATCAGAATTACACTTAATCTTGTAAGCATAACCATATTTACTGAACAAACAACAAATCATGATGAATATATTTTATCGTCCTTTGTGGTGGATTTGACCAATTCACATCAATGTGTACTAGATCCTTTATTCCTTCACTTGACTCACATATACATGTGAACAAGGAATTAGTCTTAATTTCCCAAATACCAAGATTCTCATACATCACACAATACAAATCGCATGATTCCAAGTTTCTGTCCAATTGAAACTTGGGTGATGAGAATCCTTCCTCACTCGGTGAATTATGACACTACCACAAGCGACATAACTAAGAATCAAATCCATTTTCAACATTGCTAACAATACAAACACCAATTTTCATAAGTGTCATTGCAAGGAAATGTAAAATATGATAAAATCAAATTTTATTTTATTAATAAAATGTGGAAAACTTGTCCTTACAATGCAAATACATATGAAAACTATGTTTCTCAATATTCCTAAGCAATCTATCATAACTCCTAAGCAACAGCTCAAAAATCGGATCATTGAACCATGCGATTGAAATCCATTTCATCATGATCAGACTCAGCTTACTTTTCTTTTAAGCTTCTTCTTTCTCTTAGATTCTACAAAACATCAAATTGTAACTTTACATCATGTAATAAGAATCTATAACTATGAACTTAATAGAGTTAGATAGTGAATGTACCTGAAGTAGAGTCATACAATTTGACTTTACCATCTCTTAGATCTCTCAGGTACTCAGGGCAGCTTCGCTTCCAACGTCCCTTCACTTGGCAATAGAAACACATGGAATCTTTAGGAACAACACATGGGACTATCTCAGAACTTGCCTTTTTCTTTACCGTATGGTCAAACGGTTTGACCTTGGCCGATCCCTTTCCTTTGGGAAGAGAAACCTTTTATGGACTACCAATGTTGTCATTATTAAGGTCAAACAAATTTGCTTGACCAGTGAGCCAAAGCATTGCTACTTTAGCTGAAATTAGCAAATATGTCAGATCAATTAGGGTCACGTCATTTTCAGTCATATAATAGTCCTTAACAAACTGACTATACGGCTTAAGAAGCGAGTGAAGAACCAAGTCAACAGCTAGCTCCTATGGAAAAATGACACCCAACATCCCTAGTTTGTCAATGTGCGACTTCATCTTCAGGACGTGTGCACACAGACCTTCCATCTCGGTGTTTGCATGACAATAGGGCTTGAGTGATCGTGAACTTTTCAAGTCGACGAAAACGTGGGTCAGGAAGAATTACGGGAGGAGGTAGAGGAAGATAAGTATGATTTCCAGTTCCACCAATGCACGAAGAAGGGAATGATCTTTCACCTTGATCAACACGTGGAAGATCATCTTCATAAGGAAAACCTTTTCCAAAGGATTAAGGAAGACCATAGTTGTCAGAACTAGACATTTATAAAAGGGAGAAATTCAAGCTAGTTGGTTTAATCCTTAATATAACACCCAAATGAAATATTAAGGCTAGGACCCAACACAATAATTCACAATTTGGAAGAGGGATGCCATAATCCATTTGTAAATTATTTGAAGGTATGTAAATGACGATTTACCAATTCCACCATGAAAACGAAATTTTAAACGAATTAGGTTTTAAATGAAATTCCTTGATCTTTTGAGATTCATTGAACTTTTCAATGGCATGTTTAATCTTGATTATGCCCTTCAAGTTTGTGACTTGGATACCGAGGATCACAAACAAGGTGTGAATAACCATGCAAATTAGCTTGGTACTCTCGATGACATTTATCACTTAATCAATGTGTCAGTTAACCACACACACTTCATTGATCAATGATAATTTACGAGTTACCCATTGCCATCCTTCATTAGTCCCATATTAGTGCGCCGGTTAACCACACACACTCCACTAACGAGCAATCATGTGCAATGTGCAATTTCATTGGTTAACATCAAATTCACATTTTTCCTAAAGTAACTAAGATTGGGAATTTATAAAAGCATTTAGTTACTTTATAATTCGTTATACTTTTAATGAGGATTTAAACTCATATCCTACATGTTCGGCTAACGGTCTTCCACTAGTCAAGAGTGCGGTGGGTAAGAGCGGATACTCAATGAGGGTCATTTTACAGGCCGCTTCCTTAAACACCCCTTATAGACCAACTTTGTGAATGAGGCCAACTAACGGTAAGACAGACTTTTTCTTATACATCTATATAATTAAACTTTTAATCTTATATAGTATAAGGGTGTATTTTATACATTTAAAATACTAAGTGGTTTAACCTTTAATAAATTAATCTTTTAATTTGATTAAATTTAAACCTATCTATGGATTTATTAATAGTCTTTTAATTAAACCATTTAATTAATTAATTAATAAAATCTGTGTGGGTGTATTTTTAAACTATTAAGAATATTAGGGTTTTACCATTTAAATTTCCAAAAATTAAAACTTTTAATTTCAAATTCAAACTATAAAACCAAAAGGGTGCAATTTGAAACTATTAAAAAAATACTAGGTTAAATCTATGAATCAAAATAATCTTATATTATCCAAATTTAACCATATTTTCAATTTTGATAAGGATATTGTTGGGACCATGATCCTTACTATATCCAGGATCCCCATCCATATCAGGTTCCCGGTAAATTAACGTTATTATTTTTAACAATATTTATAATGGTCATATTTTGTCTATAACTAACACGTGTGCAGAAATAGTCAAGGGAAGACCAATTCTCAACGAAGAATCATCTTAACTATGCTAAAGACCCGGAATACTTGCTCAAATAACGTTCGTGAAGCTGGTCATAGATGATTCCGGGAATATCGAACATCTTGTTGGCTAAGTTAGACTATAAATTGATATTTGTAATCTACACACGACACACTGTTCTTTAGCTCAAGATTACTCTATGAAATTCTCTATTCATTCTTACAAAGAAATCATTGTAATATTTACTTTATATTAGTAAAATCATCAAGACATGTGATCATTATCACCTCCCAAGGTTTTATGCCTGAGATCCTAGCAAGGATCAAGGGATTTCCTTGTAAACCATCGTGTCAATTTTCTTTTACTACTTGCGATTACACAATCTGAACATCACAGCCTCTCATTCAATTTGGTTGATTAATACTTGTGTAGTTTTTGACCAAAACAATTTGGTGCCCACCGTGGGGCCGTGGTGTTCAAAATCCTCGAAAAAATCATGTCTACACAAGCGATCCTCTCTTCGTCTTCTGCTCCTTCCATTCCTACCAAAAACCTACCACTTCCTCTGAGTGGACCCCCCACTCAGAGGAAAATGCCTTACACTTCCAAGAAAAGCACCCCCACAATCGCTAATCCAGGAAGTTTGGGATCCTTATGGTTCCAGGATCCGACTGCCTCAGTCACTACTGCAGAACTTTTCGCTATGATGAGGAAAATGACGCAACAAGTGACCCAACTTCAGGAGGAGAATAGAGAACTACTAAGAGAAGTGGAGAGGATGAAGGAAGAATTTCAAAAATCCCAGGAAACTATGCCTACAGTTGTGCAACCAAGGATCATGGACTTCAATAATGCAGGATCCTCAGAAAATCGCAAGAAGGACACAATTCCTGCCACTGTGGTGTCACCCTGGGGGGCAACAATGGACAACCGAGCATCTATGATCAATGATCCTTTCAATACTCCTATAAAAACTTGACTCTAATAACTTCTTGAACAACAATACTATCAATACTAACTACACCAATGTTGATGCAGGAATAAACCCGAATATCGCTAGGGAACTTCAACAACTAAGACAAATGATCTCCAGTGTACCCGGAGTGGTCCAACCAATACCAGAAGCATCCCCTACAAGCCACAGAATCTCGAGATTTACTCCTACGATAGCTGATACCGAAGTTCCTAAACGCTTCCAAACTCCCAGCATGAAGCTATACGATGGGACTATAGATCCCGAAGAGAATATAGCCCAATACAAAGAAAGGATGGAGATCATTCCCATCCCAAGGCACTTGAAGGAAGCTTGCCTATGTAAAGGATTTGGTTCGAATCTCACAAGATCAACCCTCAAATGGCTACTAAACGTTCCCCCATACTCTATTACTTCATTTGCACACTTACTTAATAAATTTAAAAACCAATTTTCTTGAAACATAACCTTCGAGAAGATCACTAGTGATCTTTACCGGGTGATTCAGGATCCTAAGGAAAAACTTAGGGACTTTGTTAACAGGTTTGGCAGGGAAGCTCTGAGTATCCCCAACACTGACATGGCCACCACTGTGGAAGATTTCAAAATGGTAATAAGAAAGGATTCACCCTTCTACGAAGACATTGTGATGACCCCATCCAAAAGATTGGATGAAGTTAGGTGTCGGGCATTAAGGTTCATAAGGCTCGAAGAGGATAGAGAGATCCAGAAGAGAAGCAACCCTTCAGATCAGTATGAAAACCCCAATAGGAAGGCCGAATCCTCAACTCAAAGATCCTACAAAACGAAGCCCTATTCCAAACCGGATCATCATAGGGTTAATGCCCTTGACGATGGAGGAGAAGAGGAAGAACTTCCTAAAATCACTGACTATTGTTTTTATGTGGATTTTTCAGGGGTAATTCATGCTATGTAGGATTTTGGAGATAAAGCAAGATGGCCAAAGAGAGATAACAAGTCCACTGCTTGGAAAGACAAGTCCAAATGGTGTTCTTACCATGAAGACTTCTGCCACATGACGGAGGATTGCATAGCTCTACGAAAAGAAATCAGCTACCTCCTTAGCAAAGGACACCTCAAAGAGATCCTCAGGAGAAAAAGAAAAAAAATCCAAGGAAAATAGCCAAGACGATCACAGGATCCCAGAGAAACCAGGATCTCCATCCACCGACGCTAATATAATTAACGGTATCTCAGGCGGATCTAATATATGTGGTACCTCTTATTCTCAGGCTAAAAGGCACGCCAATGTCTCCAAAACAGAAAAGGAGGATAGGCCACAAAAGAATACCATGGTTAGCTACAAAAAAGAAATTACATTTGACGAGACGGACAAGGAAGGAATTTAGGATCCTCATCATGACAGACTGGTGATAACGCTATATATGGCCAACCATTTCGTCAAAAGGATCCTCGTTGACGAAGGATCCTCGGTCAATATCGTACTCCTAGACGCGCTGAAAAGAATGAACATCCCAGAATCGGAGATAGTCAGAAAATCCTCATTTCTCATGGGTTTTAGAGGGGAAACAAAACACACAGTTGGAGAAATAAAGCTACCAATATACATAGAAGGGGTAAACTGCATACAAAATTTTTTGTGTTATTGACACCCTGTCTTCTTGTAATGTGATACTAGGTAGACCATGGATCCACGAGATGAAAGCGGTTCCATCAACATACCATCAGTGTGTGAAGATGCCCACTCCATGGGGAACGGTAAAGATCATGGGAGATCAAAAAGAATTGAAAGAATGCTATAAAACCTTTATGAAATCTATGACTAAACCCCAACAAGCATAGCAATTAAGGCATGGGGCATGATATATTCTAGAGACAAAGGAACAAGACGTAAAGGAAGTACCCCTGGGCATCGAGGATCCTGAAGCTAAAATCCTCATAGGATCCTGAAAATAGGAATGATCAAGGAAGTGAAATTCCCAAGATGGCTAGCTAACGTGGTTGTCGTACAAAAGAAAAATGGAAAATGGAGAGTGTGTGTAGATTACACGGATCTCAACAAGGATTGTCCTAAGGATCCTTTCCCTCTACCACCTATTGACTCTATGATAGATGCGACGACTGGCCATGAACTCCTAACCTTCATGGATGCTTCAGCAGGATTCCAAAAAATCCAAATGGAACCATCAGACCAAGAAGATACTTCGTTTATAACACCAATAGGTATATATTGTTACATCGCAATGCCTTTTGGTCTCAAAAATGCAGGTGCGACATATCAAAGATTGGTAAATCGGATGTTCAAAGACAAACTGGGGGACACCATGGAAGTTTATATCGACAACATGGTAGTGAAGTTGAAGAAAGCTGAAGATCACCTTAGAGACCTTAAGGAAACATTTGATATATTGGATGAGTACAATATGAATTTGAACCCACTCAAGTGTCACTTTGGAATGAAATCAGGCAAGTTCCTTGGATACATGGTAACCAAAAGAGGGATAGAAGCAAGCCCAGAATAAATAAAAGCAATCATGGAACTAAGATCCCCATCTTCAACAAAGGACATCCAGAGGCTAATCGGAAGAGTAACATCACTAAACAGGTTTATTTCAAGATCCTCAAAAGGTGCAAGCCCTTTTACGATATATTGAAAAAGAACAAGAAATTTGAGTGGAAAGAGGAACGCGAGAAAGTGTCACACCCCCAAACCTGAACGGCGGAAACGTTCGGGGGCGGGGGACGTCATATACAGTATCACAACAACTGTATAATAGTAATCAAAGTAACAACAACCATTTTATTGATAACATATATAATTTACATTGAGTTCAAAACATTACATGATTTACATTAAAACTAAAGCAAAAGATAAGACGTGATACTATTATGCTCCGTCTTCAAAACGCCTGAGTAAGTACCTGTCTACTATTTTTCCTGAGAATACAAGTGATTTTGAAAGTGTATCAACATTTAAGTTGGTGAGTTCATAAGCATTTTTGTGTTCGAAAAGTACGTTCTTTATTCTTAAAGAATGATGCTTTGAAATAAGAAATCATATTTTTTTTCTAGAAAGTTGAATTATAAATCATTTGTTTGTTGAGTAATTGTATTTATCCCAGAAAATCCTATATTTTCCATAAATCAAGTTGTAGTCTAATATAAATCAAGATTGAAAAGTATAAGTATATTACCATACTTAAATTAATGATATATAGTTTTATTTGTTTATAAAACTATTTGAAGAGATATGTTTTTATGTAAAATTCCTTGTATAGTTGTTTATTCGATTGCTTGTAAAATACTGACGTTTATCCTGTAAAATCCTATATTTTCCATAAATCGAGTTATAATTTAATGTGAATCAAGACCGAAAAGTGTAAGTAAATATGCCATACTTATATTGAATAACTTGTAGTTTTATTATTAAATAAAACTAGTTGAAGATATGTTCACTCTAGATTCAGAATGTGATAATGATATCCTACTATGATTACTTAGTACAAACGAGTTATATAAAAAATAACCATAAAAATACTACCCCTTAAGTTTATTTGAGAAACATATTACTACGTGTATGAGTCATTGTTTCCGCCATGTGAGTTCCTATAACCATACTTTTATGACGGATATGTCGGATATGAAATTATCCAGGCGTCGAAGTGTTATGACATTTGTCACCCCGGGGACTGTAGCTAACAGTCAGGGTGCGGGATCGTCAGTCCCGTATAGATCTATACACAAATTCACGCTCTCCTTACAAGAGACTCTGGTTCATAAGTGGGGACTTTCGCGGGTACAACGAAGAGCCATTGTCTCACAAATATACTGCTAACAATGAGTTCACGAGTAATACGGTGAAAAACCTTTTAGTAAGTAAATAAAAATACAAATTTTTATTTATATCAGCTTACGATAGAAAGAGTGGATTAAATCATAAATTATACTTATTATAATTTATATGCTTGTTTTCATATCGTTTTTCCTTCTAATTAAAATAACATGTAATTTCCATAAACTATGCCTATCATAGTTTATATGCATATTATTTATGTAATAAAACCTTGTTATTAACAACTTTTAAAAGTTTACAAGTTTGATAACATTTATTTCTCGTAATTGATATTTTCATGTAATAAATAGATAAAGTATAAGAAAAACATAATCAAAAGTTTGTATTTCAAGCACAAGTTTTCTTGTGTTATACTTGTATCCCCCCCCCCCCCCCCCCCCTTTAAAACATATAAAAATCATTGAAAAGTGTAGGGGTATGAACTCACCAGATAAGTGGTGATTTGGGCAGCGTTTCATTTCTAGAAATGATTTTCCTTGACAAAACCGTGAGTTTTTGAAGAAAAACCAGGCTTTATGTGGGCAGAGTTTCGACTGGAAAAGATTATTTTTTTGAGGACTTCGGGGCTTGCTTCATGACTTGGATATGATATCGGGGTGTTGGGGTAGTGTAGAGGGGCTTATAATTAAGTTTAGAATGAAAGAGAGTTGAGTTTTGTAACACAAACCCGAAGACCTCGCATCTTATTTATAGGGGTGGGCAGGTCCTCGGTACGCAGGGCGTTCCTGCGAGGAGCGTTGAGCGTTCGGTTACGCGGGGCGTAAGTGGCACGCGTCAGGTTCACGGATATGTGGCTCGGACGTGTCTTGGTCTGAGAAAATGTGTCAATCGTGCGAAGAAGAGGGTGACGTGGCCGGTTCCGAACCATGTGTATACGAATGTGGGGCGTACTCCCTCGGAAATGAATATTTAAACTTAAAAAATTCATATCTTTCGCATACGATCTCCATTTTTGGTATTTTTATATCCACACGTAGGCGAGATTATGCTCTACAACTTTCATTTAGACTCCGTCGGCTAATTTTGACTTTATTTTTAATGTTATATTTTTAATAGGCCGGGACAGGAAAAATCCGTTAAAAATTCATAACTTCTTCATCCGACATCCGTTTTCGTCTGTCTTTTTACCGTTGAACAACTATTGACGAGATCTTCGATTCTCGTTTAGGTTGTGTCGACTAAAAATGGCTCGATCTTTAATTCGATTTTTGGGTTGTACACTGCTATGCCGAAACTTAGAAAAATCATAACTTCCTCCCGGTTTAACGTGTTCTACGACTTTCATTTATATTGTTAAGGCTAAAAAACATTTTATTGTAAACTCACTTTTTATGACACACAGCGTCGTGCCGTTTCTGTCACGAAACTTTGATGGGTCATAACTTCTTCGTTATAACTCGGATTTCGGCATTCTTTATATGTACGGAAATCTTGTGACATATACTAAAACTTAGATAATATTATTTATTCTAAATAATCCTTTATCAAAAGTCATGTTTGGCATGAAATAATGGGTTGTTACAGAAAGCCTTCCATGAACTTAAAAAATACCTAAGCTCTAATCCACTACCTGTGAAACCTATAGATGGAGAACCACTTATCCTCTATCTCTAAGTATCCCCAAACGCGCTAAGTGTCGTTATGGTCAATGATCTTAAAGGGGAACAACATCCTATCTACTATGTAAGTAAAAGTCTCCTAGATCCTGAAACTAGGTACTCTCATCTCGAAAAATTAATTCTTGCCTTAGTAACTGCTTATACCAAATTAAGACACTACTTTGAAACATACAATATACATGTAAAAACTAACTATCGTATAAAGAATGTCATGAGTAAACCAGAAATGTCAGGAAGTATGGAAAATGGTCGGTAAAATTAAGCACATTTGACATCAGATATAAACCAAGATACTCCATAAAATCACAAGCATTAGCGGACTTTGTGGCTGACTTTAGTGATGATCTACAAAACGATGTAGACATGGAAGCCAAGCAACTCCTAGAAGATTAACACCTGGGAAAATGGACATTGTTCATAGATGGAACTTCAAATTAGAAAGGAACAGGCCTTGGGATCAAACTAAAGTCGCCACAGGGGGACATCATACCCCATGCAGTTAGTTGTGAATTCAACACTACTAACAACGAAGCAGAATATGAAGCACTCATCATGGGACTACAATTAGCTAAGGATCTTCAAATCAAGGATCTTCAGGTATTTGTTGATTCTTTATTACTAACCAACCACTACAATGGATCTTATGAAGTGAAAGTTGAAAAATTAGCATTATATCTAGAGATCCTCAAAAAATTAGCTTCTGATTTCGAAAACTTTAGCCTAACCCAAGTTCCCAGAGAGGAAAACACAGAAGCAAATGCACTAGCCAATTTAGGATCCTCCCTTAAGATCCCACCAGAGACGAAGATTCCTATAACTCACGTAATAACCCCAGCCATAGAAACCCTCTCCGACGAGTCAGAAGGTCCTAAGCGTCCGACAAGCATAGCAGTTATTGAAGATCCTGACCCTAGGATCCTTTCTCAAAGAGATCCTGACGAACAGGATCCTCTGAGAAGTCTGCAATCATGGAACCAACCCATTATAGAATATCTCCAAAATGTCACAATCCCGACAGGAGAAAAAAAAGTGAAAGCGCATTCAGGACGAGAGTCTCAAGATTCGTTTTAATCCAAGGTAAACTTTACAAAAAATATATGGCATGTCCATACCTAAGATGCTTGAATGATCCCGAAGCTGCAGAAGTCTTAAAGGATATACACGAAGTAGATTATGGCAATCACACCGGGGGCAGATCCTTATGCTCCAAAATACTAAAAACAAGATAGTACTGGCCCAACATGAAGAAAGACTCCTTCCTACATGCTAAAAAAAGTGATTCTTGCCAAAGACACAACAACATCCTGCACCAACCGGCAGAACCTCTACATCCTATTATCTCCCCATGGCCATTCATGAAATGGCAGATGAATATTGTAGGAAAATTGTCAGTAGCCCTAGGAGGAAAAGTCTTCATGTTGGTGATGACTGATTAGTTCTCCAAATGGATCAAAGCTGAAGCTTTTGCCCAGGTAAGACACAAAGAAGTAGTATCGTTTAAGTGTAATATCTTTACTAGGTTCGGGATTCCAGCTGAGGTCATATGCGACAATGTATCCCAATTTATTAGCAAAAGAGCAAGAGATTTTTGCACAAGCTGGGGATCAAAATGATAATGTCCATTCCTATTCATCCCCAAGCTAATGGTCAAGCGGAGTCTAGCAACAAAATCATAGTTAACAATTTGAAGAAAAGGCTGGACAAAAAGAAAGGAAAATGGGCAGAAGAACTTCCTTTCGTTTAATGGGCAAATAGAACCACCTCCAAAGTGGCCACAGGTCATACCCCCTATTCCTTGGTGTTTGGGACAGAAGTAGTAATCCCTACTGAAGTAGTGATCCCAACGACAAGATACTTGCTGCAAGACCAAGAGAATAATAATAAGATCCTAGTAAAGGATCTCGATACTATTGACGAGCTTAGGGATCTTACCAAAATACGCATTGCTGCTCGCCAACAAAGAATCACCAAGGCTTACAATAGGAACATAAGATTCAAAAGGATTCAAATAGAAGAATTGGTATTAAGGAAAACATTCCAAAACACCAAGGATCATAGTGCAGGAAAATTACCTCCCAAATGGGAAGGACCATATCTTATAGATGTTGAAGCAGGAAAAGGAGCATACTGGCTAGCAAAACTCGAAGGAGATGTTCTGCCATGATCCTGGAACGTCATACACCTTAAAGCATACTACATGTAATTAGGATTAAATGATTCACAACAAAACCAAGGTACACATGTCCTTTACCTTAAATGTAACGACCTGTTCCCGGTATGTTAATTCATTGGTAATTGTTGTAAGTCTTGCAAAAGGAACTCGACGAGTTCATAGCCTGACTCGCCGAGTAGGGTCGCGGCTGCGAGCACGCGTGAGCCGGGGACTCGGCGAGTCCATATCCTGGACTCGGCGAGTCCATCCGTCTGGGTGAAACCCTAAATCCCCGGGTTGCCCACTATTTAAACCACCTTATAACCCCCATTCTCGCCTCCCTCACCCTGTGAACGCAGTGAGAAAACCCTAATCCTCCCTTGAGAGCTTATAAGTGTTTTTGGTGCCATTTTGTGAAGGTGTGAAGAAGGAGAAGAAGAAAGAAGCAAGGAGAAGAGTTGGAGTGCAAAGATCCAAGGGCAAGTCTGAGTTATTTGAGGTATTTTCGGAGTTCCCTCTTGTTATATGCTTTAACTTCCATTAGGGCTCTCCTAAGAGCTAGTTGATGCTTGTTCCAAGCCTTATGTGTGCATGTATGCCTTAATAAGTCGAGATATCTTTAGATCTGAATGATGGGGTGTTGTAGAGCCCAGATCTACTGTCTTTATGGAGTTACTTTGCATATTAATCATAGATCTACCCATTTTGTGCATCTTTTAGCCTTATTTCCCTTTCTCATGAGGTTGTACACGTAAAGTTGGAAACTTTACGTGGTAAATCAGCTTATTGGACTCAGATCTATCAATTGTATGTGTTGGATTCAAACAAAATCGAGTAAAAATCAGTTGCATGGCGGCAACTCGGCGAGTCGGGAAGAACAACTCGGCGAGTTGGGTCGCGAGTCCCCGATTCCTTCATTTTGGTCAGTGTCGAGTGAATCCAGTGAGTTAGAGAGTGGACTCAGCGAGTTGAGAGTAGACTCAGTGATGGAGGGACTCGGCGAGTTGTTGATACAACTCGGCGAGTCCAAGGCAATCTTCTTAGGATCATGAACAACTCGTCGAGTTTGTTCATACGGCTCGGCGAGTCGGATGAAGATTGTCTGAGTTCTTGGATCAAGAGGGTACTCGTCGAGTCGATGCCACACTCGACGAGTAGCAGCGTGTAGAACTGAGAAGTGAGAGTAGGACTCGGCGAGTTGGGTGGCCCAACTCGGCGAGTCAGCCCAAAGAGAGTTGACTTTAACCAAGGGTAAAAGAGTCATTTTACCCCAAGTGCAGTGTTTAGTATTTGATTGAGTGTGCTTATGGACTTGTAGCCGAGGAGATTCAGGAGCAGCAGCCGTTAGCTTCCCGAGCCACACACTCAGCAACCAGCTTACGAGGTGAGTTTCCTTCAAGTAGGGACGGGTCTAAGGCCACAATGCTGGCCCGTCCAGTTAGCAGTAGTTTCCGGACTTCGGTCCGATGTAGCAGCTAGTATGTTTGATGCCTTTGTGGCTCAGACAGGATTTATGTGCTATGTTTTATGCGTTACGTGTTATGTGTTTCGGGCTACGGCTCGATGCAGTATGCAGTATATGTGTTCATGCTAATTGATATGCTATGATATGTTCAGTCAGTTAGTCCGGACTCCGGTCCGATGCAGGGGACAAGGTCCCAGTTAGTTCCGGACTTCGGTCCGATGCAGTTAGTTCCGGACTTCGGTCCGATGCAGTTAGTTTCGGACTTCGGTCCGATGCAGGGGACAAGGTCCCAGTTAGTTCCGGACTTCGGTCCGATGCAGTTAGTTCCGGACTTTGGTCCGATGCAGGGGACAAGGTCCCAGTCAGTTCCGGACTTCGGTCCGATGCAGTTTCCGGGTTTCGGCCCGATGCAGTGGGCAAGGCCCAATATGTGTTGTATGTTATTGTATGGTATGTGGTATTTTGGGGGAGCTCACTAAGCTTCGTGCTTACAGTTTCGGTTTTGGTTTCAGGTACTTCCGCAAGCAAAGGGAAGAGCTCGGGGTGATAGCATCGCACACACCACAGCTTAGCTTTTATCCTGGGGATGGTTTTAGTTGTTTTGGATTTGATGTAGTATGATACAGTTTTCCGCACAGTATTTTATTATGATTGGGATACATCGCGTATGTTTTTATGTCATGATACTCATATTATGGTTTTGATTGTATTGAAAAATGAAAATTTTTGGGTCATATTTTGGGTCGTTTCAAGTTGGTATCAGAGCCCTGGTTTGAGGGATTCGGATACACTTTCGGGTGCATCTGAACTCAAACTAAGGGGAAATAAAAAGATTCTTTTTAAAGGAAAATGTTTTTGAAAGCACTTAGGAAGAAAGGAATTTTTTTTAAAAAACAAGATAAGGGTGTGGTGCATGCGATCAGCCGAGCTCAAGTAAGTACTCCCAAATTACCCATACAAGTTATTTGTTCAGTTTCAGTTCAGTAGAACAACATGCTAGTATAGGACTAAGGATCTAGGAGGATGCCTTATGTGCCTGCTTTATGTGTTACGTCTTTATGAATATTGCATGCTAGTATTGAGTAGACAGCAGTAGGATAGCCTGTTTAGGTTATGCCTGATAGTATGAGCTTAGCACTGTATGCTAGATCAGTTTCTCGTTTTGAGAATAGTTTTGCCTGAGTATGTTCCCTTATTCCGAATGCTGCTTGCTTCGTGCTTTGTGGGAATTCTGAGTGATGGAAGTTAGCCATTAGGTGAACACGTTACACCACATGTGATCAGGATTAAATAATCCCAGAGTGCTGGAACTGGACCTATTGCGCAGCTCTTGTTTGAGTCCAACCGTTATAGGGACGGGTCTTTTACTTGAAGGATTATCTGATCTTCGTCACATGTGATGGTGTTCAGGTGATGGTTAATTAGCATTATAAGGAGACCTGCAGCAGCTGAGGACCAGTTGAGTTGAGTCTGAGGTTTCCCTGGGGCAAGCCTAGGATGAGAGTAGCAGAGATCAGTAGTAGTAGAAGTGACTTGGTGGAGTCAGGGCAGTTCTTGAAGAAAGTACGGATAGATGTGGAAGGTAGTATGGGCCCGTGCTACTGGAAGCAGAGGATCCGTACTCGAATCAAGAAAGGATGAGACAAGACCAGGAAGCTAGTTGTAGTATCAATGATCCCTCAAGATATATCTGTTTTCTGATGTAGTTGTGATGTGTTTCAGAATGGTGGTTCTGCGTTCGAGACCAGCAGCCGACAGCGGAGGTGCCGGAGAGGGATCAGGTTCAGGTTCGGGGGATGAGCGCATGGATGAGCAGACCCGAGAGTTCCTTTCCTCGGAGATTACGCGCATCATTATAGAGCAGACTCCTGTGATCTTCGGTTCGATCAAGGAGGGGATTTTAGAGCTGATGGATGAGAGATTGGGCACCTTCCGTGCCGAAGTGGCGGCCATGATGGGGACGCGCACCCTTACTTTCAGGGAGTTCAGGGCATGTGGAGCTCCGGACTATCATGGGGCGCGAGACCCCATAGCGAGCAGCAGATGGTTGGCGGATGTGGCCAACGCTTTCCGCACTAGCAGATGTCCCGAGGGGGACAAGGTCAGATTGGCGTCCTGTCTTTTGAAGGACAGGGCACGTGATTGGTGGGAGGAGGTCGGGCATGCCATTGGGGATGATGCTGCATTGGACGCCATGACCTGGGCTGATTTCTCTACCAGGTTCAGGGCGGAGTTTGCACCGGTCATCGAGGTGCAACAGCTAGCTAGGGAATTTCAGGACCTCACCCAGACTACAGAGACAGTGGCGGAGATCACCGCCAAGTTCAGGGAGAGGGCTCTTCTCGTTCCTCAGTATGTAGCTGATGAGGAAATGAAGAAGGCCCGTTATCATGAGATGTTGCGGAGCGATATCCGCCAGTTTGTGAGCCGGTCCAGCTGTAAAACGCTGGAAGATATGATTGCTAGAGCTCGGGAGAGGGAGATTGACCTTGAGATGGAGAAGAAGAGGAAACCGGAGGCGGTTTCGGGTTCAGGCGGTTCGGGCAAAAAGCCCAAGGTTTCGGATCACAGATCTAGGAGTCAGCAGAGCCACGGTCGATGTGGCAAGTGTGGGAGATTGCACGAGGGAGCGTGCAAGGCAGGGAGTTCCGGCTGCTACAAGTGCGGTCGGATTGGGCATTTGAGTAGGGATTGTACGGCCCCTGCTACTGCCGTCGCAGCATCAGATCTGATTTGCTTTCAGTGCAATCAGAGGGGACATAAAAAGTCCCAGTGTCCGAGTTTAGCTTCAGCAGGGAAGGTGGCTGCGCCTGCCCCTGCTACCTTGAGGATTACAGATGGCCGGCAGGGCCGAGCTGATGCGCCAGTGGCGAAGAGTAGGGCGTTTCAGATGACAGCAGAGGAGGCGCGAGCGACTCCTGATGTGGTGACGGGTATGTATCTTCCCTTTTATCTCTTTATTATTATTGATTAAATGTTGCTTATGATTGAATGTTTTATTCAGGGTCGTTCTCTGTGAACGGCATTTCTGCTTTGGTATTATTCGATTCGGGGGCTACCCGATCATTCGTATCTCTTGCGCTTAGCAAGAGGTTCAGTAGAGCTCCAGGGGAGCTGGATTGTCCATTAGAGGTTGAGATAGAGGATGATAGGACCGTGAGGGTCGGCAGAGTGCACAGAGGGTGTTCTCTTCAGTTATTTGATGAGCAGTTTTCAGTGGATCTGGTACCTATTCCCCTGCGAGGGAATAAGGTTATTGTGGGTATGGATTGGCTAAGCCCCAATGGGGCGGTGATTGATTGTGAGCTTCAGCTAGTGAGGGTTCGCACTCCCAGTGGGGGAGAGTTGATGATTCAGGGCGAGAGGCCACAGCGAGGACCGACCTTTTGTTCTGCCGCAAGGGCGAGGCGCTATGTTCAGCAGGGTTGCGCCGGTTTCGTAGCTTACGTTTTGGATGCCCGGGAGAAGGGAAAGTCGACAATGGATGATGTTCCTATTGTTCGAGACTACCCGGACGTGTTTCCCGAGGATTTGCCGGGGATACCTCCTGAGAGACAGGTTGAGTTCAGGATCGACCTCATTCCTGGTGCGGCTCCGATAGCCAAGGCACCGTATCGACTAGCTCCCCCTGAGATGCAGGAGTTGTCTACACAGCTGCAGGAGCTGTTAGACAAGGGTTTCATTCGGCCGAGCAGTTCGCCTTCGGGAGCGCCGATCCTGTTTGTGAGGAAGAAGGATGGGTCGCATCGTATGTGTATAGATTACCGGGAGTTGAATAAGGTAACGGTGAAGAACCGTTACCCACTCCCGAGGATAGATGATTTGTTTGATCAGCTTCAGGGAGCGTCTTGGTTCTCCAAGATCGATCTACGCTCCGGATATCATCAGATGCGGGTTAGAGATGAGGATGTACAGAAGACTGCTTTCAGGACCAGGTATGGTCATTACGAGTTTGTGGTGATGCCATTTGGGCTCACCAACGCTCCAGCCGCGTTCATGGATCTCATGAACCGCGTGTGTAGGCCGATGCTGGATCGGTCAGTGATAGTGTTCATAGATGACATCTTGGTATATTCCAAGACGCAGGAGCAGCATGAGGAGCACCTGCGGGAGGTGCTAGAGGTTTTGAGGAGGGAGAGACTTTTCGCAAAGTTCTCCAAATGTGAGTTCTGGTTGCGCGAGGTGCAGTTCCTTGGTCACCTCGTCAACCAGAAGGGTATTCTGGTAGATCCGGCCAAGATAGAGGTCGTGATGCAGTGGGAGGTCCCGAAGTCTCCATCTGAGATTCGGAGCTTCCTAGGGTTGGCAGGGTATTATCGGAGATTTATTCAGGATTTCTCCAAGATAGCAGTGCCGCTCACCCGACTGACCAAGAAGTCAGTGGTATTTCGTTGGGGTCCGGAGCAGCAGACAGCATTCGAGACCCTCAGGCAGAGATTGTGCGAGGCTCCGATTCTTACCTTGCCAGAAGGAGTAGAGGACTTTGTAGTCTATTGTGATGCCTCGATCACAGGTTTGGGAGCAGTTCTGATGCAGCGAGGCCATGTGATAGCTTATGCCTCGAGGCAGTTGAAGCCTCACGAGGCTAATTATCCTACCCATGATTTGGAACTGGGGGCAGTTGTGTTTGCCCTCAAGATTTGGAGGCATTACCTTTTTGGGGTCCGTTGTACTATATACACGGATCACAAGAGTTTGAGATATCTTATGGATCAGCCGAGTTTGAACATGAGGCAGAGGAGGTGGTTGGACGTGCTGAAGGACTATGACTGTGAGATCCTTTATCATCCAGGGAAGGCCAACGTGGTGGCCGACGCCCTAAGCCGCAAGGTGTCGGCGGCCCCTATCAGGAATCTGTGTATGAGGATGACAGTGATCACTCCACTGTTGGAGCGGATCAAGGAGGCTCAGATGGAGGGCCTCAAGGAGGAGAGGCAGAAGTGTGAGAGGATAGTGGGCCGAGTAGCTTCATTTGATTACGACAGTCAGGGTTTGTTGACGCTTCATGGTAGGGTATGGGTACCGTACTGGGGTGGGGTACGGCAGGTATTGATGGACGAGGCTCATAAGTCTCGATTTTCTATCCACCCAGGAGCGACAAAGATGTATCGAGATCTTCGACCTGATTATTGGTGGCCCTGCATGAAGCGGGACGTCGCTTGGTACGTCGAGAGATGCCTGACCTGCCGGAAGGTCAAGGCGGAACACCAGAGACCTCACGGCAGGATGCAGCCATTAGACATTCCCGTGTGGAAATGGGAGGACATTACCATGGATTTTGTCACCAAGCTTCCCCGGACCGCACGAGGAGTGGACTCGATATGGGTAGTAGTGGATCGGTTGACGAAGAGTGCCCATTTTATCCCGATCCAGGAGAGTATATCGGCGGAGAAGTTAGCCGATATCTATGTGCGTGAGATTGTGGCACGTCATGGAGTACCGGTATCAGTGGTGTCTGACCGAGATGTCCGTTTCACATCCAGATTTTGGAAGCGGTTCCACGACGAGATGGGTACTCGTCTCCATTTCAGCACCGCTTTCCACCCTCAGACAGACGGGCAGAGCGAGAGGACGATTCAGACTCTCGAGGACATGCTTAGGGCATGTGTCCTAGATTTTGGTGGCAGTTGGGATACGTATCTTCCGTTAGCGGAATTCTCGTATAACAACAGTTACCATGCGAGCATTAATCGACCTCCCTTTGAGATGCTGTATGGGAGGAAGTGTAGGACCCCGATTTGTTGGGGGGAGGTCGGTCAGCGAGTCATTGGGAGCACAGAGGTGGTGCTCAGGACGACTGAGTTGATCCAGCAGGTCCGTAGTAGACTGCAGACTGCTCAGAGTCGGCAGAAGAGCTACGCCGATAGGAGGCGTTCGGACTTGGAGTTCCAGGTGGGGGATATGGTCCTTCTGAAAGTCTCACCTTGGAAGGGTGTCATCAGGTACCGGAAGAGGGGCAAGTTGGGCCCCAGATTTATTGGTCCTTTCAGGGTTTTGGCCCGGGTGGGTCGGGTTGCTTATCAGTTAGATCTTCCTGAGGAGCTTAGTCAGATCCACAACACTTTCCATGTGTCTCAGTTGAGAAAGTGTCTGGTGGATGAGTCAGCAGTCGTTCCCCTAGAGGATATTCAGGTTGATAGCAGCCTGAATTATATTGAGAGACCGGTCGCAATTCTAGACCGGAAGACCAAGACCTTGAGGAACAAGGAAATTCAGTTAGTAAAGGTGCAGTGGCAGCACCGGAAGGGGTCTGAGTGGACGTGGGAGGCTGAGGAGGAGATGAGAGAGCACTACCCAGAGTTATTTGCAGATCCAGCCGTAGCAGACTTCGAGGACGAAGTCTGAGACAAGTGGGGGAGAATTGTAACGACCCGTTCCCGGTATGTTAATTCATTGGTAATTGTTGTAAGTCTTGCAAAAGGAACTCGGCGAGTTCATAGCCTGACTCGCCGAGTAGGGTCGCGGCTGCGAGCACGCGTGAGCTGGGGACTCGGCGAGTCCATATCCTGGACTCGGCGAGTCCATCCGTCTGGGTGAAACCCTAAATCCCCGGGTTGCCCACTATTTAAACCACCTTATAACCCCCATTCTCGCCTCCCTCACCCTGTGAACGCAGTGAGAAAACCCTAATCCTCCCTTGAGAGCTTATAAGTGTTTTTGGTGCCATTTTGTGAAGGTGTGAAGAAGGAGAAGAAAAAAGAAGCAAGGAGAAGAGTTGGAGTGCAAAGATCCAAGGGCAAGTCTGAGTTATTTGAGGTATTTTCGGAGTTCCCTCTTGTTATATGCTTTAACTTCCATTAGGGCTCTCCTAAGAGCTAGTTGATGCTTGTTCCAAGCCTTATGTGTGCATGTATGCCTTAATAAGTCGAGATATCTTTAGATCTGAATGATGGGGTGTTGTAGAGCCCAGATCTACTGTCTTTATGGAGTTACTTTGCATATTAATCATAGATCTACCCATTTTGTGCATCTTTTAGCCTTATTTCCCTTTCTCATGAGGTTGTACACGTAAAGTTGGAAACTTTACGTGGTAAATCAACTTATTGGACTCAGATCTATCAATTGTATGTGTTGGATTCAAACAAAATCGAGTAAAAATCAGTTGCATGGCGGCAACTCGGCGAGTCGGGAAGAACGACTCGGCGAGTTGGGTCGCGAGTCCCCGATTCCTTCATTTTGGTCAGTGTCGAGTGAATCCAGTGAGTTAGAGAGTGGACTCAGCGAGTTGAGAGTAGACTCAGTGATGGAGGGACTCGGCGAGTTGTTGATACAACTCGGCGAGTCCAAGGCAATCTTCTTAGGATCATGAACAACTCGTCGAGTTTGTTCATACGGCTCGGCGAGTCGGATGAAGATTGTCTGAGTTCTTGCATCAAGAGGGTACTCGTCGAGTCGATGCCACACTCGACGAGTAGCAGCGTGTAGAACTGAGAAGTGAGAGTAGGACTCGGCGAGTTGGGTGGCCCAACTCGGCGAGTCAGCCCAAAGAGAGTTGACTTTAACCAAGGGTAAAAGAGTCATTTTACTCCAAGTGCAGTGTTTAGTATTTGATTGAGTGTGCTTATGGACTTGTAGCCGAGGAGATTCAGGAGCAGCAGCCGTTAGCTTCCTGAGCCACACACTCAGCAGCCAGCTTATGAGGTGAGTTTCCTTCAAGTAGGGACGGGTCTAAGGCCACAATGCCGGCCCGTCCAGTTAGCAGTAGTTTCCGGACTTCGGTCCGATGTAGCAGCTAGTATGTTTGATGCCTTTGTGGCTCAGACAGGATTTATGTGCTATGTTTTATGCGTTACGTGTTATGTGTTTCGGGCTACGGCTCGATGCAATATGCAGTATATGTGTTCATGCTAATTGATATGCTATGATATGTTCAGTCAGTTAGTCCGGACTCCGGTCCGATGCAGGGGACAAGGTCCCAGTTAGTTCCGGACTTCGGTCCGATGCAGTTAGTTCCGGACTTCGGTCCGATGCAGTTAGTTCCGGACTTCGGTCTGATGCAGGGGACAAGGTCCCAGTTAGTTCCGGACTTCGGTCCGATGCAGTTAGTTCCGGACTTTGGTCCGATGCAGGGGACAAGGTCCCAGTCAGTTCCGGACTTCGGTCCGATGCAGTTTCCGGGTTTCGGCCCGATGCAGTGGGCAAGGCCCAATATGTGTTGTATGTTATTGTATGGTATGTGGTATTTTGGGGGAGCTCACTAAGCTTCGTGCTTACAGTTTCGGTTTTGGTTTCAGGTACTTCCGCAAGCAAAGGGAAGAGCTCGGGGTGATAGCATCGCACACACCACAGCTTAGCTTTTATCCTGGGGATGGTTTTAGTTGTTTTGGATTTGATGTAGTATGATACAGTTTTCCGCACAGTATTTTATTATGATTGGGATACATCGCGTATGTTTTTATGTCATGATACTCATATTATGGTTTTGATTGTATTGAAAAATGAAAATTTTTGGGTCATATTTTGGGTCGTTTCATTAAAAAAATTTATTATTACTGATTTTCTCCTCGGATACATTACTAACTTAAGCATCGTAGGGGCGTTAGCTGGACTAATGCCCATCCTTAGCTAACGTCTACTATGTAGAACAACATACGTTTGAGGATCCTCAAGAGTGGAGATCCTAAAACGTCAGGATCCTTAAGAGTGGAGATCCTAAAACGTCAGGATCCTCACAAGAGAAGATCCCGGAATGACTGGATCCCCAAATCTAAACACCCCGAAGCACAAGGATATTGACACACAAAGATCTTAATACTTGGTAAACCCCATTATATTTTACAATATAATCCCTAAACTATCATGTACACAAGCTAGAGATTGATCATCTCTCCTACACCTAAGGTTACTTAATCCCCTCTAAGGTTTAAAGAGCTAATTACCTCTTTCACACGAACTAAGGTTTATACACCTCGCTTGGACGCATGTTATCTAACTGTGGGATATGGATAAGGGGATGATTTCACGATTCAGTGGCTTGGAAACCCTCTTATCTTTGAACACAAGTTGAGATTCTTATGGTTTATAACATTTTCATGTTATCCAGATATCGGGATCCTACCCTAGCGATCACTTAAGGCTTATAACATTTTTATATTATCTGGATTTTACCCCAGTAACTACTTAAGGCTTATAACATTTTCATGTTATCAAAGATTGGGATTATGCCCCAGAAATTAAATAATACCTATACTAGCTTCATGTTGTCACATGTTGGGAATCTTCCCCAGAAAATCCGGTCAGACTGTAACATTTTCATGTTACCTACCAATGAATTATATCTCAAGCAGTGATCCTCCCCAAAATATAACATTAACATGTTATCTATTTTGTCCAAGTCTATAATCTAAATAGGTTATCCTAAGGAGAAATTTCTCTTACAAGATCCAAAATCTTTAGGATCTCTGACGGTAGGGATCCTTACCCTTAAGGATCCTCATCAACCTTTGTTGGTAAGAGACCTCGTTCCTAACGTTGAACCAAAATTCTCTCCTAAGTTGGAATTTACCCTCGGTAAACTCTCAAAGACTTAAGGAGAAACCCGAAGGTAATCACGTTCTATCTTTCCTTAATTTTGAAGTTTTAAAATCAAGAATCCTAAACTTTCCAAGATCCTAAATTAATCGTTGACATATGAACTTTCGGAGTCATTCGCTATTTTCCCAGAAGTTCCAAAAGCGTATTAGAAACTTTTATGAGTAGCAAGTTAATCAATAAACTTGTAAAAGAAACTTTTAGATTGTTTAACAAAGCCGATTATTGTTTGACTAATCATTATTGGTCCATCTTGCTTTTTTTAGGATCTTAAACATGCAAAGACCTTAGTATGGTGTTATACAGGAAACAGAGAAAGATGAAAAGAAAATCATCCATTATATTCAAAAACAAAGAGGCCTATAGCCTTACAAAAGCCATGCATTAACATCAAAAGATTATATTGCCCTAATCACCTAAAAGGCCTAGACCTTAACCTGGACATCATCGGCCTTCTCCTTCTTATTCTCCTATTGGTCCCCTCCTGGCCGCACTACAGGATCCTCAGTGATGGTGGCATTCTTGCCGGTTAGCTTAGCTAATGCCTCACGCCATCCTATCACATCCTAAGATCCTGAATGTTCAAGATCCTCAGCCAACTTCATCTTTGCCTCCAGGATAACCACAGTAGCGCTCGCCTTTGCATCATCTATCACCTCCTCAAGGTCTACAAGGTGCTCCTCCACTTTCTTGACCTTCCGTTTGCTCAAAATATCAACCCTCTGGAGAAGATCTTCATTCGTGGCCTTCCAGATTTTTTCTTTCTCCCTTAGAGAGTACTCGACTTTCTCAACCCGGATCCTAATATCATTCGTGTATTCAGAAATATGAGTGGAGACCTAGAAGAAACACATAGATCATCAAAGGAAGAAAACATGTATGAAAAATAAAAAATTTCATGCAGGAAACTTATAGCCTGGGAAAAAGAGGACAACCTCCCAGGAGCATCCTCAATATTGAGGCCCTCTAGACTGAAATTTGTGGCCTCGGAAGTCTTTCTCTTTCGGGATCCTAGAGTCCTTACAACTAGGTCGAGATGGGCTTTCTTTGGAGGAACCAGAGCAGAAGACTTTTCCTGCTTGATTCTGACCAGGCCACTGGTCATGTCATCTTCGAGGTCAACTAGAGCGAAGCGGGCACTTGAGCGAACGATCCTGGAACCTGCACAAAACATAAGGATCCTAATAAGATAAAGGATCTTAAGGAAACTACTTGAATTCAGAAAGTAAAAAGATGCGTACCTGTAGCCATAAAAGTTGTGGTGCAAGATCCTTCTTGGAGACTAGACTGGTCAAGTTTAAGAGATCTATCTGCCTCCGGGAGGGAGAGAAAGTCGGCAATCTTTGATGGGTTTTGAGCATTCTAACACCCCTAAGTGTACATGCAACCCTAGAAAACCTTGGATCTATGTTTGTCTAAAATACATGCAAAATATGATTTCCAAGGTTCATAATCCTATCTAGCATACATTGGGAACATTTAATCTAAAATATGGCTAGAATTACATACCTTGTAGTTGATTTGATTCCTTGAAAACCTTGAGATCCTAGCACCCCAAGTGTGATGCCTCAAATGCTTCACACAACACCAAATGCTTTGGAATAGCTTTAGAGTATGTTTAACACTTGTATAAATCGACTTTCCCTCTCTTGTTCTTAGTGTATCCGATTTTGGTGAGTATGATTTCCTTTATATAGTGTGTCACATCTAGGGTTACACCATGTAAACCCTAATGTGATATGACTCTTCATTTCCATGACCCATGGGTGTGTAACTCCCATGGAGCATCCTATGGGTTTTAACCCAACTTGATAATCCATGCAGCCTTTTAGCCTACTATACAAGTTATGGATGATTTACATAATCAACCCATATATTTAATTAGTTATCTTTTGATCACTTAATGAATTCCAAATTAATTCTTGATCAATACTAATTAAATAATACTATTAATATATTAGAACTTATAATATATTAATAAACCACAAGTGTTATATCTCTCATTTAGTCTATCCAAATGCATGATGCCATGCAACCCAAATGGACCATGTCGGGTCGGGTCAAGTACATACCAAATATAGTTATGGACTTAGACACCTTATCCAACATTCTCCCACTTGGATAAGTCTAATAACTATATCTGTAAATATGACTTCAGGAACCGATCAGCAATCGTAGCTCTTTCAAGGTTTCTCGGAACTGAGAAGTGATGATACGTCATTAAAGATAAGTGATCATATAATCCTCTGTTCTAGATATTAGCCGGAAAAATACATGGAACAATGTCTTGCTTATTGTCCAACAATTTGTTTCCCGATTTCTGATTTGTTTGACATAGAACTAAATTGAACACATCAACTCGGTTCTAACCGAGCCCAATACATAGGTCAAAAAAAAATCATCGAAGGGCCCAAATATCGTTTCTAATCCAAGAAGGAACAGATAAAATTCGACTCATATGCTTATTCTACTACTTGTTGAATCACACACAAAAGTACGTTTTATAACATTGAGTTTCCAATGTGGTTTCGTACGATCAATGCATAACCAACTCATAGGCAACAAGTCATATTTTTAGGTTTGAATACTTATATGATATTACCGTCTCACTATCACTCGAGATAAATTCCATGAAGTGATACCAGTAAGCGTGGGTTGAGCCCAATGCTCAGAACTTATGAGCACTCATGAGTGTTGTATCAATGCCCAACAACTTAGACCTTTTCAACCATCTCATGACAGTCTTGATTTATACCTACTTCCAACATATGACCGACTGTGGATATTTGAATAATATGATATACCAAACATAATTATTCTGGAAGTCAAAGCATGCAAAAGAAATATAGTAAATGATTGACAAGAGATAGCACCACTTTACTCATAAATAACCACAACTTTTATTCATCATCAAATGTCAATTACACTTTACAAATTTCAAAATTATCTAACTACCAAAACTGATATCATCCTTCAGCCCTATGCTCTGAGCATGTTGGAGATGCTTAACTCGAGTCAGTCCCTTCGTGAGGGGATCTGCTGGGTTCTCATCCGATGATACCCTCTTTGCCATGAGGAGTCCTTATTCTATTCGATGTCTGATGAAATGGTATTTTCTGTCGATGTGTCTGGATCTCCCATGATCCCTTGGTTCCTTGGCTAAGGCAACTGCACTTTCACTATCATAGAAAATTTCCATAAGTTCCTTTATAGCTGGTACAACTCCAAGGTCTCCAATGAAGTTCTTCAGCCATATCACCTCCTTCGTTGCCTCACTTGCTGCTATATACTCTGATTCGCAAGTTGAATCTGCGACTGTCTCTTGCTTGGAACTCTTCTAAGTAATTGCTCCTCCGTTTAACATAAAGACCCAGCCTGACTGAGAGCGGAAATTATCCCTATCAGTCTGAAAGCTAGCATCACTATACCCAACAACTCTCAAGTCATCACTCCCACCGAGGGTAACGACCCAATCCTTAGTCCTCCACAGGTACTTGAGGATATTCTTTACCGCAGTCCAGTGTGCCTTGCCAAGGTTCCCTGATATTTGCGAACCATGCTCAAAGCAAAGGCTACATCAGGTCGAGTATAGGTCATAACATACATGAGCGAACCTACTACAGAAGCATAGGGTACTCGACTCATTTCTGCTATCTCAGCCTCCGTACTCGGGCTCTGAGCTTTACTCAATCTAGCGTTACTCTGGATGGGTAACTCTCCTTTCTTGGAGTCCTGCATGCTGAACCTCTTCGGCGCCTTATCCAAGTAGGTACTCTGACTAAGTCCAATTAGTCTTTTACTCCGGTCTCTCATAATCCTTATCCCCAGAATATAGGCAGCTTCTCCTAGGTCTTTCATATAGAAACACTTCCCAAGCCAGGACTTCATTTCCTGCAGGGTTGGGATGTCATTTCCTATGAGTAGTATGTCATCCATATACAGTACCAAAAAGCTGACTATACTCCAACTAGCCTTGAGATAGACACAAGATTCATCTTCGCTCCTCGAAAAGCCAAATTCATTTACTTTCTCATCAAAGCAAAGATTCCACCTGCAATGTGCCTGTTTCAATCCATAAATGGATTTCGTGAGCTTACACACTCTATTAGGGTATTCTGTACTGACAAAACCCTCTGGTTGACTCATGTAAACATCTTCAGCCAAACATCCACTAAGGAAGGCAGTTTTGACATCCATTTGCCATATTTCATAATCATGAAATGCAGTGATGGCTAACAGAACCCTAATGGACTTAATCTTTTCTACTGGTGAAAAGGTCTCATCATAATCAACTCCTGGAGTTTGAGAAAAACCCTTTGCAACCAGTCGCCCCTTATATGTGTGTACATTACCATCCATGTCGGTCTTGTTCTTGAAGATCCATTTGCACTCAACTGTCTTACGACCTGGTACATTGTCAACCAAGTTCCAAACTTGATTGTCATACATGAACTGTATCTCGTTGTCCATTGCCTCTTTCCATTTGGCAGACTCGGGGCCTGCCATGGCTTCCACGTAACTGTTAGGTTCATCTAGACTTACCAATGTCTCATCACTGATAAGTGTCTCACCTTCCGCAGTAATATGGAAACCATAATAATACTCAGGTGCATTCCTAACCCTTGTGGAACGCCTCAGAGGTACAGACTTGTCAATTAGCTCAACAGGAGTTTCCTCCTCAGTTTGAGTGCTAGGGTTTTAATTTCCTTCACCACTTGAATCTTGAATTTCTTCAAGGTCAATTTTCCTCCCACTGTTTCCTTGGCTTATGAACTCCCTCTCTCGAAAGACACCCCTCCTTTCTACAAAGACCACATTGTCACTAGGTCTGTAGAAGAGGTAACAAAAGGATTTATGTGGGTAGCCGATGAAAATACACCTCTCACTTCGAGTTTTGGCAACTTTCTTAGTAGGGACCAGATTAAGGATATGGGCGGCAATCTCTAAGGCATACCCCCAAAATGAGATTGGTAGCGAAGCTCGACTCGTCATGGAATGAACCATATCCAACAAGGTTCGATTAAGCCTCTCAGCCACACCATTCAACTGTGGTGTCCTGGGAGGTGTCAATTGTGAGATAATCCCACATTCCTTAAGATAGTCGAGGAAATCTATACTAAGATACTCACCTCCACAATCGGATTGGAGCATCTTAATGTTCCTGCCCAATTAATTCTCGACTTCCTGTTTAAACTCTTTAAACCTTTCAAAAGTCTCTGACTTATGCTTGATTAAATAGACATATCCATATCTACTATAATCATTAGTAAAAGTCAGATAATAACGATTAGCATCCCTTGTGGCAGATTTGAAGGGTCCACACACATCCGTGTGTACCAGATCCATCAAACCTTCACCCCTAGCACAAGAACCAATGAAGGGTGACTTTGTCATTTTCCCAAGTAAGCATGATTCACAACTATCATCTGAATTAAGTCAAATGACTCCAATACTCCATCCTTTTGGAGTTGGCCTATGTGTTTCTTACTCACATGTCCAAGACGACAATGCCATAATGATGCTTTATCCAAGTTATTTACTCGAAGAATCAATACACCACACATTATTTCCTAGATTATCTACAACAGATACAACTTCATACACACCATCACAAGGTAATGCTTTAAAGTAAAGAACATTATTAAAGAAAGCATTTATTCCACCAATTTCATTATCAAAAGAAAAGGTAAGCCCTTGTTTGTACAAAGCATGAAAGGAAATAATATTTCTTTCCATTTCTGGCGAATAACAACATTTATTCAAATCTAAAGTAAACCCACTACTTAGCAACAAAGAATAAACTCCAATCTTGGTGGCATGTGATGCTTTCCTATTCCCCATGATCAAGTTTATCTTTCCATGCTCCACATTCTCACTTCTTCTTAGTCCCTGCAAATCAGAACATATATGAATACCACAACCGATATCAAGGACCCAAGAGTTAGAATATGGTGAGTTATTAGATAGAATAGTGTAAATACCTGCATGGTTGGGTTTAACTTTCCCATCCTTCACATCTTGTTGGTACTTTGGGAAGTTCCGCTTCCAATGCGACTTTTCATGGCAATAGAAGCATTCAGCCTCTTTTGGGTCAAAAGAAGGAGTGACGAAACCTTTCTTGGTTCCACTTGAAGAAGAGCCATCAAGTGGCCTAGCCTTGGTACCCTTCGAAGAGCTCTTCCTCTTCTTCCCTCTACCTTTCCCGATTTCCAAGATAGGGGCGGAGTTTGGAGTAGGAGTAGGAGTGTTAACAACCGACTTACCTTTAAGACATGTTTCTGCGGTCTTTAGGAGTCCTTGACGTCAGCTGAGTGTGACCTCTTCCTTATTCATGTGGTATGTCATGCGGAATTGATCATAACACGAGGGTAAGGAGTGTAAAATAATATCTATTGCAAGCTCCTCGGGGAAGTTCACATTAAGCTTCAACAAACGATCCACATATCTTTGCATTTTCTGCATGTGGCTTATGATGGATTCTCTGTCCTTCATCCTGGTTGTTATCATGGAGGAGATTATTTCATACCTCTCTTGATGAGCACTCTGATGGTATCTTTCCATCATATCTTGTTGCATCTCAAAAGGGTAGTAGTCCTCATTGGACTTCTGGAGTTCAGCTGTCATGGTGGGCATCATGATGCATGCCACCTTGGTGGCATCTCTTTCTTGAGTTCGGAAGTCAGCGATCTCCTGGGGAGTAGCAGTGGACTCATCGATTTCCTTTAGCTCCTTTTCGAGGACATATTCCTTGTCCTCGTAATGAGTCACCATCCTGATGTTCCGGATCCAATCCATAAAGTTTGAACCATCGAAGATGACCCTCCCACATAGGTTCATGAAGGAAAAGGAGCTAGTAGGGTTTGAGCCAAAAGCAGTGTTGTTGGAAGACATCTGATAAAGAAGAGAACAAGTTTAGTTTACATATAAAGATAGTCCTTAATAAAACACCCAAATGTAATCTTAAGGCTAGGATCCAATCACAATATATCATAACTTAGAAGAGGTATGTCGTAATCTAAGCTATAACATATTTGAAAGGTAGGTGAATGAAGATTCACCAATTTCCACCAAAAAACGAAATATAAACTATTAGGTTTTAATTTGTTCTTAGAAATTCCAAGATTCTTTTGAGATTCAATGAACTTTTCAAAGGCATGTTTCAATCTCGAGAGTGCCCTCTAAGTTTTGTGACTGGGATACCGAGGATCACAAAATGAGGTGTGAAGTAACCATGCAAATCACTTGGTACCCTTAAAGTTTATCACTCAATCGACGTGTCAGTTAACCACACGCACTCCACCGACCTATAATAAACTTGAAGTCACCCTTTACCTACCTTTTTAAGTCCAGGTTAGTGTGCCGGTTAACCACACACGTTCCAATAACGAATTAAACAAACTGTAAATTGTAATTTCATGGATTAGCACCTTATTCACATTTTCCTAAAGTAACTAAGATTGGGAATTTAATAAAACATTTAGTTACTTTATATTATTCATCATACTTTTAATGAGAATTTATAAGTCCTTATCCTACCCATTCGGCTAACGACCCTCCACCGATCAAGGAAGCGGCGGGTGAGAGTGGACACCCATTAAGTTGCCATTTTATAAGCAGCAACTGTATACCCCCCTTATAGACCGGCTTCGTGAATGAGGTCTACTAATGGTAAGACGACTTGCTCTTATACATATATATACATATACATATATATATATATATATATATATATATATATATATATATATATATTATTAACTTATAATATTATAAAGTATAAGGGTTGATTTTTAACTTTTAAAAATCTAGGGGTTCGAACTAAATTTTATTAGATAACTTTACATGTTCCAAAACTTGAGGGCAAGTTTTGTAACTTAACAAAACTTTTCAAGTCATAACTTATGAGTTATTAAAATGAAGACTCTTCATTTTATAACTTATATGTTCTTTTAATGGTTTTTAACACAAAGAGAGTTTTGGTTATCCATAACTTGAGGATAAGTTATGGACTCCATTAAAACACATAAAGATCATGAATTAAACATTTAAACAAGTAATTCCTATGATCTATCAAAAACTCATAAGAACATGAATATTCATATCAAAGTTTCAAGAACATATGAACACATAAGATCATGAACAAATTGATATTAGCCATTGTAAATGGATTAGAACAACCATTACACCATCTAAAACAAGTTTTACAATACCAAAACAGTTTAGGGTAATGTTTCTAGTCCATTTCCAGCAGTCAAAAATCTGCACCCTGCCTGGCCAACTCGTCGAGTTCACGAATTGACTCGCCGAGTTGGTTGCATTTTCACTTGGACTCGTCGAGTCCCCTGTGCAGACGTCTCAAAAATCAATTTTTTCACTATTTTGCATCAAGTATTTAACAAACAAACCTGGCTCTGATACCACTGATGGGTTTTGAGCATTCTAACACCCCTAAGTGTACATGCAACCCTAGAAAACCTTGGATCTATGTTTGTCTAAAATACATGCAAAATATGATTTCCAAGGTTCATAATCCTATCTAGCATACATGGGGAGCATTTAACTTTAGAGTATGTATAACACTTGTATATAAATCGGCTTGCCCTCTCTTCTTTTTAGTGTATCCGATTTTGCTGAGTATGATGTGTAACATCCCGAGTTCAGGTGTGTCTCTTAAACCCTTCTCCTTTTCCCAAGTTGTCAAGTTTAGTCCCCAAAATGAAATGTTAAGGCAAGTGAGTATGCTGGGCGTACTGAAGAGTATGTTGCGCATACTCGCGCACTTAAGTTGGACGCAGACTTGCCTAGGTACGCTGGGTGTACCCAGGGTTACGTTGGGCGTAGCGGGCCCAGATGTAAACCCTAATTTTTGATTTGTGCACTATAAAAGGAATGCTAAGTCCTTATCCTCAGCCACCATTTCAGAGAGTGAAACCCTAATAGAGAGTCATCCTTCGTTTCTAGATTGTGTGCTGGTGTTCTAAGCTTCAAAGTGCCATTTCAAGGTGGTGAAAGAGAAGATGAGGCCATTTTGGGAGCTAGAAGTTGGTGGACAAGAGTAGATCCGAGTTTTTCAGAGGTTGGAGCTTCTTTCTTAGGTAAAAAGCTCAAAACTTTCCTTATCATTTGTGATGTGTGCTTCTTGGACCAATTTCTAGGGTTTTTGGTCCCAAGGTGGAGACCTTATGAGTAAATGGTCTCCATTGGCCTAGATCTACCATATTTCAGGATTATAAGAGTTGTATGTTCATAAAAATACAATCTTGGGCGTGAATATTGACCCATGCATGAGATCTAGACCTTTTGAGGGAGAAGGAAAGGTGTTAGAGTGTTTAGGGACCTTTACAGCCATGCAAAGGCTTAAAGGTTCCAACTTTATGGAATAAGAGGCTTAGGGAAAATCAGATCTGAAAGTTGAATGAGTCTCTTAACCGTTTAAGACCAAAATCCAAGAAAAGGCTGAAACTGAGAGTTATGCTGGGCGTAACTCTCAGTACGTGCAGCGTAAGGGGTTGTGACCCCGATTATGGTTCGCCGGTGTACGCCCCGCGTACTGCCTCTTATTGACTTTCATTGACTTTTAGGGTTTTGGTCAACCTTTGGACTTTTGGGTCAGGAAGGGGTAAAATGGTCTTTTACCCTTCTGTGGGATTGTAGGAGTGGATTTAATCTAGCCTTTGAGAGCCATGATTTATTTGAGGGTGTTGTTTATGTGATTAGGCAGGGGCTAGATCAGTGTGTTCGTGTGCGAGATTATCCGAGATACCCGAGGTGAGTATTCTCACTATACATTACCTAGAGTGGTATTTATGTGTAGATCGAAGGGTCTTGTATGTTATGTGTATGTATGAGATTGTGTGCATTTTTTTGTATGTATGCCATATGTTGTATAGACCGGACCGGAGGGTCCAACGATATAGACCGGACCGAAGGGTCCAACGATATAAACCGGATCGAAGGGTCCAACGAGCTATGACCGGACCAGAGGGTCTAACAAGCTACGAGACTGGAGGGTCCCGCGGAGACACATCGACCGGTGGGTCGTACTATACCTCAAGTGGCATATGTGTTGTGTGTGGTATTTTGAGGAACTCACTCAGCCTTTGTGCTTACAGTGTTTGTGTTATGTGTTTCAGGTACCAGTGAGGATCGCAGGAAGGCACCGACATGATCAGTACACGCTATTGGAGTTTTATACATTTGATCTTGGGATGTGATTTTATGGATTTGTTATGTGAGACATTGAGAATTGAGAATCTTTATGAATGAAATTACATTATTAAAAAGTGAAAAATTGTTTTGAAATTTATGTTGTTATAAGTTGGTATCAGAGCCTTGGTTTGAGGGATTCGGATGCACCTTCGGGCGTGTCTGAACTCAACCTAAGGATTTGAGGTAGTTTTTCATAAAATAAACAATTTTTCTAAAGAAGTAAAAGAGTTTGAGAAAAACAGAAAGAAGTAGTGTGTACGATCAGCCAGTGCCCGAACGGTGATTTCCCAAAATACCCTTACATTATGTGTTATGAGATATGTTATGATATGATATCCATGCTAGAGTAGGCTAGGTATTCATATTAGGACTAGAGTGGCCTGATTTGTGATGCCTTAGCCTAGGAGGATTTCTGCTGCTATTAGATGCTTGAGAGTGAGTAGGTAGCAGTGAGGAGCTTATGAGAGGTCTACCGAAGGGTAGCCTATGCTAGCGAGATGTAGAGTACTTGTGATTTGGGATCCAAGGAGGAGGACTTGGGGTGAATACTGATGCGGTGTGGATAGTAGTATAAGGGCCCGTACTACCAAAGAAACTGTATCAGTGTGCAATCCAAGTAAGAATCCTTAGGGTACTAGGGAACAAGTAGGGTTGAGTTATCGAGTGAGAGTATGCTCGATCGGATCTCTGATATTTTGTGTTATATTTCAGAGAGACATCATGGTTGGGACACGCCACACACCTGAGAGCAGTGGTGTTAGTGATGAGGACATCCGCAGGTTGATTCATGAGGAGGTGGCTGCCGCCATCTGAACCGAGATATCGGAGATGTTTGGGTCTATCAAGACCACTCTGATCGAGACTTTTGACGAGCGTTACACTACTCTTTCTGATGTTGCTGTTGCTGCGGCCACTGCAGCCATCGCTGCTGCAAGGTCGCAGGGGGTGAATCATTGTTGTACCGAGAGTTCAACAACACGAAGCCACCAGAGTTTGACAGGACGCAGGATCCGATCGCTGCGATGAGATGGATTTCTTATATTGAGGGATGTTTCTATACTTGCTTGTGTCCGGAGCATTTGAGAGTTCTTTGCACTGAACCAGCTTCGCTTGGGGGCGAAGGACTGGTGGAAGTTTTTGATGGCAGACTTCACTACGGTAGAGCTTACTACGGTGACCTGGGAGAGGTTCACCATGATGTTTCGAGATGAGTATGTTCCCCCTGTGGAGAGGGAATGTCTAGCCCAGGAGTTCTTGTACCTCAAGCAGGGAACTAAGTCTGTTACGGTGATTACGAGGATGTTTCATGAGAGGGCGATGTTTTTCCCTAAGCACGTGTCAACTGAGCAGGCACGTATGAGTCGATACTTGGGCATTTTTAGGAGGGATATCTGTGAGTTCATGATGAACTCGTCATACCGGATATTTGCCGAGCTCCAAGAAAATGTCCGGAAGAGAGAGATTGAGCTGGAGACTCAGGTCAGGGAGGAGGCCAAGTCTCAGAGGAGGGACAGGCAACCAACACAGGAGCAGCCAGCAGCCAAGTGGGTAAAGCCCGCTGATTCGCGATATGGGGGTCCGAAGGGCCGCACTTATGGGAAGTGCGGAAAGAGCCATGAGGGAGTGTGCAGAGCTGGGGTGTGTTATAAATATGGGAAGGAGGGGCACTATGCGAGGGATTGTCCCTAGGGATTCACGGTTTGCTTCCATTGCAAACAGACCGCCCATCGGAGGGCCGAGTGCCCATAGCTGCGGCAGGGATCGACATAGGGATCTGCACCTGCTGCCCGAGCTACTGAGGTTCGGCCGGTGAAGGCCGAGGCACCGAAGGCTCGCAGGAGAGCCTTCCAGTTGACAGCGGAGAAGGTCTACGCAGCACCCGATGTCATGGCTGGTATGTATTCTTTCATTTATTTATGCTGAGTTATGAGATATTGTGCATATATTACGATATGCGTAGGTACTTTTCTTGTGAGTTCTGTACCTTCTTTGGTGTTATTTGACTCGGGTGCGAGTCAGTCATTTGTGTCTTTAGCGTTTAGTCAGCACATCAATGCCCAGCGGGAGGCGTTGAGTCGACCTCTACGAGTTTCAATAGCTAACGAGCGAGCGGTGTATGCCACTGATGTGATTCGAGGATGTGTACTCGATATTTTCGGCGTTGATTTTCCGATTGATTTGGTCCCGATTGCGATGGGAGATGTATGTGTCATCGTGGGTATGGACTGGTTGAGCAGGTTTGGAGTGGTTATCGATTGCGAGCGATAGATGGTGACCATACGAGGCCTTAGTGGGGGAGTTCTTACGGTTTATGGCTAGGGTACCCATTCTGGGTCAGCATTTTGTTCGGCTGCCAGGACAAGGCAGAGTTTACAGAAGGGTTGCAGTGGGGTTGTAGCCTATGTGATGGATACACGAGTGGCTGCCGAGAGGCCGAGTTCGATTGATGATGTTCCGATAGTGCGAGAGTTCCTGAATGTTTTCCCCGAGGAGTTGTTGGGTGTGCCTCCCAAGAGGCAGGTAGAGTTCCGCATCGATTTGGTTCCAGGGGCAGCTCCTATCGCTAAGGCGCCTTATCTCCTTGCGCCTCCAGATATGCAAGAGTTATCCTCGTAGCTTCAGGAGCTACTGGGGAAGGGATTTATTAGACCGAGTAGCTCACCGTGGGGAGCGCTGTTCCTTTTTCTCAAGAAAAAGTATGGTTCACACCGGATGTGCATTGATTACCGGGAGTTGAACAAGTTGACGGTCAAGAACCGTTACCCATTACCGAGGATCGACGATTTGTTCGATCAGTTGCAGGAAGCGTCTTGGTTCTCCAAGATTGATCTGAGGTCTGGATATCATCAGATGAGAGTGCGTGATGAGGATATCCAGAAAACAGCGTTCGGGACTCGTTATGGGCATTACGAGTTCGTGGTGATGCCTTTCGGGCTCACCAATGCACCGACGACGTTAATTGATCTCATGAACAGGGTGTGCAGGCCGATGTTGGATCGTTCAGTGATAGTGTTTATTGATGATATATTGGTGTATTCGAGATCCAGAGAGCAGCATGAGGAGCATTTGAGGGAGATCCTTGGAGTTCTGAGATCGGAGAGGCTTTACGCCAAATTCTCCAAGTGTAATTTCTGGTTACGAGAGGTCCAGTTCCTAGGACACCTCGTCAACCAGAATGGGATATTGGTCGATCCGGCCAAGATTGAGGCGGTTATGAGGTGGGAGGTGTCGAGATCACCCACCGAGATCTGGAGTTTTCTAGGGTTGGCTGGCTATTATCGGAGATTTATCAGGGATTTCTCCAAGATCGCTGTGCCACTCACCAGGTTGACCCGGAAGGGTGTTGCTTTTTCATAGGGTCTAGAGCATCATACCTCATTTGAGACACTTCGCCAGAGATTATGTGAAGCCCCGGTGTTAGCCTTCTCGGAAGGGATGGAGGATTTTGTGGTGTACTGTGACGTATCGATATCGGGGTTGGGTGCACTACTTATGTAGAGGGGGCATGTGATAGTGTATACATCGAGGCAACTGAAGCCTCATGAGACGAGGTATCCCACCCACGATCTAGAGTTGGGGGAGTGGTGTTCGCCCTCAAGATCTGGCGTCACTATTTGTATGGGGTTTGGTGTACCATATACACGGACCACAAGAGCTTGAAGTATTTGATGGATCAGCCAAATCTGAACATGCGCCAGAGGAGATGGTTGGACGTGGTAAAGGATTACGATTGTGAGATCCTGTACCACCTGGGCAGAGCTAATGTTGTAGCTAATGCCCTGAGCCGTAGGGCAGACAATGCCCCGATTCGATACATTTGTATGAGGGTGATGGTGATGACTCCGGTATGGGACACCATTCGGGAGGCCCAGGCAGAGGCTGTGAGACCAGAGAACCGTAAGAGAGAGCGGGTGATCAGGTAGATATCCGAGTTCGTTACCGATAGCCGTGGGCTTATGACCTTTCAGGGTCGGATTTGGGTGTTGTATGCAGGCGGTGCATGTGCCACATTCATGGAGGAGGCGCATAGATCGAGATTCTCGAACCATCCCGGGGCTACTAAGATGTATTTGGACCTGAAAAGAGAGTATTGGTGGCCCTGTATGAAGAGGGATGTTGTGTGGTTCGTTGAGAGGTGCTTGACCTGTCGAAGGGTTAAGGCCGAGCACCAGCGTCTGCATGGCAAGTTGCAGCCACTTGAGGTTCCCCAATGGATGTGGGAACAAATTTCTATGGATTTCATCACCAAATTGCCAAGGACCGCGAGGGGTGTTGATGCAATTTGGGTGATCGTCGACCGACTGACGAAGAGCACTCATTTTCTTGCTATCAGTGAGAGCTCTTCCGCTGAGAGGCTGGCATAACTGTATGTGAGGGAGGTGGTATCGCGGCATGGAGTGCCGATCTCAATTGTGTCAGACCGAGATGTACGTTTCACTTCCAGATTTTGGAAGAAGTTCCATGAGAAGTTGGGCACGAGGCCGCATTTCAGTACCACCTACCACCCATAGACGGACGGGCAGAGTGAGTGGATGATCCAGACACTCGAGGACATGCTCCGAGCGTGTGTGTTGGACTTTGGAGGAAGTTGGGATACGCACTTGCCGTTGGCTGAGTTTTCCTATAATAAGAGCCACCATTCGAGTTTCGGTATGCCTCCCTTTGAGTTGTTGTATGGGAGGAGGTGTCGGACTCTCATTTGTTGGGGAGAGGTCGGGCAGCGAGTGTTTAGTAGCAATGAGTTAGTGCTTCAGATGACAGAGCAGATATAGCAGATCAAGAAGAGGTTGTTGACAACTCAGAGTCGCCAGAAGAGTTACGCGGATAGGCGACGATCCGAGCTCGAGTTTCAAGTCGGAGATTTTGTACTCCTGAAGGTGTCTCCGTGGAAAGTAGTGATCCGATTCAGGAAGAGGGGCAAGTTGGGGCCCCGGTACATCGGTCCATTCAGAGTGTCCGCGAGGGTGGGCAAGGTAGCATATCGTTTGGAACTACCTGCGGAGTTGATCTAGATTCATGATACCTTCCATGCGTCTCAGCTGAGGAAGTGTATAGCCGACGAGTCGACAGTGGTACTGCTGGAGGATATTCAGGTGGATGCGAGCCTGAATTATGTTGAGAAACCGATCCCGATCTTGGACCGGAAGATCAAGGTTATGAGGAACAAGGAGGTGCTCCTGGTTTAGGTCCAGTGGCAACATCGGAGAGGGTCCGAGTTGACTTGGGAGCTGGAGTCAGAGATACGGGAGCAGCATCCGGAGTTGTTTGCGGCATGAGACTTCGAGGGCGATGTCTGGATCTAGTGGGGGAGAATCGTAACATCTCGAATTCAGGTGTGTCTCTTCAACCCTTCTCCTTTTCCCAAGTTGTCAAGTTAAGCCCCTAAAATGAAATGTTAAGGCAAGTGAGTACGCTGCGCGTACTCGCACGCTTGAGTTGGACGCGGACTCGCCTAGGTACACTGGGTGTACCCAGGGTTACGCTGGGCATTGCATGCCCAGATGTAAACCCTAATTTATGACTTGTGCACTATAAAAGGAATGCTAAGGCCTTATCCTCAGCCACCATTTCAGAGAGTGAAACCCTAATAGAGAGTCATCCTTCGTTTCTAGCTTGTGTGTTGGTGTTCTAAGCTTCAAAGTGCCATTTCAAGGTGGTGAAAGAGAAGAGGAGGCCATTTTGGGAGCTAGAAGTTGTTGGATAAGAGTAGATCTGAGTTTTTCATAGGTTGGAGCTTCTTTCTGAGGTAAAAAGCTCAAAACTTTCCTTGTCATTTGTGATGTGTGCTTCTTGGACCAATTTCTAGGGTTTTTGGTCCCAAGGTGGAGACTTTATGAGCAAATGGTCTCCATTGGCCTAGATCTACCATATTTCAAGATTATAAGAGTTGTATGTTCATAAAAATACAATCTTGGACGTGAATACTGAGCCATGCATGAGATCTAGACCTTTTGAGGGAGAAGGAAAGGTGTTAGAGTGTTTAGGGACCTTTACAGCCATGCAAAGGCTTAAAGGTTCCGACTTTATGGAATAAGAGGCTTAGGGAAAGTTAGATCTGAAAGTTTAATGAGTGTCTTAAACATTTAAGACCAAAATCCAAGAAAAGGCTGAAACTGAGACTTACGCTGGGCGTAACTCTCAGTACACATAGCATAAGGGGTTGAGACCCCGATTATGGTTCGCCGGCGTACGCCCCACGTACAGAGAAGGTCTTTCACCCTTCGTTGACTTTTAGAGTTTTGGTAAACCTTTGGACTTTTGGGTCGGGGAGGGGTAAAATGGTCTTTTACCCTTCTATGGGATTGTAGGAGTGGATTTAATCTAGCCTTTGAGAGCCATTATTTATTTGAGGGTGTTGTTTATGTGATTAGGCGGGGGCTAGATCAGTGTGTTCGTGTGCGAGATTATCCGAGATACCCAAGGTGAGTATTCTCACTATACATTACCTAGAGTGGTATTTATGTGTAGATCGAAGGGTCTTGCATGTTATGTGTATGTATGAGATTATGTGCATTTTGTTGTATGTATGCCATATGTTGTATAGACCGGACCGGAGGGTCCAACGATATAGACCAGACCGAAGGGTCCAACGATACAGACCGGACCGAAGGGTCCAACGAGCTATGACCGGACCAGAGGGTCCAACGAGCTACGGGACTGAAGGGTCCCACTGAGACACATCGACCGGAGGTTCGTACTATAGCCTCGAGTGGCATATGTATTGTATGTGGTATTTTGGGGAACTCACTAAGCCTTTGTGCTTACAGTGTTTGTGTTATGTGTTTCAGGTACCAGTGAGGATCGCGGGAAGGCGCCGACATGATCAGTACACACTATTGGAGTTGTATACATTTGATCTTGGGATGTGATTTTATGGATTTTTTATGTGAGACATTAAAAATTGAGAATCTTTATGAATGAAATTACATTATTAAAAAGTGAAAAATTGTTTTGAAATTTACGTTGTTACATGATGTCCTTTATATAGTGTGTCACATCTAGGGTTACACCATGTAAACCCTAATGTAACATGACTCTTTATTTCCATGACCCATGGGTTTGTAACTCCCATGGAGCATCCATGGAGCATCCTATGGGTTTTAACCCAACTTGATAATCCATGGAGCCTTTTAGACAAGTTATGGATGATTTACATAATCAACCCATATATTTAATTAGTTATCTTTTGATCACTTAATTAATTCCAAATTAATTCTTGATCAATACTAATTAAATAATACTATTAATATATTAGAACTTATAATATATTAATAAACCACAAGTGTTATATCTCTCATTTAGTCTATCCAAATGCATGATGCCATGCAACCCAAATGGACCATGCCGGGTCGGGTCAAGTACATAACAAATATAGTTATGGACTTAGACACCTTATCCAGCAGTCTTATCCTCTGAATCCTCAGCAGTGAGAACAAGCTCTCTAAACTTGAAACATGTAACAGAAAAAACAAAATAAGCATAAGATTTCAAGATCCTAAAGGAAAATATTGAAATCCTACCCTTCTTAACCCAATCTAGGGGCAAGAGATCCCCGACGGGAATTGAGTCACGTCTCACAAAAGAGGTATCTTCCTTTCAATCCCCGTCGTTATGCTTAGTTTTCAGGATTAAAGGAGACTTGTAGGTTTTGACCTTAAGGAGGAATCAGAGGATTCCAAAAGTTGTAAGATCGTATACACAGGCCAGCTCATAGAGGCCTATATCCATGCCTTTCAACTGATTATCTGAACGATCCAATAAAGGATCCTCCAAATAAAAGGCATGGTCTGGATATACGAAATCCCGGTCAACTTAAATAATTCAAATATTATTCCTGTGAAAGGATACCTAAAACCCAAAGAGAAAGGCTACTCAGGATAGCACACTCAAGTGGGAGAGACAAAGTTCGGTTGAATAAGGGGATCAAAGGGTCTGAAAACGACTCCGGGAGGAAAGGCTCCAGCGAGTCTTAGATACTCGATATCTTCATCACCAAAAGATTAGGACTCCTCATAAGAGAGGATCCCCTGATCAACGAAATCATCGTCGGGGAGAGCCAAAATGCTTTTACGAGACACCGCCATTTTTTGACCCATGGTAGAATAAAATTCTAGAGAAAAAATTACCTTCTAAATCGCAAAAAAACACAAGAAAAGCAAAGAAGAACGGATAGGAGAACATGAAGATGATCCCTCATATTTATACTGAGCCGGTTAATATGATTTGACTGCTAACGGCTAGTAAACTATCCGTTGGAATTTAAATCACCTAGCCATTATGGGTTAAAACTGAAAATTACTATCCCCTCTTCTTTTACCTATTTACTTTAAGTTATTCCTTTAATATTTATGGAACTAACCCATATATTTTCAGGAATAACTTGGGGGCAATTGTTGGGACCAAGATCCTTAGCCATATCAGGATACCAGTTAATTATCGTTATTATTTATATCAATATTTATAACGGTCATATTTTTTCTATAACTAACACGTGTGCAGAAGTAGTCAAAGGAAGACCAATTATCAACGAAGAATCATCTCAACTATGCTAAAGACCCGGAATATTTGGTCAAATAACGTTCGTGAAGCTGGTCATAGAGGATCCCAGAAATATCGGACATCTTGTTGGCTAAGTTAGACTATAAATTGACACTTGTAATCTGCACACGACATACTGTTCTTTAGCTCAAGCTTACTCTACAAAATTCTCTACTCATTCTTACTAAGAACTCATTATAATCTTTACTTTAATTAACAAAATCATTAAGGCAAGTGATCCTTATCACCTCCCAAGGTTTTATGTCGGAGATCCTAGCAAGGATCAAGGAATTTCCTTTTAAACCATCGTGTCACTTTTCTTTTACTACTTGCTATTACACAATTTGAACATCATAGTCTCTCATTCAATTTGGTTGATTAATACTTGTGTAGTTTTTGACCAAAACAGATATCAAGTTACCAATCAACAAAATCGATTTTAGGCAATAAAAACGAGTTATGGTAATTATCCTATTAAAAATCTGATCAGAAATTCGAAAAACCTGGAAACTGGCGAGTCAACTCGTCAAGTTGGGCAAGGAACTCGTCGAGTTCACCCAACTCTTCGATTTCAAGAATGTACTCGTCGAGTCCAGCCGAATTTTTTCTGCTTTGGACAATTCACTCTTGCACCAATTCAATTGAAAAACATTCTAGGCTCTGATACTACTGATGGGTTTTGAGCATATCTACATTCCTATGTGATCATGCAACCCTAATTGCTTTGGATCTAAGTTTTTCTCTATTGAACATAAAAATATGAGCACCATAGAAATAACCCTAGATCTAACATATACAATCCGAAATTCATATATAAAATTAGGGTTTTATCATTACCCCACTTGTTATGTAGTAATAACAAGAACCACCTTGACTCTTAAAATCTTAGTGCCCCAAGTGTTGCACCTCCAATGGAGTCACAAACACCCAACACAACAAGGATGAGAATGAGAGACTAGAAATCGGCCAGGGTTTCTATCTGGAATGCATAGGATGAAATTCCAAGTGTATGGAGGGTTTATATAGCTGAGTGAGCTGCTAGGGTTTCTGGAGGAAACTCTAATTCCTTGATTAAGGATTAAGAAACCCATGGACTCCCTCTTTAGAGCCTTTGGACAAAATCTTATGGGCTTATCCATAAACTTCGTCCACTCCACTCTATGGAGTCCATTGGCTCGGTTTTGTAACTATCAATGATTTGCAAAACAGCCCCTCCGTTATTAATCAGTTCCTTTAATCCCAAAATTAATATCAAATTAATTTTTGATTAATTACTAATTAATAATATGATTTCCAAATAATATACTAATCTTATAGTATATTAATAAAATCATTCTGAGTACCAATTTATTATTCATATAATAAATCCTACGCTCTCTCCCCACTAGTCATTCTATCAAGTTGCATGAGTAAAGGCAACCCAAAAGGACCATGCTACAAATCAAATCAAGTACATACTAATTATAGTTATGGGCTTTGACACCTAATCCAACACAAAGATGTTTACCGAGAGGCCCCTATTTTGTCCAGAGTTTACTACTTCAGAACAGACACGGATGATGAGATACTTGAGCATGCTCAAGATTGATATTCGACAGTTTATGTCTACCCAACGTTACAGTATCCTCGCCGAGCTTCAGGATGCCGCGAGGTGGCGAGAGATTGAGTTAGAGATCCAGACGAGGGAGTAACGTTAGGCTCTGGTTTAGTTTCATCCTGCAACTAAGCAGTTCAAGTCCACTAACACACAATCTGGGGGATAGAGGGGTCGCACTTGTGGTGAGTGCGGGAGTGCACATGAGGGGATGTGTCGGTCATTGACAACATGCCACAATTATGGCAGGGAGGGACACTTTGTGAAGGACTGTTGCCAGCAAGCTCCTCCGATGAGTAGCGAGATTTGTTATGATTGTGAGTAGGTGGGCTATATGAAGGCCCAGTGTCCCTTGCTTGCTGCCAGGCCCGTGCAGGCACCAACTACTTCTACCCTTCAGATCACGGACGGACGCCGGGGTAGGGCAGAGCCCCTGAGGGCTCAAGGTCATTCTTTCCAACTCACAACAGAGGAGGCCAGGGCGGCACCAAATGTTGTTACTGGTATGTTTTCATTTATTATTTTGTCGAATTATTTCATGGTATGCTTATGTTTATGATTCTGCTAGGTACATGTTTAGTGAATTCTCTTCTTGCTCTTGTGTTTTTTTGACTCAGGTGCGAGTCGGTATTTTGTGTCTTAGTCCTTCAATAGGAGTTTTGATATGCCTCTTGGAGAATTGGAGTGCCTGTTGCGAGTTTCCATCGCCATCGAGCACAGGTTTTCAGCATCAAGCATTTATTGGGTTGTGTTTTGGAGATTTTTAGGGTGTCTTACCTGATTGATCTGATCCCTATCCCCATGGGGGATGTGTGTCACACCCCCAAACCGGAACGACGGAAACGTTCAGGGGCGGAGGACGTCACATTCAGTATCACAACACATGCATCATAGTAATCAAAGTAACAAACAACCATTGCATTAATATTAAAGTGTTTACAAAGTATGTGATTCACAAAAGATTGACTCCAAAAGTAAATAACAAAACAAGACATGAAGCTACTATTCTCCATCTTCTGAATCCCAGTGCGTGTACATGTCTACTAGCTTCCTGAGAATACAAGTTATTTTGAAAGAAGTGATCAACATTTAAACTGGTGAGTTTATAAGTATTTAAGTGATGAAAAGTAAGTTCTTTTAGAAAAGTTCACATGTTCCTCCAAAAAATCCTATATTTTTTTTACTGATGAATGATAAGTAAAAATCACTCTACAATCCCTTTTATGAGTATTAAATGGATACAAGTTATATACAATTCAGAGTAAACAGACAATCGATTGTGTGAATCTGCCCTAAGCCCATAACGAAACAAGGAACATGAAGTAAGGAAAGCAAATGCTTGATCGTGCACATGCTTTAGATTTTACGAGATTTGTTCTTGGGATACTCTGATTTGCGTTTTTTACAGTTTTGGAAACTAGGTTTTCTACTTATGGTTTTGAAAAAATCAAAAATTTACCTTGATTTTTGAGATGTTACAATGATGATGTTTCACATCTTCATATAGTAGTTGCATAAGATGTTAGGTGTAACATTTAGTACAAACTTTAGCTAAAAGAGTGATAACATTGTTAGATGAGAATTTGTAGAAAGATGTGAGAAAATTTATAAATTTAGTCGGTTTTTGTATAATAAAAAAATTGAATTTACCAAAGTTTTATAATATCAATGTTAGGTGAAAATTTATAAAAACTGGAAGTGATTATAAATTTTAATGGGTTTTTTATAAACAAAAAATTTAGGAGAGTCCATTTCACAAGCCCATTTTGTAGGTGGTACATTTTGGAGGATGTATTATGATATGGGATCTCTACTGCAAAATGCTAAATAACGAATTAGGTTTGAACATTTTGCACATGAATCCGCTCTTTTTCAATCTCTACGGAATTGATGATTTATCAGTTAAAATTACTTGAATTTTACATATTTTAAAAATATATAAGTGACCATTTTCTCTATAAAAACAAAATGCAATATCAATATTAGGGATGCTTTTTGCTTATTTAACTCAATATTGTTTTTTATAAAAATATTTATTAGCTTATGTTATGTGTCCATAAAAATAGTTTTTAAAATACTATTTGGATTGCGGTGCATAAACCCAATTTTAATTTTTTTTTTCTGATTACCTTATTAGAAGAAAAAATTCATAAACACTTTTTAAAAATCAAAAGTGCATGACTTTTAAAAACTCATTTTTGAGAGTATTAAAAAATTGTTTTCAAAAGCATTTTCTTATTCATCAAACAAATTTTTTATTGATGTTTAGAAAAACTAATAAATCAATAAATATTACTCAAACTCAATCCCAAATATCTCAGGCTCTAACTAAAGAAATATTATTATTTATTATCATTTATCTTTAAAAAATTTACTTAAATAAAACAACAATATCAAACGGCACAATAATAATTAACAAGGTTTTAGTGATGAACACACGACACACGACATCCTACAAATTTCGTGATGTGTTGGCTAAAATATCCCAAATTTATTTATAAAAGATGATTGTGGGATTCTATCAAATTCATCAGTCGTTCAAAGCAGAAAAGAATTAGGATATGTTATGTCGAGGTATCTTATGTTATAACATGTGAACATCATCCTTTTTTATAATAAGTTGGGTTATAACGTTGTGGAGCTATGAAATATGATGGGCAATGAGCTACTAACGTTGTGGAGCTATGAAATATGATGGGCAATGAGCTACAACCAGCTATTCTTTTGTATTCTTTCATTTTCTTTCTTTATCACTTAATTATTTTAAAATTAAAAAGTTAGGAGTATTAACAGGAGATGAAATTATTATGGGGTTATGGAGTGGTGAGTATTTTCTAGGTAAGTGTTTGGGGAGTCACTCTGTATAAATAAACGGGTTGACGGGTCGTGTCCGTATTGATGTTCCAAACACACCAACCCGTAAGCTGTATAATTATCTGGATCGTGTTCGGGTTGCTTTATTTTACCTACCTTGCCAACCCACAACCTCACATTCCAAACACAACATGATTGTAGTTTCTAAGACAGTGGTGTTGAGATAACATTGAAATGATATCATTTTTTGTTTTATATGATACATGTATACCTCGTGGTCTTAGGTGTTACAAGTGCTAGTATAGTTCCACACTAGTATTATGTAGCTTGTAACAAATGAGGTGATATTTGTACTTATGGTTTTTATTCATCTACATAATAAATGTATTTTGACTTTTATATCTTCGTCATTATTTAAAATCGAACACCTTTACTTTAAATAAAAACACAGCTAAGTATCACACCTCCCTTCAACAAAAGCTACAGCAGAAAGCAAGACGCGTGTGAAAAAGACGCGCGTGGGTCATGGTTTTATAAAACCATAGGAACCGCAAGTCTCCCCGCAACTCGTGCGCTAGAATTTTATATGAATTATGGTACACCGACTCACTGGGCATGGCACGTGAGCACGTGACACCTTAATCCTGATTTATATTATTTTAATTATTAGTAAAAAATCCTTTTATTGTTTAAACAATATTAAATCCAAATCAAATTCTAAGAAATCCTCTCATACTTTTGACCGGTAAAGATTCCCTTCTCGTCAGTCGTAACAATGTTTTTTAATACATTCGAGTTTCAATCATATATGGTTTTAACGTGCGTCACCTTGAAATGATATATAATGTTAATTTAATTAACTTAATTTAATAGCTTGTCGAGTTCTTTTATTCATATTTGACAAATAAATAGTTTTTACTAAATCATCAAATAAATGTTTCAAAAAACAAGTTTTAAAGAAGGTTTACAAAATAACGAGGAGCTTGTAGCAATGTTTTAAAAACTGGTTTTTTAGTTGAACCGGTATGGTCACCGGTTCCCGGTTCAACCGGTTTAACCGGTTCGACCACCGGGTGAACCGGTTTCTATATTTTTCATGTATTTTTCTATCTTCCAACACATACATACATATAAGAATTATGAATTTGATGTTTACAAGTTCAAACATTAAAAATACACATAAAAATAAGTTGTAGATGAATTCAAATAAATTAAAATAACACATAACTATAAGTTTTAGTGTTTTACATCAATCCATATACGTCAAAAAGAAAATAAAGTATAATACCGAAACGAAATATAGTTTTTGATGAATACAAACACATCAAAAATTTTTATAACATTTACCATATGTTTTTATTTAGAGAAAACTAAATAGATTTGAAAAAAATCACCAAAGTTTATTATGGAAATTGTTCTTTTTTATGTGTTTTTATTCGGTTGAACCGGTTTATTTTGACCGGTTCAACCGTTTTTTTCTAAAAACCGGCCGATTCAATCCGGTTTAGAAATCAATGTAAAACCGGTGATAGTTGAACCGCTCTCTCTCTCGGTTCCCGGTCCAACCGGTTCGACCAGCCGGTTCAAACCGGTTTTTAAAACATTGACCTGTAGTTGAAATCTAGAAGTTTTGTAGTCGACGATGCCATATTGTCCTTAAGGCATTAATTTAGATATATTTAGATGGACACCTTGTAATTATTTGATAGATGTTAATGTATTGAAAAATTAAATATTTTTTTATCTTTTGTTTTAATTATCTTCTTATTCATATAAAATCATAACATTCGGAACTCTTTCAATTTTAACAATTCTCTTGATCTTTATGAGTTGTAAGTTTGGTACGAAGAAAATATAAAAAATATTGTTTCTATTGTAATTTTCGAGTCAAACCAACTCAACATACATTTATATAATCATGAGATGGTTAACAAAAGATTTTTTTCATAGATATCAAAATATATCTTTAATGTTTAGTCCTTTAAGTTATCAAAATATTAAAAAAAAAAATGGAGGTAAGAAAACCAAAAAGAAGTAAAAAGAAAACCATAAAAGTAATATCTCCGATATCGTCGATGCCTTCTATCCATCTTCGACACATACACACACCACCTGCCTCTCTAGTTTCGATTCACAAGAAGATAGATTTATCCGGCTGGAATCAATCAACAACTTGAAGCTTAGTTCTAATTCAATGTATGTTACGACCAATTAATTTTGTTACCTCAATTAAGTTAGACACCTGTGAGTTTATTTGTATAGAATTCACCAATAATAGTTGATAGCTAGAAGCTACGGATTTTATTTGTATAGAATTGTTTGGAAACAATAGTTTTAAAATAACATAAAACTACAAAAATTAAAGACTTTTAGTTTTGAAAAGTTATTATACTATTTTTTATTTTATTTTTATAACGATAGAAAACTATATTAAAACTAAAAAGTAACCACCAAAATATAAAAAGAGTTTTTACTCCATCGTATCAAATATTGTCATTCTTCTTTGAGATTAAGAGTTAAAGTCTAGTCTAAATATAAGATGAAATTAAGTAGATTAGATTTAATGTTAAAAACACAAAATATACAAAATAATATAAGAGAAATACGAGCACCATTACATGTTTGAGCTACAATCGGATTTAACTAAAGAAAATACAATGTGACACAGATAATAACAGATTTTGGTGGAATTAGTGTCAGTGATAGATATGTTGCATCAAAGTGGCCGAGAATTTGTGATCAGTAAGGTTAGAAGGAGTGGTAGCATATACTAAACCACTGACATATCATATTTTTTATGGACATCTAAGTATAGTTTGATGATATGGAGTGATGATTTGTTTAAAAGGTAAACAAAATTCTTAAATCAAATAAATATTTATTAAAATATTAAATTAATATAAACTTTAACAAAATACACATTAGGGTTGTGCATGGGTCGGTTTTGGACCTAAACCCAACCCAACCCATAAATGGTCGGTTTCTGGTTTTCAGAACCCAATAGGATTGGTTTCTGATCGGTTCAACCCATATATTCATGGGTTCTGTGTTGAAACCCATGAGTTTTGGGTTTTAACCCATTTTCCATAAATGAAGCAAAGAGTTAAATTCAAAAAATACCAAATTTAAGTTAAATACTTCAAAAAACATGAGTCTTACAAATAGTCTATTACAAGTTACAACCAAAGCCCGAAATAGTCTATTAAAACCAAAAAACAATCAAGTATGAGTCGGTTTCTCAGGTTGGATGGGTCAGTTTTAAATATGGGTCGGTTTTTGGGTAAAAACCGAAACCGAACCCGATTTTTCGGTTTTAAAAAAATTCAAATCCTAACTGTTGGTTTTGCTTCAGTTTTGGTTTTTTCATTTTTGTTTTCGTCGGTTTTAATCGGTTCTCGGTTTCTTGGTTTGGGTTTGCTCACCCTTAATACACATTGTTAAGCTGAATTTACAACTATTTAAAACCGAAACAATGAAATGGTCAAAGGAGGACCACCTGCTATCCTTTCCATCTTCTCTTTCATCTCGTCAGGCACTTGGTGAGACAATCCTAACACATTAGTTTAACAATTGTGAAGGAGTGCTAGCGAGTAAGCCATGTAAACATAGCGAGGAAGATGACGAGGTCACTCCCTGTAGCCTAAATCGATAACCATAAACCCAGAAGGGTATTGCTAATTAACTTTTGGATTACGTGGCTTTGTATAAAATAAAAAATGATATGTCCCTAATTCATAATGAAACTTAATTTTTATCTTGTTTGATTTTTTTAACCTAATAGATAAGATAACTTTTAAAAAATATTTTAAAAGCTCACGTTAAGTAGCAACATAATAACATATATACATGTAAATTTAAAATTTGCTAATGATTTTATCTGAAACCATGATAACTTAATAACGAAGATACTTAGGTGTTTATTATGCTCAGAAGAGAAACCTCAAAGGGATTCAATTCAAACAAGCGGTGACAAAATTTTAAAATTAATTACAATTTTTTTATGTCAAAAGTTTCTTTATTTTATTAATTACATATTCAATAATCTAAGCATTTGATTTAACTAAAAAAAAGTTATGCTCACATATGGTAACCCCTCCTTGATAACACCACCGACGAATAAGATATAGGTCATATTATGGCATTCAAAAGGTATGTGTTTGACCCCGACAGGTATTTATTTTTGTTCGATCATGTGAAACTAGTACACAAAAATCTGATACCACATTACCTAAAAAATAATTCAAGAATCACAATTCATAAAGTCGGATTTAACAACATTCACCAGTATCGTTGTTTTACACACACATACTTGCAGCTTTGACCGGAGGATTGATCGCTTCCCATTCGCCCCATGAGTGTGTGTTGATGAGCATGTTTTATCTGTTTTTGATCTCATTCGATTTTTGTAAGGCCCACACCCTACGTCAACTCTCCCATGAAGAGACTCGACCTCATTCAATCTCATGACCATAGTCATTCTTTGCTAACTTGGTGCTATGGGTAAATTGAGAAAAGTGTGATAGCTTTGATTATTACCAACTAGTTTTGTGGATAGCCTTAGGATTTATTTTCTTGCGGATTTAGGGGGTTCATGGTGCAACCCTCAAAATTTAAAGCACAATGTAAATTTTTTAGGAAATTTTTGGATTTAATATAAATTTTTTGGCATCAGACCTTAAAATCATGTGTGCCACCCACCCCTAAGGTTTTGTACGCTATTGTTTTCTTCATCATTGCTTGAATTTTTACATACATGGATCTTATGCAAAGATCATTTTAAGTCTGGACTGGACATGATAATTATTTATTTATTTATTATTATTTTGCTGGAAGTATTATATGAACAGTCGAAAATCATCCTATCTCCTTTTTACCCTGTTAGGACAAGGGTAATGTTATAGTTGTTTTGTGGGATCTTGTTTAAGATGCATGTAGAAATCGACAAATAGGATTTAATAATAGATCTTGTCGTCGTGACTTAACTTTTGTTGGTGAATTGTTTCACTAATTGTATTTAAGTGTAATGGATTGCCATGTTGACCAAAATCAATCTTGATGAACATTAAACAAGTAAATAAGAGGTGGAGTGCACACTTGTTTAAGTTTTAACAAGATTCAAAGTAAGTGCAACCACTGGCGGGGTCCAAAGGGTAGAGCCCCTGGCTGGGGTCGATCTGTGAAAGTGAGGTTGATTTGTGAAAGTGACTTTGGAACTGAAAATGGCTTCGAACTACGAATGGTACTTTGGAAGCAAAAATGGCTTCTGATTTGTGAAAATGACTTCTTAACTACGAACGATATTGTTGACCTCCGAAACCGAAAATGGCTTCTAATCTATAAAAATGACTTATTAACTGCGAATGATACTGTTCACCTCCAATCGGCTACGAAGATCGGAACTCGTCTGAACAGCTCACATTGGTTTCGCAGTTTGGTGTTTTACCCGTTGGTTAAGGCTATTATCCAGTTGTTACATCATAAATCCAAATTATTGAATATGAACCAGGTTTTTGACCTTGTTTTTATCCTTATTAAATTGCCCATTTTTTGTGACAATTTTAACTATTGGAGACAGTTTTTGGACAGGAAACTGTCTCCATCAGTTAAAAGACAAGAGACATATTTAACCATATTTTGGTCAAAATTCTGGTACACGAAAATTATACTTGTCATTCTCCGTTCTTGTTCTCTCAAACTTCTGAGTCTTATCCAATTGAGGATTTGAGAGTATCACTCAACTGCTTCAATTTTAAAGTGTTTAACACAATTATCAGAATTTCCATGTGCTTTTAACCACAAATGTCTAACAAAACTTGAAGTATTTGTGATCATGACAAGTGGCGATTATGTGAAGGACATGACAAACAAGTTTGACAAAATGAACAAGTTTGAAGGGCAATATTTCCATAGATGGCAGAAGAAGATGCACTTTCTTCTTACTACTCTAAATGTGATGTATGTTCTGAGTACACCCATGCCAAAATTTGCTGAAGATGAAACTTTGGAGGCAACAAGAAGAAGATCAAAGTGGGACAATGATGACTACATCTGTCGTGGTCATATTCTCAAGGGTATGTCTAACTCTTTGTTTGATATCTATCAAAATGTTGAAACTGCAAAAGAACTGTGGGATTCTCTTGAATCCAAGTACATGACTGAAGATGCTTCAAGTAAGAAGTTTCTTGTCAGTATCTTTATGGGTTACAAGATGAATGACTCTAGACCTGTTATGGAACAATTCCATGAAATGTTAAGGATCCTGTGACAGTTTGCCCAACACAATCTGAAAATGGATGAAGCCATTTATGTGGCTGTGATTGTTGACAAAACTATCCCTTCTTGGAAATATTTTAAACATAATATGAAACATAACAAAGAGAAATTAAATTTGACTCAATTTGGAAGCCATTTACAGATTGAAGAGTCCTTAAGGACTCAAGAACTTAATAACAATCCTAAAGGTAAGAACCAAGTTGGTTCCTCTTCTGTGAACATGATGGAAGGAGAAAGTTGAAAGAATCCCAAAAATTCTAATAGAAAAAGGAAGTTTAAAGGAAAGGATGACGAGTATTCCAACAAGAAGGAAAAAACGGTTTGTTGTAATTACAACAAATCGGTCACTTCAAGAAAGATTGTCATATTCGTAAAGTGAACAAGGATGATGTTGGACCAAGTGGATATAAGGATCCAGAAAAGCAACAAGGATGGGGATGTTGCATGGTAGGTTTATTCGGGAGCAACATGCTATATTTCCAAAGATCACTGTTGGTTCAAGGAATGCCATATTACTAAAGATCCTTGCACTTTTAACTAATCCAATTAATCCTAAAATTAATTCTAATCAATTTCTGATTAATTTTTAATTAAATAATACTATTTCTAATTAATATATTATTCTCATAGTATATTAATAAATCATTTATTACTATTTATTAATCATATAATGAATAAATAAATCAGCCTTTGTCCAAATGTCATCATATTCAATTACCAGGTTTGATAGAAACCCAAAAGGACTTTGCTAATAATTCATGTGTATACCACTTTAGTTATTGGCTTAGACACTAATCCAATAGTCTCCCACTTCGATAATTCTATAACTATAATTGACAATATAACTTCTAAATTATCAGCAAAGGGTGCTTCCCAGAGCGACTCTAGTCTCTGATATGATCGGTCATTAGTCATAAGATAAGTGAATTGAGTCTAGGTCACTTTTTCTATATATGTCATCCGTAGAGTTGACAGTTAGAGAAACGTTTTTTTCTGCTACTTTTTCAGACTGTGAAGTGAGTTTTCCTCACTGTAATTATGGGTCGAAGGCACCAATTACGGCCTAGTAATTGTGTATTCTGGTTTGGAATTTTTTTATTTTAGTGAACTGTTAAGATCTGCACGATTATCTAGTTTTTGTTATGTATTTATTTGTTTCACATGTTGACATAGTGTACTTGGGTTGAGACTATATAGCTTTGTGTTGCGAGTCAACAAACCTGGGCAATCCAATCGAAAGGTTGTGAGTCGGTGGAAATCCAACCATGAGGTTGTGTTCCAGAAGGGGGCAACCCAACCGTAAGGTTGTGGGCCGAGGTAATCCAACCAGAAGGTTGTGGGTCAGGGGTTATCCAACCGGAAGGTTGTGGACCCAGTATGTATTATTTGTATATGTTCTATTATGCGGCAATTGGGAAAACTCACTAAGCTTTGGCTTACAGTTTAAGTTTTATGTTTCAGGTACTTCAAATGATCATGGAAAAGCAAAGGTGTGATCGTACACATCCTTCAGTGACATGTTTGGGAGATTTTGTTACACTACAATTCTGGGATATTTGTATTTTATACTCTATTTTGTGTTTGGGGGGTTGTTTGAAAACAATGATTTTTCCTTAATTAAAAATGAAAACTTTTATCGTGATTTTGGGATGTTACAAGTTGGTATCAGAGCCATGGTTTGAAATAATTGGATGAGCATTTATGTGACTCCATACTCAAACTAAGGATTTGTAAGAGTTTTCAAAATGATTTTCAAAATTGCTTTTAAATTTATTCCAAAAGTAACCAAGGAAGGATGATATGTGTACAATCAATCGGAGCAAAAAAGTGTACCCCAAGTTACCACACTGTTATTTGTTTATGACTTTTGTGATAGAACTACATGATAGTGATAGGCTAAGGATCTTCAGGAAATGCATGATAGAATTGCCTGATGCATGATTCATGATAGCCTAGGAGAACTTCCTATATGATATATGAAATTAACATCATTACTATAGTTGCTTAGTATGTCCATCATGGTTGTGCATAACAAAGATTCTATAGCCTAAGAATATTTTGTTTAGCTTGATTTCTTGTTCCTTGTTTGGTTGTGGGATTAGGGTAGAATCAAGTATTCGACTGTCTATGGGATGCAACATTATGTATGATTAGCATACACGAGTGGCTACAAGGTTGGTGGAGGTTTCATGAGTGAGTATGTAAGCAGCCGGCCAAATGAGGAGTGATTAGCCACTCTAAAGAGAGTGGGTATAAGATGTATGCATATCCTAGTTGTTAGTTTATTTTTGGGTAGTTTGTGATGATTCATTGAGACAAATACTGGTAGGTGTGAAAGTTAGTATGGGCCTGTACTACTGAAAGCACATGACCTATATGTGTAACACGGAAGCACGTACCCCGAGGGTTTAGCCTCTCTGTGATGATTGTATAATATGAATGGTCAAATTTTATAATATATTTAATGGTTCATTTATAGTATGGTGTTCATGAGAGGATATGGTTCTAGATCTGGAGTGGGTGGCCAGGATAGGCCAAGGTTGACTGATGATCAGATACGGGAGTTGATTCCCACTAAAGTGGTTACTTCTGTCTGGATTTCTATTCTGGAGGTGTTTGAGTCTATCAAGACTGTTATGATCGAGCTATTCGATGATTGCTATGATGCCCTCACCAAGACTACTACTGTTGTAGCCACCACAGTCGTTGTTGCCGTGAGAGGCCGGGGAGGAGATTCATTTCAGTACTGGGACTTTATCAACACGAAAACCCCAGAGTTTGACGTGGTCAAGGACCTGATTGTGGCTATGAGATGGATTTTGGATTTGGAAGGTTGTTTCTTCACGTGCTCCTATCTAGAGGACTGGAAGGTCAGGTGTGCCCTGAACCTCCTTCGGCTGGGGGCGAAAGACTGGTGGAACCCGGTGATTGGTTCCTACACTCATAAGCAGAGTACTGTTGTTACTTGGGAGCAGTTCTCCGAGATGTTTTGCACAATGTATGTTCTCCTGTTGGAGAGGGAGAGATTGTCTCAGGAGTACTTGGATTTGATACAGACGACAGAGATCACCAAGATGTTCACTGAGAGGGCTTTATTGTGTCCCGCGTTTGCTGCTTCTAAGCAGGCTCAGATGACATGGTACTTGAGCATGCTTAAGATAGATACCCGATATTTTGTGTCGTCCCAGTGTTACAGTACCCTCGACGAACTTCAGGATGCCGTGAGGAGGCGAGAGATTAAGATAGAGATCCAGACGATGGAGCAGTGTTAGGCTCCAGTTCAGTCCCAGCCTGTAACGAAGTAGTTTAAGCCTGATAATTCATGATCTTGGGGATATAGGGGTCGTACTTGTGGTAGGTGCAGCAAGGTTCATGAGGGTGCTTTTCGATTTCCTTGTGGATGCCATAAATGTGGTAGGGAGGGCCACATAGCTAGGGATTGTCGCTAGCAGGCTCCGCCGCCGAGCACCCATATTTGTTACCATTGCAAGAAGGTAGTCCATATGAAGGCCTAATGCCCCTTTCTTACGGCTAGACCCATGTAGGAACCATCTACTTCTACCCTTCGTATCATGGATGGAGGCCAGGGTAGGGTAGAGCCCCTGAGAGCTCGATGTCGTGCTTTCCATCTCACAATAGAGGAGGCAAGGGTGGGGCCAAACGTCATTACTAGTATGTTTTCAATTATTATTTTGTCAGGTTATTTTATTGTATACTTATGATTATGATTCTGCTAGGTACCTTGTTAGTGAATTCACTGCCCCATCTTGTGCTTTTTGACTCGGGTGCGAGTCGGTCTTTTGTGTCTCGGTCCTTCAGTAGGAGTTTTGATATGTCTCTTGGAGAGTTGGAGTGCCTGTTATGATTTTCCATCGCCAACGAGCACGAGTTTGCTGCTTCAAGAATTTATTGGGGTTGTGTTATGGAGATTTTTGGGGTGCCTTACCCGATTGATTTGATCCATATATCAATAAGGGATGTATGCGTGATTATAGGGATGGACTGGTTGAGCAAGCTTGATGCGATGATTGAGTGTGCAGGACAACGGGTGGTAGTTTGAAACCTAATTTGGGGATAAATGATTATTAACGGAGAGGGTACCAGGGTTGGATCATCCTTTTGTTCTGTTGTCAGGGCTCGACAGTATCTGCAACATGGGTGTATGAGTTATCTCGTGTATGTGGTCGACACTCGGATCGGGAAGGAGGTTTCAGTTTTGGATGTACTAATAGTTAGGGAGTTCCTAGAGTGTTTCTAGAGGAATTACCTGGTGTGCCTCCTAAGAGGCAGGTTGTGTTCATGATTGATTTGGTTCCCAGTTTAGCTCTGATTGCTAAGGCGTCATACTAATTAGCACCACCAGAGATGCAGACTCTCAGCTTCAGGAGCTGTTGGGCAAGCAGTTTATTAGACCGAGTAGTTCATCTTGGGGAGTGCCGATTTTTTTGTGAAGAATAATGATGGATCTCATCGCATGTGTATTGACTACCGGAAGTTGAAAAAGTTAATGATAAAGAACCGTTACCCACTTCCACGGATTGATGACCTTTTTTTATTAGATGTGGGGTGCATCTTGGTTTTCCAAGATTGATTTGAGGCCAGAGTATCATCAGATGATAGTTATAGAGGACGATGTCAAGAAGATAGTGTTCCAAACTCGTTATGGTCATTACCAGTTCATGGTGATGCTGTTTGGGCTCACCAATGCGCCTGCGACATTTATGGATTTGATGAATCGGGTATGCATGCTGATGCTTGATAGATCAGTCATTGTTTTTATTGATGATATCTTCCAAGACCAGGGAGCAGCATGAGGAGCACCTTCGAGAGATTCTGGGAGTTTTGAGGTGGGAACGACTGCATGCAAAGTTCTCGACATGTGAGTTTTGGTTACATGAGGTCCATTTCTTAGGACACCTTATTAACCAGAACGAAATTTTGGTCGACCCGACCAAGATTGAGGCTATTATGCAATGGGAGGTTCCAAATTCTCCTTTGGAGATCAGGAGTTTTCTAGGATTAGAAGGGTATTATCGAAGATTTATTTAGGATTTCTCCAAGGTTGTTGTATCGTCACTCTTCTGACGAGGAAGGGCGTGGATTTTCACTGGGGGCTGAGCAACAGACTGCTTTCGAGATGCTGAGACAGAAGCTATGTGAGGCCCCAATGTTGACCCTCCATGAGGGTATTGAGGATTTTTTTGTATGTTGTGACGCATCCATCACTAATCTGGCGGTAGTTCTTATACAGCGAGGAAGGGTTGTTGCTTATGCTTTTCGGTAGCTGAACCCGCACGAGGTGCGATATCATACACATGATCTAGAGTTTGGGGCGGTGGTGGTTGCCTTCAAGATTTGGCGATATTATTTGTATGGGGTCTGGTGTCCCATCTACATGGATCATAAGAGTTTGAGATACCTCATGGATCATCCAAATCTAAACATGAGACAACGTAGGTGGCTTGACGTGGTCAAAGATTATGATTGCGAGATTTTGTACCACCTGGGGAAAGCGAATGTGGTCGCTGATGCTTTGAGCTGCAACTCGGCTAGTTCTTCTATTGGGAGTTTATGTATGAGGATATCCATCGATTCGCTGCTTCAAGATCTGATTCGAGAGGACCAGGATGAGGGAGTCAAGAAAGACAATTGGAAACAGGAGCGAATCAGGGGTGAGATTGATAGATTTTCTACCGAAATTCGTGGTTTTTTGACCTGGTGTGGTCGACTATATGTGCCAGATTCTTGCGGAATTAGGCAGACTGTGTTAGAGGAGCCACCAAGATGTATCGGGATTTGAGACTTAGCTATTGGTGTGTGACAATCCGAAAATTTTTCCGTCACTGTAACCCGTTTCCGTTAATAAAACCCGTTTGTATTCCAATTTTTCCGTTAACTTTTGGGTTAAGTTAATTAAATTGAGACCTTTATTATGATCTCACGAGTGTCCAAACCCATTTAAAAACACGTTAAAACATCCCAATTTTTAATTTCGACCACATCGGGTTACGACAACTAAATCGGGTACGACCATAAGCCTTGTTTAACGTCAGTATCGGGTAGATTTCCACCGGGTCTCAAACTCAAACCATATATAAAGTTGAGAGGACCTCATTTGAAGATTTTTCACTTCTTCTCACTACTCGCTCTCTACAAATCCAAGTTTTGATCCAAAATCACCCCTTTCAAGCTCCAATTTGGTAAGTAATCCTTCCTAGTTGATAGTGTAGCATGTTTAGCTTTCAGATTCGTGTTTAATTCACTCAAAAGGATCAAGAACATGTGTTTATGATCCAAGAGCAATCCCAAACCGTAAACACCCTTAAATGGGGTTTTAGAGCCCCCAAACCCTTCCAAACCACTTATGGAGCTTAGATATGACTTAGGGGCTTTCATGAATGGACTTGGATCACCAAAATCTTAACATTTGGGGAGTAAACATGAGTTTATGGCCCAATAACATGCTTGGACCGTAAACACCCCTTCTAAGGCAGTAAACACCATTTAAGGTGTTAAGATGCCCCTTAAACACCTCCTACGCCTTGGAATAGTGTCTAGAATCAACCACCATTGTGTTAGGGACCTTAAACATGAAAGAAACCACCCCCTTATGAGATTACGGCCGTAAACCCCCCAAGGAATGGTTCCTGGGCCGTAAACTCCTCTATAGTGGTCAAATGGTGCCCTAACTTCCTTCCATGACTTGTACTTTAGACTAGAACCACTTGTGCTTAACCTAGGACCACCAAAACACATAAGGAAAGGGTACATGAGAGTTTACGGCCGTAAACTCCTTAAAATGGTCCATGTGTTGATAAATTCACTTCCATTGCCTTAGAACTAAACCTAGCATCATCCCTCAAGTGTTGTAAGACCATTAAGCAACCAAGAGCACACCACCCATGAGTTTACGGCCGTAAACTCATGGGGATATGGTCATAGGGCCGTAATCTCCCTTAGGAGTTTACTCTTGAAGAGCAAACTCCATATTTAAGCCCTACACACCCTTAGATGCTACCCGGATCGCTCCTAACACTTGAAATAAAGTGTTTTCGCGTCTCGGAGTGTATTGTCTTACTTATTTGGTAGTTCAAAGTCTAATTAGATACAATTTATGTATCTCTTCATATTACATAGGAACCTCGCGTATTTTCAAGCCCCGAACTGACACTTAGCATCCTATCGGCACATTTCTCGACTAGTGAGTTCATACCCCCACACCTTTTTCCGTGTTTTTTCAATGTTTTCAGGGGGAATACAAGCAAAAGTACAAGGAAATCTTGTACTCAAACTTATTATTTCTTTTGAAATGTTTCATATTCTGTATGCTTTTAACACTGAAACCATATTGACCAACCGTTCAACTTGCAGAGTTAGCTTTCAGATTAATTGTAGATCTCATTATAAAATGTTATAATTTATGTTATATTTTATAATTTACGAAGGATTCATGCTAATCATAAATTAGGATTATTACTAATAGTATACGCCTTTAGATGGCACCGGAACTTCAAAAATACAGCTAATGTACGTCTTTGAGTGTCAACAGAGTTTCGAAAATACGTCTAAAATACGCCTTTGGATGGCACCAGAACTTCGAAAATACAGCTAATGTACGTCTTTGAGTGTCACCAGAGTTTCGAAAAATATGTCTAAAATACGCCTTTGGATGGCACTAGAGCTTCGAAAATATAGCTAATGTACGTCTTTGAGTGTCACCAGACCTTCGAAATTTCATCTAATATCCTCCTCTGAGTAAAACCAGAGTTTTGAAAATACGTCTATTAATATATACTCCTCTGAGCGAAATTAGAGATTCGAAAATAAATTTTTTGTTAAGTATAGTAGATATTCGATATTCGTGTATGAATAACCAACCAACTTTTAAGGAAAATAAGGGTTTTTCCTGGGATAACTTGACTTTCTTAACCAGGCTGTGTAACCAATGGATAACTAGACTTTTCTTGTAAGAAAATATGGGATTTTCTTGGATAGCAACTTTTTCAGAAAACCAAAGGAAACTTGTTCATTTACAGAGACAAACCACTTATGAACTCACCAGCTTTATGCTGATATTTTCAAAACTGCTTGTATTCTCAGGTCCACATTAGACAGGTACACCGCGATCTTTTGGAGAAGACGGAGCATTTTAGCAGTCTCGTCTTTACTTTTGTTCATTTTGGATGTATATAACTATAATCATGTATAACTTTACTTTCAAAAAAATGTAAATACTTCTATGTAATGTAATGGTTGTGTTTACTACGCTTACTATGTACATTGGTTGTGATACTCTACATGACGTCCTCCGCCCCGGAACGTTTCCGCCATTGGTTTCGGGGTGTGACATGGTGGCCATGCATGAAGAGGGAGATAGTCAGGTATGTCGAGAGGTGCTTGACCTGTTGGATGGTCAAGGCCGAGCACCAAAGGTCACATGGCAAGCTTCAGCCTTTGGAGGTTCACATGTAGAAATGGGAGCAGATCACCATGGATTTCATCACCAAGTTACCTTGGACGGCTATGGATTTTGATGTGATTCGGGTGATAGTGGACCATCTGACCAAGAGTGTCCACTTCTTAGCTATTCGGGATAGCTCCTCGACCGAGAAATTAGCCGATGTGTATGTGCATGAGATCGTCGCTCGACATGATGTTTCAGGTTCTATTGTATCGGATCGGGATGTTCAGTTCACATCATGATTTTGGCAAAGGTTCCATGAGGAACTCGACACAAGATTAAATTTTATCACCGCTTATCATCTGCAGACTGATGCCCAGAATGAGAGGACCATTAAAAAACTTGAGGATATGTTGATAGCCTGTGTCATAGATTTTGGTGGGAGTTAGGATTCCTACCTTCCTCTGGCTTAGTTTTCTTAAAACATCAGTTATCACTCTAGTACCAGTGCGCTAGCGTTTGACCTTCTCTATGGGAGGAAGTGTCGTACCCCGGTCTGTTGGGGAGATATAGGGCACAGGGTCATGGGAAAGACCGAAGTAGTCCTTCAGATGTCAGATCTTATTCAGCAGACCAAGAAGAGATTGCAGACAAGTCAGAGTCAGAAGAAAAGTTAAGCAAATAGTCGTCGATCTGAGCTGGAGTTCCAGGTCCGCGATATGATTTTACTGAAGGTATCACCTTGGAAGGGTCTAATACGCTTTAGAAAGAGGGGCACGTGGGGGCCTCAATATATTGGGTCATTTCGAGTGATTTCCATGGTTGGCAGGGTAGCCTATCGACTATATTTGCATGAGGGGATTCACATCACCATTCATGTCTCTCAGCTACGGAAGTGTGTAGCTGATGATTCAATAGTGGTCCCTTTAGATGATATTCAAGTTGAAGATCGCCTGAACTATGTTGAGAGACTAGTGATGATTTTGGATAGGAAGATGAAGACCTCATACAACAAAGTGGTATCCTTGGTCAAGGTCCAGTGGCAGCATCAGAAGGGTTCCGAATGGACTTGGGAACCCGAGGCAGATATGCGAGAGCACTACCTTGAGTTATTTGCGATAGCAAACTTTGAGGACGAAGTCTGATTCAAGTGTGTGTGTGTGTGGGGGGGGAATTGTAACATTCAAGCATTCAGGGAATTTACACTTTGGACCCTTAATATGAAATCTTTTTGCAAGAATGGTCCCATGGTCCCATTAGTGAAACACGCCACTTTGATGCGTACACTAGATGTAAGTTTGGTACGTTGGGCGTATGTGGAAAAGTGAAAACCCTAGTTTTTAGGGTTCGATCACTATTTAAGCATCATTAACTCCCCCAAGAATCCTTCCCTCATCAACCTCTAGTCCTATTTCGTACCTAGAAAACCCTAATTCCTTTGTATGTGCATTTTAAGATTGAAAGTGTTCTTTGTGGTGTTCTTGAAGGAAGGAGGAAGAAAGGAAAACACTTTGGAAACTCAAGGTGTTGAATCATAAAAGTGACCCTCTTAAACTTGACCTACCGTAGCCCCTTGAAGATCCGCAGTCAAGTCAGTTCAGCAACCGCATCCGAAGTCATCATCATCAGAAGTTTACTATCTGGTTTTCTTAGTTTAGCTTTTTATCTGCTTTTCTTAGAATACTCTCTTTTATCCAGTATGCCTTGTATGTCTACGTTTAGATATATGAACAAGTGTAACCTTTGAGTCTCTATATACAGAACTCAATCTTTCTCAACTAATACACATCTAATAACACTTCGCATCTTAAATCTCATATCTTGTGTTATTACTCTCATCTCTTTCTTACTCTCCAAACTCACTATATATTATAACTGAACACCATCTCTCTTCGGAGCAAGTTATTCTTGACTTAATCACTAAGCTTGACCTCATTTACTAACTTGTTTTGAATGCATTCCTTGTTAAGAATCAACTTATGTGTATACTTGATATAATACCTGCTGTCATTATATTTCCTTACATATTCGCATCTAACTCTCTAATTATCTAACTCTAACTTATTATTATTATTGTTGAGCTTTTAGATCCTTTGAGATAAACTATTCCGCAACTATACTTGTTTTAAAGTTTGTTCAAGTGTGTCTCAAGTTTTTCTCTCAACAATTTCTATTCAAAAGGTAGCCTATGTAGAAAGTCTCAAACACAATCTCATTAGTGTTGGCCAACTATGTAAGGCAGGCCATCGGGGTGAATTTGATAACCAATTCTGCTACATAATGACAAGCGATAGGAGCACTTGCCTGATCAAATCCAGATCCAAAGGTACTATGTATCCTCTTGATGTCTCTCTGATCATCGGAAAACCGCAACTCTCTTTCCTATCAAAATCCGTATCCGAAGTTAGCTGGCTCTGGCATCCTAAGCTTGCTCATCTCAACTTCCGGTATATCAACAACCTGGTCACATGGGAACTTGTCCAAGGCCTCCTTATTCTTAAGTATCACAATGACACTCTCTGCCCTGCATATGAGTGTGGCAAACAATCTAAAGCAAGTCATCTTATGGTGATCGACTCCTCAATCTCAGAACCAATGGAACTTCTCCATATTGATCTCTGCGGTCCATCCACCGTAGCCAGTCTTCACCATAAGACATTCATACTGGTTATAGTAGATGACTTCACTCATTTCACATGGGTTATCTTTCTTAGACTCAAGTCAGAAACACCGCAGGCACTCATCAATTTTATCAAGGAGATAGAACTTCAAATCAAACTACCAGTGTGTCGCATCCACAGTGACAATGGAACCGAGTTTACTAATCATCGTCTCAATAGTTTCCTGGTTTCCAAGGGCATAAGTCACAATTTCTCAGCTCCATACACCACACGGCAGAATGGAGTAGTAGAGCGAAGGAACCGCATTGTGGTAGAAGCAGCCAGATCTATGCTCAATTTTTCCAACCTTCCTCTCTACTTCTGGTCCGAAGCAGTGGCCACATCATGCTTTGTACAAAACCGAAGTATTATTTACAAACTTCTCAGCAAAACACCATATGAAGGCCTCAACAATAGAAAGCCTAATGTTCGATTCTTCCATATATTTGGGTGCAGATGTTTTGTGATTAACAACAAGGATCATCTCAACAAGTTCGCACCAAAATCTGATGAAGGCATCTTTCTTGGTTACTCAACAAACAAAGTAGCCTATAGAGTTCTCATAAGACGTACGAGACTAATAATTGAAAGCTTTGATGTGAAGTTTGATGATTATTATGTCCACAACACTGCTCCCTCCACCGAAACCGAAGCAATCTTGGAATGTGATGTTCCTGAATCTTCGGGTCCATTAAACATAGTTGAAGTTAACTATGATGATCTCTTCGATCCCATCGAAACTGCTAAGCTATCTGAAGTTCTTGTGTCTCCTGAAGCTCAAATGCAGCATGCTGAAGTATCTGGTCCTATGTCATCTGATGATGTATCACTTAATACTTCCACCTCACCGATTGAGGGGGAAAACTCAACTCCGGATCATATTACAACCATCGAGGTTCCACTATTAGAAGAAGCAGCTCCAATCCCTCTCCGCAGAGGATTTCAACCATCAAACGCTTATTCGGACTCGGATGAGGAAAACATAGAGAATATCGACACGAGAACTGATCCAAGAGTTCTCACAATTCCAACAATTCAGGGGGAACTTTCTCACGCTCAAGAGGATCTTCCATCAGCAATCCAGGGGGAACCTCTTCCAATAGAAAATGCTAATCTCGCTCCAACAGTCCAAGATGACTCCGCAGGCTGTTCTCAAATCCAGGGGGAACTGCTATCTCCAACTGCGGAATCTTCCGATATTGAAGATATTCCCTCCACCGCAACTGTTGATCATCTGCAACCCCGTCTTCGCGTATGGACGAAGAACCACCCACCGGGTCAAATCATCAGCAACCCATCTGTAGGTATCCATCCAGACTCAATCTTCCATGTATTTATCTGATCATTGTCACTATGCAGCATTTATGTCCTCGATCGAGCCCCGAACAATCAAAGAAGCATTACTAGAACCAAACTAGATATCCGCAATGCAAGAAGAACTAGAAGAATTAAAAAAAACAAAGCGTGGCAACTCGTTCCAAAGACGCAAGGTCACACTATTGTTGGTACTAGATGGGTGTACAAAAACAAGTTGGATGAATCTGGTGCGGTCGTCAGAAACAAAGCAAGGCTAGTTGCCAAGGGATATAGTCAACTTAAAGGTATTGACTATGATGAAACGTATGCTCAGGTGGCACGAATGGAAGCTATCTGAATCTTCTTAGCATACGCATATCAAAAGAACATCAAAGTACATCAAATGGATGTGAAAAGTGCTTTTCTTAACGGTGAATTAAAAGAGGAGGTTTACCTTTAGCAACCTCCGGGCTTCGAAAGTCTTGAATGCCCAGACTACTGCTACAAGCTTGAAAAAGCTATCTACGGTCTAAAGCAAGCTCCAAGAGCATGGTACGAGACACTCTCTGAATTTCTTGTCTCGTCCGGATACAAAAGAGGAGTGATTGATCCCACTTTATTTAGAAAGGCTAATGGTAATCACCTTATGCTTGTACAAATATATGTGGATGATATCATTTTGGATCAACTGATCAAGGGTTGGTGGATGAATTTGCTAAGCTCATGACCAACAAGTTCAAAATGAGCATGAATAGAGAGATTAACTTCTTTCTAGGACTTCAAGTAAAGCAAATCCCACAAGGGATATTCATCCATCAGGAGAAATACACCACGGAACTACTGATGAAATACTCGATGGACAGTTGCTCTTCGGCCAAGGTCCCCATGGCCTTCAGATATAAGATATATGTTGATCCTTCTAGTGAATAAGTGGATCACAAGACTTATAGAGGAATAATTGGCTTATTGATGTACCTCACCGCAAGCCGACCAAACATTGTCTTTGAAACAGGTGTATGCGCAAGGTACCAGGCTGATCCAAAAATGTCACACATGGCCGCAACAAAGCAGATTCTACGATACTTGAATGGTAGTAAGACCCTTGGTCTATGGTATCCCGCAGGAAATGACTTCGGCCTACAAGCATTCACTAATGCGGATCATGCTGGATGCAGACTAGATCGAAAAAGCACTTCAGGTGGATGTCAATTTCCAGGTGGAAGACTCGTCAGCTGGTCATCAAGAAAACAAAGTTGTGTATCGTTATCTACTACAGAAGCTGAATATATGGTCGCAGCCAGTTGTTGTTCAAAAGTCTTGTGGATGAAAACACAACTTATGGACTACAGTTATAGAATGCTGCAGATACCAATTTATTGTGACTTTGAAAGTGCTATAGCGATTTCTCACAATCCTATTCATCACTCCAAGAGAAAGCATATTAAACTACAGTATCAATTCATCAAAACCACATCCTGAAAGGTAACATTGAACTAATTTTTGTTCATACTCATGAAGAGATTGTTGATGTATTCACAAAGGCACTTGACTCTACAAAACTCAATAGTTTCTTACAAATGTTAGGAATGATAAATCCGGACCCACAATTCTTTTTGAAATGATAGGTACCGCAGACCATCCTTGGTCTCTGTTGCGGTCCTAAATTGAACTTATTTATGAGAGATAGTTTTTGTATAACCTGAGAATCGCAGTATATTCTATATACCGCAGTATCTCACATATACCACAACTATATATCATATCTATCTTTCAATGGTCCTTACTGTCTGTTGTTACTAATTTTTGTTCAAGTGTTCTCCTCAGTTCTTCTACTGCAGTCATCTAACCATCCATCCGCAATGATAAAAGATTCATCCGCAATGAAGTCTTAATCTGCAATAACATTGTTCGGTTTCTCAACCACTTCATAAACTCTTGAAACGTTGTGTGCTATTTAATGATCCTTCATTAAATAAGAAAACATTCCAAAAAAAAACAAATAAAACATTCTTGATGTAACATATCATCGCTTCAGTTCTGCTTTTCAAATAAACCTTGTGTCAGACCTATTTTAGGTATGATGACAAAAAGAACAGTTTTCTATAAATATTTCTTTTTAAGAAATCCTTTTCCTCTAAACTGTCACATCCTATTACCCCAAAACGTCAAATTCGTTACATATTCCTCCTTTATACAACAGATTAACCCCCTCACCACACGTTCTTCAGACGTGATGGTTTAGGGACTGACATTTCATTAAATGCAACTGCTTTTTGAAAATTTTTAAAAAATAAAATAAATCTTTTAATGATCTGTGGCTAAGATTGCTTTCAAATAAAAAAACCCAAGCGTTTTATTTTACCCGACTCTACTTAGGGTAAAATCAATTAAGTTTTAATCTGCCACTATAAAACCCTCCTTTTCTTCCCAAGAAAGGTTTACGCTTTCTAAAACCTCTCAAGATGAACTTCATCTTCTTTATCTTCTTACACTCAGTTTTTCTACAAGTTCTTCAAACCTTTTTCAAAATGATGAAATCGGGTGCCTTAAAGAAACAATCCAAAGCATCTGTCTCTGTTCACCCAACTGGTTCAGACTCCGACTCAAGAAACCAAATGTCATCGATTGCTTCAAGCAATTTTAGGGCGGTGTTTTATGTGCATTACTCTTACAATGCTCCAATTAAGATGATGATCAAGTTCTTGTCAAATCATCCATTGTTCAGTCCATTCGACGCCTTCACCGACGTAGTACCACTTTCAACCCTCTACAAATGTGCTTTCTCCGCATATCGCCCTCTCAACAACCTTCAAGAGGTGCATTTGCATCTAGTGAATGATTCTTTGGTTATTCTGACCAAAGAGAAGTTTATCAATGCCATTAATATGCTAGTTCATCCTTCAACAAAGGTCTTCACTCCAAGCACAACTGATATCTTGTGTGCACTTTACCAGATGGGTTACCAAAAGAAGCTAAAAGGCATAGGAGAATTCAAGAAGAATCAGTTGCATGCGGTGTGGCATTTTGTTTGCCACTTTGTCATCCGTAGTTTGTCTGGCAGGTACGGAGGCACTGATAACATGTGCCTCAAATTGTTGGAGTATCTTCACTGGCCACGATGTCAACTAGGTTCAGATTCTGTGGGATGACTTCCTGCAGTACATCCCTAAGGAGAGTCCAAAAGAACACCTTACCGAGCTCACCTTTGCAAGATTTTGGTCTCTGTGCATCTCCGATCTTCATGCTGATGCAGGACTGAGCATGGGCAACGATATTAACCTCTTCATCACCAAAGATCTTAAAAGGTACAATCCCTCTAAATATCAATCTATATTTGGACCCATTAGATGACTACCAGTCCACATTCTGTCCACACTTGGACTTGAAACCACTAATGTTTCAGATCATATAGAGGCTACGGAAGGTATTGACCCATACCTTTCTACTCCGCCTCTACCTAGTCAGAACATACTTGCCTCAATTGCACCCATTAATCTTGGTAGTACCGCACCTCCATCTTCCACCACTCTATCCAACTTACCTTTATCACAAAGAGTCAAGAAGGTAGCATCACCCAACCAAGGCCCCCGTAACATCTCTAAGAAACATGGAACCCCAAAGAAGAAAGATGGTCCCAAGCACACTGAACCATCAAAGAAAAGGAAACTCAAACATATTGTGCCATCAGATGACGAATCCAATGACAATCAATCTCAATCTTCCTCCAGTGATTCTGATGATGATGCACAACCCATTTCTATCCTTAAGAAAAAAAAACCCAATCCACAGACCAAATAGTGTGATCGGACTAATATTGTAGTCTCTCAAAAGGCTTCGGTAGTCCTTGGGGGTGGTCGTAGACCCATTCAACACCACAATCGAATTCCACTCAGAAACATAAAGTGTGTCTGTTTCAACTATTCGTGGATACTCACCCCTAGCTCAATCCTAAGGGGATGGAATTGGTTCTCTCCCTGAGGTCTCCAGGGCTTCCCGTCTACATTTCTTTTCTCCCGAGGAGTTGAACTCCATCCTTTTGTCTGTAAACCATACACTTCAAACACCTTCCCAAACGCAGGGCACTTCTTCCGCCCTTTCCAGAACTGAGCCGAGGCCAGACTCAACATTTATCTATATAATTGTGCTAAAACGTTAAGTAGTTCTTTTCGATTATGCACTTCTACATTTCTGCAATGTCAAATCAAAGCTTCATGTCCCAACAAGTTGTATCAGAGCACTTGTTAAGACATTAAGCTTTGATTTGACATTGTAGAAATATAGAAGTGCATACTCGAAAAGAACGAATTAACGTTTAAGCACAATTGTATAGATAAATGGGAGTAGAACAAAAGTTTTATTAAATCTATATGCCCAAGAATCGTTATTGAATGACATTGCTAATAATATATGATACTATAGGGTCACACCTTTATCAAGTTGACACATTTTATATATTTATTATTAATAAATAATATCAATTCTTGTATTTAATTAGAGAATAACTATTGTTTTTGTGAAAATAATAATTATAAGAAAATATAACTAATTATTTCATCCGGTATGAATTAATAACTCATGAACAACATTTTTGAACTAATTGGATTCTTTTGTCTTTTACCTAAAGACAAAGTTTATATTTCATAAAATTGAAGTATATAAAAGTTAAAGAATTCTTCCTCTTGTGTGAGGTATGTCCGAAATTTTAAAGTAACATGGACGTTGCTTGTCAACCTCCATGCTTTGTCAAACCATGCTTCTAAAGGCTACAAATACTTTAGAGTATTTTAATGTAAAGCCCTTACCTTGAATAAGATATAAAAGGAGACACTTTATATGAAAATTTAGCTAGTTTTTTGGTCTCTTTTCTTCTTCTCTTTCTCTCTAAAATCGTAAGTATGAAGAGTTCCATCTCTTTTGAAGTTTGGTGCTTTATTTTGGTGATTAAAGCCTTCTTGAGTTGTCTCATTTAGTGCTTATTTGAGTTAAGCACTCAAATGCTTAAGACACTCAAGAATACAAGAAGAAACTAGCATTCCAAGTGCCTTACTCTTGATGGTGGATACACATAGAGAAATTTTACTCTTGAAATTTTTCTATCTTTATCAACACCCCAAAAACCAAGTGGGTTCAAAGGCTTCAAAGGTTGTCATTTTAAAATACTATTTGGTTGTTTTTTATTTCATTCTAACCTTTATAAACGGAACATTGATGGTTTGGTTTTGTTATAAACTAAAATAAACTTGTTATTTTTATAAGACTTTCCGTTGCGGTTTTTATGAAAAACAAACTTATATTTTGTATCAAAACCATCAGTGGTATCAAAGCCATCTTTTATATATTATAATAATTTTTTATGTTTGATAATCTTTGGTTTTTGGAAAACAAACATGTATTTATTTCGTTTAAAAAAATCAATATTTGTCTTCTTTGGCAACTTCTTGGTTAAAATTGTTTATTTTTATATATAACCATTTTTTCATGCATTTTGGTTATATAAAAGTTGTCTTAGAAAAAACAAAGAGTTGTTTGTTATAATATTTGATATATTGTTGTGTATAAACAAGTCATTTGGACCTTTGTGTTGTATTTGGTTGATATTTATTTATTCATAAGATATAATAGATAAATAGGTATTTCTCATATGTTGATTTGTTGTAATAAATTAGTTAGACTAGTTGTATTTCTTTTTAATTGTAACAAGATAGAGAAATGACCTCCTTGAAGATAACTTAACTATTGGAGCCCATAATCCCGATCAGAAGCTTCTACTTTTGGTTTTAAGCTTAATTATAGTCTTAATGGTTTAAGTGCAACAACCTTTACAAAATGAAGATTTGAAGTTCTTTTGCAAGCAAGGGTTGACTTGGGAAGTGGGAGCTTGAATACCTTTTGAAGTGTCCCTTAAGTCCTTTAGGAAAGACTTAATAATTGTTATGATGACTCACAAAAATTATTACTAGGCTTGACTTGGTTTATACACATTAAAATGCATGCATGTGATTTTTTTTAGTTATTGTATGTTATGTTTTGGGTATGAAAATGAGTTTTATATGTCAAACAACAATTTAACATAAGATATTATCACTTGGAGTTTAAGTAAAAAATATTTAAAAGATAACATAAGATGTTTATAAATGGATATTCATAAAAACATTTTTACCGGTTACCGGTTAAAAATCGATTTTTTGTTAAAAATAGTTTTACTGTAAAACTTATAAATACACAACTTTAAAATATTTGAAATTGTCTAAACGGTATTTAAACATTATATAAACTCCATGTATTTATAATAAATAATGAGTTTTTATTAAAAAGACTAAATTGGTTTATAGCGTTATAACAACAAATAATAAAACTAGTGATTATTGTTTGTGTTTATTCATTTTTTGTTATTGTATGCTATGTTTTGTGTATGAAAATGAGTTTTACATGTCAAACAACATTTTAACATTAGATAATATCACTTGGAGTTTGAGTAAAAAATATTTAAAATATAACATAAGATGTTTATAAATTGATATTTATAAAAATGTTTTTACTGGTTACCGGTCAAATACATTTTTTTGTTAAAAAATAGTTTTATTGTAAAACTTATATATACCCAACTTCAAAATATTCGAAATGTTTTAAACGGTGTTTAAACATTATATAAACTTCATGTCTTTATAATAAATAATGAGTTTTATTAAAAAGACTAAATCGGTTTATATCGTTATAACAACAAATAATAAAACAAGTGATTATTTTTTGTATTGAAAGTTAATATATAATATTTATGTTTTAAACATAACGAAACACGTTGATATTATGTTTGATTCATGACAAATGAGATTTAAGACATAAGTATCATCATCCAACTTTTGTTTTATCAAAATATGACTTTTATCATAAGATGTATAAAATTGAGTTTATAGAATAAAACGAGTTTATTCTACAAATTCAAGAAGTTATAAGATTTTGATTGTTAAAAGGAAATTTAAAATTGTGATTTTAAAACTCATCCAAAACTCCAAGTCCTATGTATAAAATGAAATTTTATTAAGACTATTACCGATTCTTAAAAGCGATATACAACTGAGCTTTTAAATACTAGATTTTAGTTTATATTTGATCGCGGCTACTGCAAATACAATGAAGTTTTATTTGGCACATAAAGAACCTCATAACAAGTGATATGAATTTTATAAAAGGATACATGAATTGTTGGATGCATGCAATATTCATGAGACCATGTTTTTATTAACTATAATTGTAAAACATATATAAATCATTTTCTTAAAAATGCAAGTCATTGTCGTCCTTTTCAAGAACACTCGTTATTATTTGTATGATCTTAGCGGCACAAGGTCACTTGGTCATTAGGATTGTCTTATGATGTTCGGGGCAGTTTTGTAGTTTTTGGTGTCTAAAGGGTCACCTTGTCATTGGTTAGTTGCAATACTAAAAGTCGTTTCAAGCAGGATGACTTGATCAAAATCTTGTGTGATAAAGGTCACCTAAGCACAAGAGTTATGAGGCATAGACGAGAGCAAACATGTCAATATAAGCAATAGCTGTTTAGGATCCCATTATCTAGGAGTCACATATCGTATGAAATTGGTAATTGCTACCTAGCGAGTTTGATTAGGTTTTTTTTGGATAAAGGTCACCTAACCATTTACTTTTTTCGTTACTTGGATCCTAGACTTTAGTAAACTAATGTTTTAAGAAACAATAAAAGGTATTAATTTTTAAATACTAAATATTGAAAATACTAAATGAAACTTTGTTAAATTCTATTAATAATTGTTAATACTCTTATGCCCTGCAAAATCTCTCTCTTGTTGAGTTTCAAGAGATAGTAACATTTGATGATTATAATTTCTATAACGGGTATAATGTCTTGAGGTTCTAACTTAATCATAAATAGAAATTATATATACTTAAAGATCCCATACTTGAACAACCTTTGCAAGCCAGTCAGACTGATCATGATACTTTGATGTAAGTATTATTGTGATGATATTGACCTGTCTCACATCATATTGAAGTAATTAACCTTGAATTGTAGAAAGTTTTGGATAACTATGAAAAATATTGGATTAACCTTCAATCAGAACAGTAGAAAGTGCTTCAAGTTTGTTTAAGCATTGCATAATGGAAGTTTTAGAGATTGTGTACTCAAATAGACTTATAGTTTAGTTAAGGGTAATACAACATAAATTTGTAAACCAAGAAAGGATATAAATGATTAATGTTGTTTCTATTGTAGAAGAAATTGGACATTAAAATAGGAACTGCTTCTTTAATCTCATCGAGCAGAAGAAGTATAACTTGGACAAGACTTCAAATATCTACATGATAGAACTATTTAATTTTCCATCATTCACTTAAGTATGTTATACTTCATGTGACACTAGTAATTGATATTATGTGCTAATGATTGGAAGAAATAATCAACTGATTGCAAACGAATGACATTTCATGTTGAATATATATCACGCGTTGTTGTAGTCTTTATTTAAACAAATAAAAGTTTTGTACCTTCTTATGAGGACATATAATAGTTGTAATTTATAAATAAATCTGCATCTGTTTATGGATGTTCACATTCATGGCCCGAAACAATGTATTATGTGTTAAATAATATTTCCTCATAATGTCATTTATGAAGTAAATCGATAAGCTTTCATTAAATTAACAGTTCTAAAGATAATACCTATATGATCAAATGATATCTGATTGAAACTTATATATGTCATAAGCATCATGACTATATAAATACGAAACACATATACCAACTTCAAAATGATGGAATTTTTGAAGGCAAATAAGCTTGATTCATTTTATATATGTGAATCCTATTTATAAGGGAAGATGATTTGCAAGTGTCTTTATCTGTTAGTAGTTAAAGAAAACAAGTTTGACAAAGATCATTACATATAAGTGATGTATGTAATCTTTTCAATCCATTAATAAATTTGGTGATAGATACTTAATCAATTTCACTGACGACTTTTATTCTTCATTGTTGAAACTTTTAAATTTTCTCAAATTGTTTCATAGAGAAGATTGAAATACCACCTAATGAGACCAAGATGAGTTTTGTAAATCAAGTCTTCTTGGAACATCTTAGGAGTCATGGAATCGATTCATAACTCATTTCATCAAAAACACTCACTCGTCATTAGTATGGTTCTTGTGGCACAAGATCACCTGGTCACTTGGATCCGTCTTTTGATATTTGAGGTAGCCTTCCCATTCTCTAGTAGGCTAAGGTCACCTGGACACTGTTTGAATGGCGATAGTACAAGTTTTTTGAGGAGGATAAAACATAGACCTTACAGTCTATTATATGATGTTTTAAAGAATTGTTTACTTTAAAAAATGGAATTATGCTTACTGCAACATATATATATATATATATATATATATATATATATATATATATATATATATATATATATTCCAATCAAACAAGTAGATTAAATACTTTCATTAGACTAATGATGAAATGATTTATCCTTATCTAAAAGGTATGAAGTTATAGAGCTTGTGTTAGATAATAAGCTTAACCACTCTAGCATCTACTAATTGCATTTATATACTATCCTAAATGATTGTTTAAGATGAAGTCTCTACTAATCCTACTAATTGTCATTCCAAAAGACAAATGCTTAGAAAGTTTTTTTTTCTAAGTGGGAGCAATATGGAATTTTAAGAGCTAAAGAACCATAAACTAAATGTATCATATTTTGCAGTTAGCAAGTTTTTCAACTGTTTTTGAATCTACTCAATTATTGATCATAAACTAATGAAACACATAGAGATGCATTCATGTATGATTATCAAGTATGGGCTTGATTAATTATCCTCAATATATTACAAATATAAAGAGTGAATGAGTTTTCAAAGTAGAAAACATACATGAATGAAAATCTTTCCAGATTTAAGCTAACATCTCAAAGTAAGAATATCATTTCTTATAAGTTAATTACATAGTGTGATTTAATTATAAGTCAAGATGACTCTTCTGTTTTCTATAAATCTAGTGGGAGCGTAGTAACATTCCTAGTCTTGTATATAGTCGACATACTAAATATCGGAATAAAGATCTATATAGATAGATCATGGCAAATTAAAAGATTAAGTAAAATTATGTTAATTGTCACAGATCTTAAAGAGCTTAAGATAAAAGACTCTAAGATAGTTATCTTGTCAAATACCAGATGATACGATTTGGAGAACTCCTCAAAATCCTAGTACAATGTTTTGAACTAGATAATATGATTGTATTCCATATGCTGTTGTGATTAGATCAATCATATATGCCATGATTATGCATGAAGGACAAATAAGTCATATGCTTAGTGCATGTCGAATGATACCAGTATAATTTGAGAACAAGTCATGGTGTGACTTAAAGGAACATTCTAAAGTGCTTGCAGGAACTAAAGGAATATTGCTAATTTGTTGAGTATTTGAAAGAAAGCTATGTTTAAGCTGTTACACAAGCTGAGCTTCCAGATAGATTGAGATGACTCTTAATCAAAATCGGGTGTGTCCTCATTTTAAATGAAAGGGAAAGTTACATGGAAAGTGCTTCCGTGTAGATTTTAATTACATTTACACATTAGAGTTATAGTATATTGTTGTTTGGAGAACCACATACTAAGATGATTAATATATAGTTCATTATGACTATGAGCAATCACATTACGCATGTATTGGTATCTAAGTGATTTTTAAGGATCTAGTACATTCTCAAGAGTTTTGTCTATATATGAGTTATATATATATATATATATATATATATATATAGGTATAATGACTTGAAAGGGTAATGAACTTTTGACTTTTGTCACATTTAGTCACTAAACTTTTTTTCGTTATCTATTTGCCATTGAACTATTGAAACTGTTCACATTTTACCCTTATGACCGGTTGTTGCCGGTCATAAGGGTAAAATGTGAACAGTTTCAATAGTTCAATGGCAAATAGATAACGAAAAAAGGTTTAGTGACTAAATATGAACAAAATCGAAAGTTCGTTTCCCTCTAAAAAGTTCAATGACTAAATGTGAACAAACTTCCTCTTGTATTATGTTTTAGCAAATTATTTATTTTTGTTAAATTGTAACAACATTTGTTGATGAAGAAATCTATGAAATAAAAAAAACCCTGAAAATATATTTAAAAAAACAAAAAACCAAAACCGAAATAAAAAACCAATGGTTTGACATTTTCCAAAATAAAAAATCAAAATTTCCAATCTGATTTTGGTTTTACAAAAAATTGAACCATTCTCACTGATGTGAATTATGACCATTGGTTTGGCATGCGAAATTTGTGACATCCCATGAATATGTAGTTACAACATCGTCTGAACTCGTAATTCATAGTAAGGGGTTAGAGTATCATCGCATGAATACGTAGTTACAACATCGCTTGAACTCGTAATTCATCACCTACAGGTTATGGGCCTGCTGGTGTTTCCACTGGGTTGTCTAGAATAGTCCGTGGTCGCCATCTATAGTCTGGTAGATGACTACATCGCCACATTGTTGGTTAAGGTTATGGTATCTCCTTTCATCCTACATCACATATTCATCATCATCTATTTACCTAATTATCATCACCTTTCTATCATCACCTATCTTTCATCATTTTATTTTATCACACACCAACTATTTCATCTACCCATGTTTCATCTGCAATATATTTGTAGATATAAAATAAATATACCATTTAAATCTTTTAAAACATGTATAAAACCGTTCATCCAGCATAGACAACAAGTATTCAAATAATATGCACACATAGCACGTAATTTATATAAAATACTTCATATCTATGTGTAAGATGAAAGTAACTATATATACCATAAAAATCCCATAAATGCTTCCTAACTTCGAACCCCAAGGTTTACTCTACTAAAGCTTCATATTCTCGGCTCTCTGAACCTAGAAGGGTCCAAATCTATCACACCAAAACGCTCAAGATAGCTCTTCCTCTCACTCTACACACTCAAGCTCGCTAGGGTTCTCACTTATGGGAAAGGTAGTCACAATTGAAGGCCATAAGTGCCTTTAAGTATGGCTCGGGCCCAAAGATTTCGGGTTTCTGCCAACAGCGCGGACTCGTCGAGTCGCCTCACCGACTCGTCGAGTCCATTCATTAATCTGAGTCATCAGTCGCGACCTTACTCGACGAGTTGAGGCGTCAACTCGTCGAGTCTCTCTTCTTAACTCAAAAGAAAAATACTTAAATTATGATACCTGGAAATCCGGATGTTACATTTTGTTTTTTTTATTTCATAGATTTCTTCATCAACAAATGTTGCTACAATTAAACAAAAATAAATAATTTTGCTAAAACATAATACAATAGGAAGTTCGTTCACATTTAGTCATTGAACTTTTTAGAGGGAAACGAACTTTCGATTTTGTTCACATTTAGTCACTAAACTTTTTTTCGTTATCTATTTGCCACTAAACTATTGACACTATTCACATTTTACCCTTATGACCGGTAACAGCTGGTCATAAGGGTAAAATGTGAACAGTTTCAATAGTTCAATGGAAAATAGATAACAAAAAAAAGTTTAGTGACTAAATGTGACAAAAGTCGAAATTTCGTTACCCTTTCAAGTCATTATCCCATATATATATATATATATATATATATATATATATATATATATATATATATATAATTGAAAATGTTTGTATTCGCAAAGTTTATACAAATCAAATTTGTCGAATCTACTTAACAAAGTTCCTTCATAAGTGAAAGCATGAATGTCAAGCTGGTGATGTAGGACCTTTTTGTCCCGAGTAGATTTTTTTGATTGAAATTTGGTATTTGGATATTGGACCAATACAAGCAACATATATTGTAATGAGTTGATATATTAGATACGAACCTTTTATTAAATAATTGTTGTCTTTTATATTAGCATGTTTAAGTCCTTGAATAACTAGGTTATTCTAAATGTCTATTTTCGTTCATAGTTGTGGGAGCATCTAGGAGGTAAGATTAATATGAGTGGATTGATTGATTCTCATGAAGATGAGAATAACAAGAGCTGCTACCAACTTTGTAGGTACTTGATTAGGAGAATAAGTATTGGACCTGACCCGCATCAAAATCACTTTATGGATCGTAGTCATGAGTGATGTTTTGATAAAGGTTGTATCTTTGTATTCTTAGACCTAAGATAAATATTTGGGACTTGAAGTGTAGGAATTATTGTGCTTTGACATGGTTTAAATTTGTTCCATAAAAGGTAGTCATAAGGGCAATGGTTGGGTATGACTTGAACTACATTGATAGGCGTATGTAGTCAAGATGAGATTTTTTCATATTATTCATTGAGATTTAGACATCTAAGGCGTTATTGAAAGTTGTACACAAAATGATGTTGATGGCGATCCATATCTCATGCTCAACACGATGTCTGAGACAAATGAATAATTGATATCACGCCTTTAGTAACAATTGTAGCTTAGAGCTCCTGGAATTGGCTGTTGATGAGATGACACCCTTCATGTGTTGTTAGGGGCAGTAGCCCGTTGCTAGAACTTGGCTACTGTCTATGTTTGTTTGTAACAAATCTTGTGTAAGTGGGAGATTGTTGAATCTATATGCCCAAGAATCATTATTGAATGACATTTCTAATAATATATGATCCTATAGGGTCACACCTTTATCAAGTTGGCACATTTTGTATATTTATTATTAATATGATTATTAATAAATAATATCAATTCTTGTATTTAATTAGGGAATAATTATTGTTTTTGTGAAAATAATAATTATAAGAAAGTATAACTAGTAATATTTCATATGGTATGAATTAAGAAGTCATGCACAACATTTTGGACTAGTTGGATTCTTTTTTCTTTTACCTAAAGACAAAGTTTATAATTTATAAACTTCGAGTTTATAAAAATTAAAGAATTCTTCCTCTTTTGAGACGTATGACCGAAACTTTAAAGTAACATGGAGTTTTCTTGTCAAACTCCATGCTTTGTCTCCCTATGCTGTAAAGGCTACAAATACTTTAGAGTATTTTACTGTAAAGACCTTACCTTACATGGGATATAAAAGGAGAATCTTTGTAAGAAAATATAGTTAGTTTTTTGGTCTCTTTTCTTCTCTCTTTCTCTCGAAAACTGTAAGTATGAAGAGCTCTATCTCTTTTGAAGTTTGGTTCTTTAATTCGGTGATTAAAGCCTTCTTGAGTTGTCTCATTTAGTGCATGTCTGATTTAAGAACTTAAAGTCTTAAGACACTCAAGAATACAAGAAGGAACTAGCATTCCAAGTGCCTTACTCTTGATGATGGATACACATAGAGAAAATCTACTGTTGAATTTTTGTTATCTTCGTCAACGCTCCAAAACCAAGTGGGTTTAAAGGCTTCAAAGGTTTTCATTCTAAAACACTCTTTGATTGTTTTTTATTTCATTCTAACCTCTATAAATGGATCCTTGATGGTTTGGTTTTGTTATAAGCTAAAAATAAACTTGTTATTTTTCTAAGACTTCCTTTGCGGTTTTTATAAAAAACAAACTTATATTTTGTATCAAAATCCATCAACATGTAGTAGCATGTGCTTGCTCCTACAATACTCTCTCTCAAACTCATATACTCATTTATAAAAAATGGGCACTCTCTTAACCTACAAATAATAATGAACTACTTTATATAGGGAAACACTACCCATAAGTCACAAGGCATCAATTTCCACACATGTCATTGAAGCCTTCAAGTCACAAGTCACAAGGCTTCAAGTTTTCGATATTTCCTGTTGTCGTATTCATTTACTATACAATATTTGGGGTAAGAAGATACATAATTTACACATTTGGTCCCTAGTCTTTCAACAACTTGGCATTTTTCACCCAAAAATAGAAACCTTTACTAATTTTGGAGAAAATTTTTTTGGGATTTCAAAGTTGATATTTTTTCAAAATGTTTCTAGCAATATGAACAATTTGTTCATTTTCAAGTCCAAGGCGATCCGAAAATCTCAAATTTTGACTAAAATGTCAAATATATTGATTTTCCTGGATTTAAAGCTTCTAGTTTACTCAACTTGTCGATGGGGAGTATAACATTAATAAATCCAATTTTAGAACATTCTCATTCCTATTTGGAGGTTTTATAATCATATTTCAATTATAAAAAGCGGGAGAATTCAGTATGGGTATTCGAAAGAAGTTTTTGGATCTTTATATTTTTAGCGAATGATCTTATATGATTGAAGACCGATGTGACTTTGAAGGGGAGTTGTTATTGATTATGAATTAATTCGGATTTGATATTCCGGAGTGGGTTTCGATGATGGGTTTGGATTTCTTATTTATTTTGGGATGTGTTTTATGCTCAAGGATAGGTATTTTCCCTTAGAGTTTTGGATGCTCAAGGTTGATTCGCCATTTGTAGCTTTGGATTGTAATGTCTCACATCCTAGAACCCAGATTAGAAGGCTATTGAGGTTTAAATATTTGATGATCACTTTTACATTCTTGTCATGATTGAGGTCTTATTCGTTAGTCCCTCTTTCAGAACTAGAAGTCAAGTCATTCATTCCAAGATTTGAAAGGGAGAATGCTTCCCTATATATAGTAGCTCATTATTCTTTGTAGGTTGAGAGAGCTCCCATTTTGTATAGATGAGTAGATTAGTTTGAGAGAGAGTATTGTAGGAGCAAGAACATGCTACTAAAAGTTTTGTTATACTCCATACTTATATATACAATAGTGCTTAAACTTTAATTTGTTCTTTTCAATTATGCACTCCAACATTTCCGCAATGTCAAATCAAAGCTTCATGTCCTAACAGGTTGCACGCATGTCCATGTTTGACTAGACTTGTCTAGAATAGTTTGTGGTCATCATCAATACCCTAATAGGTGACTACAATGCTAGTACAATATAACTATAAAACTCGTGGTCTCACTTCATTATTTTCATTTATCTTCATCTTCACTACGCCATATATTATAAGTATAAAAATAAATATATGGTTAAATAAAAATCATATAATAATGTTTCATATAACACAAAATATCTTAATCACAGATAATAAGCACATATATCATTCAATTATCTAAATACTTCATATCTACGTGTAAGATGAAAGTAAGTAGGCACTTGTTAAAAGTGGATGACTTGTGATTTGGCTAGCGCTTCACCTAACATTTTAGCTTTTCCTTTGATATTACCTATGTACGAATTCACTAAGTCTTAGTCTTATATTTTGTGACTAATGATATTATAGTTCTTATATTCTTGTGACTAATGAGATTCAGGATTCCTCAATAATTTCAATGTCTACTGATCTATAGTTGATAAGGAGCAACCATGTAAGATCATTTCGGAGGTAGGGTCTATTTGGTAAACATAGTATACTGTTTGGAAATCTCATTTTAAACACCTCACTAAATCTAGCCTAGACATCACCCCCAAAAGTAGATAAATCAACATTTTAACATGGAATCATTGATAAACCTTATTGATAAATTGATAACAATGACTATGAATACAAATATAAGTTACACTAAACACAATTTAAGTGTGGCTTAAATTATAGAGATTTTCCTCACAAAAGCCTGCAAATTGTACTGGAAAATTCCGACTTGGGAGCTTCTACTAGATGAGTTTAGATACCCAGAGCTTCTACTAGTTGACTTTGGTGAATGTCTGAGGAATGAATGAATGGTTGAAGGCTTTATATAGGCGAAATTGTTTAGAGGCACGCCGAACCCAAACTAGGAGCACATCGTGCCCTGGAGCTGGTTGGCCTCCATCCTCACAACATGTGGCATGTTTATGGTCCTATGTCAGCGGCTTCTAGAAGGGTGCATTACGCCTTGCGCATGCCTTCAATTTTCCAGATTTTCAAAAATCATATCTTCTTCATACAAGCTCCGTTTTCGATGTTCTTTATATCCAGACGTAGCTATCGACGAGTACTACAAGTTTCATTTAGACTTCGTCTGCTAATTCTCACTTTATTTTTAAAGTTATATTTTTAACAGGATTAGACTGTTAAAGTGCATATAAAAATCATAACTCTTTTATACGACATCTGTTCTCGACTGTCTTTATATCAATAAACTCTTATTCACGAGATATTCAACAATCGTTTTGATTTTTTTTTCTAAGAATTAACCGGTTTTAATTTCATTTATGTGTGAACACAACTGTACTGAAAACTTCGAAAAATCATAACTTCCTCATATGAAGTCAGATTTTGACGTTCTCTATATGCATGAGTTCGCTTTTACAATTACTTTGACTTTCATTTAGATTACATAGGCTAATAAGCAACCCATCTTAACTTCCATTTTTACGACATGTATAGCCTTGCAGTTTAATCGCGAAACTTCGAAGAAGCATAACTTCCTCAGACGAAGTCGGATTCGGGAGTTCCTTATATCTATGGAATCCTCGTTACACCTACTACAACTTTGTGTAGAGTATAGATATTGTAAAAGTCGAAGTGTTTGTTTTCTTTAGTTTTGCATGTTAGTTATTTTACTAAGTCTTCATTTGTGTGAAGCGTCTAGTTTAGGACTTAGTATATTTTTTGTACACTCAGGTTTCCTATAAATAGGGACTGACGTTAGAAGTAGAGATATCGAATACACGAGTGATTTATTAATCATTCACATGTTTTCTATGCTTAAGTCTGTAATCAGTTTCTTTATCAATATAAGATCTGATTAATATTTACTTCTTCTGTTCTTACTTTTCATTTGTATAATCATAATTACTTTCTAAATCTCGATTACAATTCTCTTCAATTGGTATCAGTGCAGGATTCAAACTGCATTGATCTGATTTTCGTTTTAGAATCATTTGCTTTTTTAGTAGTGATTTTACTCAAAAATTTTCCATGCATATTGGTTCTGAAAAGCTCTCTTGATCTTCAGATTTGAATCGATTCTGCATTTGAATTGTTTAGTCGAGTGATCGATTAGCAATCAGTGATCAATTCATTTGATTAATTTACAAATTCATTAAGTTTTTCAAGTTTTCTAAAAAATTCTTGTGTTCATCAATGGCGAACTTCAACATGAATACCATGACTTCTTTCTCTCACTTACTTGGTTCTTCAACCAAAATTCCAATGTTAATCCCTGAATACTATGATCAGTGGGCTGATAGGATGGAGGATTACTTAAATGGAATTGATGAAGAGCTCTGGAATTATATCAGTGGAAAAGGTCTACTTCCTGATAATGTTCAATCAATTGGACAATCTGCTTCTTCAGAAGAAGTTGTTGAACAACAGATTTGCCTAAAGAAAATGAGAAAAGGTGTATGAGAGAACTAAGAGGTGTTTTGCCTCCTGTAGTTTACAATTACATTTGTAGTTGTAAAACAGCCAAGGACATTTGGATCATACTGAAAGAGAAGTATCAAGGTAGCGAAAATACGAAGATCAATTATGTTAAGCAATGTCTTGTTGAGCTTAAGGAATTCAGACAAAAGGATGCTGAAACAATTGAAAACTACTATGATCGTCTGAGTGAGCTTATATATCGTTGCAATAGGTATGGAATCACAAGATCTCTCATGGAATTCAATCTGATATTCATGATGGGCCTTCGCAAAGAATGGCGTAGTGTGAGTATGATGATAAAGAACCAACAAAGTTTTGATACTTCCACCTTGAATGCTCTACAACCAGCTGAACACACACGGATAGTAAATTTGAAAATAAATCAATTCTTGTAGATTCAGATACTCAAATTGAAAATTCATAAATCAATGATTTTGATTATGACTTAATTTTTGGAATTCCTGACAGGGCAATTGATGCGGAAGTTCATGTTACTGATAATTAAACATCAGAATCCTCAAAACAAAATGATGATTCAACACTTACTACAACTTCAATATCTTGCAAAAGTGTGCCTAAAGTTCGTATGGAGAGGGAGCATACGACCACAGATATACAGGGAGAGAAAACTTTCGAGGGGTAGAATGAAACTATGAATCATCAAGTTAAGGGGGAGCATTCGCAATTTCAACAAGAACATCATTTTCAGGGGGAGCATCAAGATGAACATCATGTTGAGGGGGAGCATGATGAAACAGAGACAAGTTATCTTGATGAAAATGATGAATTTCATGAATTAAATGATAATTTTTCTGTTGCAGGATCTGAAAATGAAGATATGTATGAAGATGCACCATTGGAATTTAATCCTGATTTTCCACCGCTTGAGAAATTGACAAGGAATCATCCCAAAGAACAAGTGATTGGGAATCCACAAGATGGTGTGTTGACAAGAGCTCAAATTCGTGCGAAAGATGAGGTACTGAATGCGAACCAAGAATTATGTATGTTTAATGTTTTTATTTCGAAAATAGAGCCAAAGAAAGTAAGTAATGCTATGGAACACTCAGATTGAGTTGTTGCTATGCAATTTGAACTGGCTGAGTTTGAACGAAACAAGGTTTGGAGATTAATTCCTAAACCTTCTGATGTTTCGATTGTCAGATTAAAATTGATTTTCAAAAATAAAACTGACAAAGATGGCAATATTATTTGAAATAATGCTAGACTAGTTGTTAAAGGCTATTCGTAACAAGAAGGAATAGACTATGAAGAAACATTTGCTCCTGTCGCAAGACTCGAAGCAGTTCGCATATTCTTAGCTTATGCAGCTCACAAAGACTTCGATGTTTTTCAAATGGACGTTAAGTGTGCATTCTTAAATAGAGAACTAGAGGAAACAGTTTATGTTGAACAACCACCAGGATTTATAAATGCAGAACATCCTGATCATGTTTACATACTAGACAAAGTAGTTTATGGGTTAAAACAAGCACCAAGAGCCTGGTACGCAACACTTATAAATTTTTTGAAACAATCTAAATTTAAACTAGGATCTGTTGACCCCACATTATTTCACAAGAAAGTTGGGAATCATCTTATGCTTGTTCAAATTTATGTTGATGATATTATTTTTGGCTCAACCGACCCAACATTGTCTGTTGAATTTGAAAATCTCATGAAGAGTCAATTTGAAATGAGCATGATGGGAAAAATTAATAATTTTCTTGGTTTAAATATAAGACAGAACAGGGATGGAATTTTAATTAGCCAAGAAAAATATACAAAGAATTTGCTCGAAAAGTTTGGAATGACAAATAGCACAAAGCTAAGAGTACCAATGGCAGTGGGAACAAGACTAACTCCTTCATTAGATACTCCTGCAGTTGATTTAACACTTTATCGAAGCATGATATGGTCTTTATTGTATTAACTGCAAGCAGACCTGATATTATGTTTTCAGTATGTAATTGTGCTAGGTATCAAGCTAATCCCAGAGAACCTCACTTAACTGCAGTGAAAAATATTTTTCGCTATCTTAAGGGGACAATTTCATTAGGACTTTGGTATCCTTCAAAATCGAGATTTTTCATTCAAGCGTTTTCAGATTCTGAGCTAGGAGGATGTACTTTGGATAGAAAAAGTACAAGTGGTGGTTGTCAACTATTGGATGGAAAATTGAGTAGTTGGCAATCGAAGAAGCAAACTTGTGTTGCCATATCAACTGCTGAAGCTGAATATATTTCAGCTGCTGCTTGCACTTCGCAAATCATTTGGATTCAAAGTCAACTTCGTGATTATGCTATAAATATGAAAAAGATTCCATTGTATTATGATTCTCAAAGTGCAATTCGCATTTGTCATAATCCAGTACAATATTCAAAGACAAAACATATTGCTCTTCGATATCATTTTATCAAAGATCATGTGGAAGATAGGAATATCGAAATACATTTTGTTAAAACCACTGAACAACTTGCTGATATTTTTACTAAACCTCTTGATGAAAAATCATTTGTGAGAATTTAAGCAGGTTTAGGGATGATTGATGCGAATTCAGTGCCAAAATCAATAACTCAAGAATGAAAGGTCCATTCAGCAGCTCTGAACCATAATCATTCAGAAGTTACTGCGCGTTAAGAGGCTTCGCATTCGCACATTTGGTAACTGAGGTTAAATTTAATTTTGTTCTTTTATGCTTTGCGAAAAACACGAAAAATCAAAAATATTTTCATTTGTTTGTCTATTTTTGAAAAATTCAAAAACAACAAAAAGATTTTCTTTTCTTCTGTCTTTAATTTTTGAAAAATACAAAATCACAAAAATATTTTTCTTTTTAATTTTGTTTTTTAAGTTTTGTGTGTTTTCAGTATTAGTCAGAGCATAATGCGAAAAGGTCATGCTTATGTTTCTATGGGAAGGTATCATTTCTTTCAACTTTGTACTAGTTAGGATGTCCCTAGAAGCATGCTGCAGCATGTTGACCCAATGTAACACCCAAAGTTTTGAAGGCCAAGAAAGGAAAGAAAACCCTAATTTAAAGGGGAGACTCGGCGAGTCCAAGGAGGAACTCGGCGTGTCCGAGCGGGATCTGGGTCGAGGAGTAAGTGACCGACTCGGCGAGTCGGCCAAGGAGACTCGGCGAGTCTGGTCTGTGCGAGGAAAACCCTAATTCCGGGAGTTGTATCCTATATAAAGGGTGTTATGTCCCTCCCTCAGCCTCCATATCATCCTAGAGAACCTGTAAACCCTAGATTTCGTGTGAGCTTCCATCATTTGAGAGAAATAGATTTGGAGGAAGGAAATTTTGGAAAGGAACTTGAAGATCAAGAAGGTTGCTAGTTTGTGTTCATCTTGGAGGTATTAAGCTGCCATTTTCCCTTCTTTGCATCTAGATCTATTTTGTTATGAGATTTGGGGGTTTTATCGTTTTTTGAGACCCAATTCGAGTTTAGGGGCTTAGATATGTTGTTGCCACTTCAGATCTAGTGTTGGGATGGTCCAATATGTCATAAAGCATCAGAAGATGAGTAGTTGGTGAAGCCCTTTTGTCCTTAAACCAAACCCTAGTATGTTTTGAGCCTAGATCTCTTTAGTTATATGTAAAGTTTGCAACTTTACGTGGGGATTGAGCTTTGGAAGTATGGATCTATGGTTTGGAGTCCCTGCATGACTAAAAAGTCCTATGCATGTTTGGAGATCTGAATGGACTCGGCGAGTAGCATGAAGACTTGGAGGAACTCGACGAGTGGGATAAACAGCTCGTCGAGTCAGATGAAGTTGAGCAAGAACTCTGCGAGTTGGATGAACAACTCGGAGAGTCTGTTGAAGATTGCCTTGGACTCGGCGAGTCTGTTCTTGGACTCGGCGAGTCAGGTCGCGAAACCCCCAAACCCTTCGAGTTGAGACTCGAATTAGTGAGTCGAATGGAGACTCGGTGAGTTGGACAGGTCAGGACTCGGAAATCGGTAGACTCGGCGAGTCATGGACTAACTCGGCGAGTCGAGTCGCAAAGAGAAGGACTCTGAACATATGAACTCGGCGAGTCAATAGGATGACTCTGCGAGTAGGGTTGACCTGGAAGGTTGACTTTGACCAGGACTTTGACCTTGACCATAGTTGATTTGGTTGTCTTTCGGGGGTCAGTTAGACTCAGTGTTGCTTTGATATTGGTAGCTCGGAGAGCGAGTGGAGCAGGAGTTCAGAGAGTTGCCGGGCAGCAGCTAGTGGGTTCATCAGTCAGTTCAGCCAGTGCAGGTGAGTTTCCCTTTGTATGAATGGGTTTACGGCCACAATGCCAGCCCATGTAGTTACGAGTAGAAGACCCGGGGGTTAGCCCTAGGCACAGTATGCTAGTATGATATTCGGGACGAGGTCCAATGATAGAGGGCGGGTGCCCAAGGAATGGTTTATGTGATAGTTCATACTTGTTGTCTGTGTGATACTTGTATGTGCCTGGTAGGGAGGTGAGTGTGGGCGAGGTCCCGTATCTCACCAATAGCAAAGTGTGGATGGTGTTCCACATCTCAGTAGTAGCAGATCAGGGGCGAGGCCCAAGTTAGGGAATGAGTGAGGGTGGGCTGGGCCCGTACCTCACTATCAGCAGGAGTATGGATGGGGTTCCATGACTCATCAGTAGCAGGACAAGGGCGGGGCCCAGAGATAGGCGAGGCTTTAGGAGAAGATCCGTTAATATGGGTTTAGATTATGTGATATGTTTATATGTTACTATATGTTAGTGGGCGAGGTCCTGTGACAGGAGAGGCCTAAGTGAAACAGATATGTATCCGAGCGGGGCTCGAAGCCAGGCGGGGCCTGGAGCGGCGGCGCCGTTGTAGCGGGCGAGGCCCGAGGTAGGGGCGAGGCCCAAGATAGCGGGCATGGTCCAGTATGTGCAGTATGTGGTTATGCATGGTATGTGGTAGGGTAGGGAACTCACTAAGCTTCGTGCTTACGGTTTTCAATTTTGGTTTCAGGTACTTCCGGTAGCGGAGGGAAGAGCTCGGGGTGATCGCATGGCACACACCATAGATTAGACAGCCTGGGAATGTTTACTCTGATAACGAAAATGTATTTTGGAAACTAATACTCTGTTTACGTTTTGAAATGATGAATTTGCTTAAAGTAATGTTTTATTAAAAGAAATTTTTAGTCTTGAATTTTGGGACGTTACACCCAAGACTCATATGACTCTATGTGTGAGAGACAAAATCCTTAATGAAATTATCATATGAAAATTTCTTCCCAATCAGGCTTATATTCGCATTAGTCAAAAGAGCTACCTTACTCTTCTCAAACGATTAAAGAGTTTTCTGTTTGGTCCACAAATAACAGAGGTACATTCGATCTTATAACCAATCTTTTTCATCACAAAATTTCTTAACACAATACACACACAAAGACACATGTCCAAGAGGTCACTTGATCAAACCAATCGTGATTTAGACATGTCACCATTCTGTGTTAATGATCTTGTTTCATGAGTCTGTGAATTAAGTGAAACCCAAAAACTTCGCAAGTTAAGGAATTGACAGGGAACTATGTTCCAGATATTTACGAAAACACTTGTTTCTGTACCTGATATTTCATATACTCCAAATTATATTCATTCTTATGAGTGATCCTGAACAAATTTTTGAAACCCACGAAGTTTGTTTCCCAACAGGGTCCAACACTTAATTTTTTTTGAATATAATTTCTATGTGAGTATATATCTGAAATTCTTGTCACTTTTCAAAATAATCCAAAGCAATCTTGTTCCTGAACACAATGTTCAAACAAGTAATTTCGGTTACAATTACTCACCTTATGTTTAGGATGATATGTAACGAAATTTGCAAACCACCATATTAAGCCTATGAAAGAAGCCCTTCGATACTTTTCTATAAGTATTCGATTGTATGTCACGGGAAAATGCGAAAGCAGTTGATTACCTCTCTTGGTAATTAATGAAGTTACCTTTGCCTGGGGTTTTTCTGCTTTGTGTCAATAAATTTTGACATCACAGAATTCCAAAAAAAAAATTTAACTTGCTTCTTATCTCATTTCTTTGAGTCACATGCTATCACAAAATCCTTGAGGTTCTAAGTAATACCAACTTAGGCTGATGATTTCACAAGACTGGTAAATGACTTCGTTTAAAATCCCATGAACGAAAGAGACCAACCTCGATACCGAAGGGTCTTCATTCACACAGCTGTACTCATGAAAAGTTTCCAGTAACCGTTGGCCCTAGTTTCAAGGCACTTTATGCGGCATGATCATTACAACGGCTATTGATTGCAAGTTTCCAGGAACACGTAGCCTACTCTATTTTTGGAAATGGTTCATGTTTGAGATTAACATATAAAAGGGATAATCTTTTCTGATAATCATTACGCGATTCAAAATTCTCAGACGAACAAAAAGCCCTAATTTTTCTTTCAAGAAGTTTCTCAGAATAACAATGGCTGCTACTCAATCCAACACAGAAGAAGTTATCTCACAGTCCCTTATGAAGATTCAAAGCACAAACTACCAAGTTGATCCTAATGTCTCATCCTACCCAGAAGAATTGAAGATGTTGATCGTTGCACTGAAAAGATCACCATTATCAACCGCTATGTTCAATTCTTTTCCTGTTCCTATGACTAGGTTGTCAATGGCGGCATCAACTGCGTCATACAATTATGCAACAGACGTAATAACCTTCAATCTGGTGAATAACAAGAGGGTTCGTCTTAACAAGAACATGTTCATTGACTTCCTGAACATTCCTCATAACCCACCGTTCTTTAAACCAACAAACTCACATATTATCTTTATGTTCAATGAGATGGGACATTAACCCACTCTTGAAAAGATAAGTGATTTTAGGAAATCAAGCTTATCATGTATTTGGAATTTCTTGTTTGGTATCTTTCTAAGATGTTTGACCGGAAGGAGTGTAATCTAGACAGGGGAAGAATGGAGGTTTATGCCATGGTTATGGGTCTTTACTACGATTTAAGTGTCGATTATGGAACTCATCTTTGGAAGGAGTTCAACAAAAGCCTAGAAAACACAAGTGTTGAAAAGGAGATTTCTTGTGCAAGGTACTGGAGTTTGATTTTAGAAAAGGTATATGCAAAAGAAGGCATTCAAGTTCTTGAAGAAGGAGAAGTTGCAAAATTTTCTTTGTACCAATTTCCCAAAGTTGTTGAAGATGATGAAAATATCTTCACAAGTGTCGCAAGAATTCCTGATGCAATGCTTCGCAAAGTGTCCTCTACTCACAAGGTGTTAGTTCGATACATGAAGAATGTTGATCTTAATGTGCGAACTGGAGTGTTACTTGAAGTCAGTGCCGAGTCATCAAAGAAGAAGAAGATGACTCAAAAGGAGGAAAAACACAAATCTCCAAAAGTATCAAAGGCTGAAGAGGTTGGTAAAGTTGAGATTTCTACCAGAACTATGAAGGAAATTATACCGACAAAGTCAGGGGTATTAAAGAAGCTTCGCAAATCATCACAAAAGACGACTACTTCTCCTACTATTCGCCAAACTGAGGTGAGTAGTAAGGGGGCTATGTTTAGACACATTTCGGCTCCTGTTTCTCCTAGTTCAAAGAGAAGAAGAGCTCAAGAGGTTGCGAAGCATATTACTTAAAAGCTCTACAAGAAAAGGAAGATGATTATTCGCAATGAGTCATCAGATGATGAAGTGGTTCCAGAGACTCCACCTGTTTCCACTTCAACAATGGTAAACATTTCTCTTCCAATTACTTCGCAAATTTCCACTACCACATCCATTCCACTCGAAGTAGTCACTAACAAATCAGTTCATGAGGAGGTACTTATTTCTGATAAGGTTGTTAACGTATCTGATACGGGGACACCTATCACGAATGTTGACCTTACAGTGCCAATCAACTTATCTACTTCATTACCACCATTTCATCTTCCGAATACAAATATAACCACATCATCCATATTTGATCATCCTTTACAACATCCCTTTACTACATTGTTTCCATCTCAATCCCCTGAAACACCACAACCTATATCTTCGGAAGCTCAGTTTGATGAAGAAAACGAAGGAGGAGGTTTTGGAGGAATGTTTGAAGCTTTACACTTTGATTCAGAGGAGGAGGAAATACCTGATCATATGCTTATGTTAGGTAAGCAATTTAAAATTCTGAATCGAAATTTGAATGCAATTATTCAATCACAAGTTGATTCGGGTACCAAGTCATCTATATCGGGTTTGGAGGTTGAATCCATGATCAAAGCTGCAGAGAAACGAATAATTGCCAAAGTTGATGATTCAGATAAGAATTGTTACAAAAGAACGACATGTTCTTTTGATGGTGTTATAAAATATTTGCAAATTGTTACAAAAGAACGACATGTTCTTTTTGTACAAGATGTGAAGAAGGTCAGGGAAGATGTTAACTTCAAAATTGAGGAGTTAAAGAAGGAAATTGCAAAGGAGCTTCAAGAGCTTAATTCGCAAAATTTGGATGTACAAAAACGTGTTGATATTGTTGCTGAAGCACTTACCAAGCTGGCTACTGATTATCAATCGTCTGCCCCAATTATCGAAGCCAAGCATCAAGAAAATAAGGAGCAGTTCTCAAAATTAATTCAGTTGGTGACTGAATTAAAAGGTTGTGTTTTGCAACCTTCTCAACAATCAATTCTTACTCCGGAATTTTTAACGCTTAAAGTCAACACTTTGGAGCAAGCTATTCAGAAGGCATTGGCCTCGATTACAAATTTTACTTCCGTTTTACCGAAGAATGCCCCGCCTGCTTTCACAGGGGTGCAAGGGGGAGAAACAAAATGAAGCAAAGGAGACGATGTGAAAACTGTTGGAAAGATACATTCAACTCAACTTAAAACAACTTTGCCTGTAATCACGAAACCAATTCCTTCAACAATAGTAACAAAAAAGCCAATTACGAAGTTAATTTCTAAGGGAATTACTATTGGTTCAACCGAAGGAGGGAGTTCAAGTGCTAAACCTCAAACAGTGAATACTGGAAAAGGCAAAGAGGTGGTTATTGAAAAGTCGAAAGAAGAAAAGAAGGCTGAGGCTGAAGCTGAAATGGAAAAACAAAGACAAATTCAGAGCATACTAACGCAAAGAGCTAGTGATCCACCAACTTTGAACAAGGGTGATCCTGCGAAGTTGTACTCATTTGAAACCATTGAATCCAAAGTTTTGGGAAATCACTTGTATGAGTTTGAGAAAAAGCCTAGAAGAAGTTATGATGTTGCAAATTCAGACAGATGCCAACTTGATTTTCCAATAAACGAAATGATGTTTATTACAACGCAGTACAAGATCAGTGAAAATTTTGAAAATGCTGATGAATACACTTACATGAAGATCAGATTTCATGTTGTACTTGCGAAGGATCAAGAGGAAGTTTTGTCTTTAATGAAAATCAAGAAAGTACTAACAATCAAGAAGGATGTAATGTTCGAGAACATGCTTCAAAACTTTCAATATTTCGTTGTTCATGCAGATAACAAGGCATTTGATTTTACCATTGCTGATTTTCCCTTGATGAATCTAAATGATCTCATTCAAGTGGCACATATCCTGAAAAACATGAAAGAAAACAGGCTCAAAGGATACGATACTGTGACATCCGCAAAATCACGGCCAGAAAAGACCGATTTCATTTATGCTTTTTAAAATAATTTCAGAGTAAATCCCATTGATTTAAAAGAGTTGCAGAATTTGTTCCCAAAACAAAAGATGATAAAATAATATTTATCAAATCATTTCATCAAGAGATGAATTTTCATTATATAATCAAAACTCGGGATGTCATGTTTCGATACAGACCATAAAGCATAAACGATAACATTACAAGTCATTCAACAAATATATACATATACAGACTTGTAAACAAAACAACTCGATGATTCATCCATCTTATACCCTTGCGCCACTTCCTGTAATACAAATAAAACTGAGTGGGTCAGGCTTGGGAACCTAGTGAGCATATTCATCAAATCCATGAATGCTCATGGATTTATCAAGGAACGGATTACAAACCCTATTCATCAAATCCATGAATGCTGTTGGAACATTGGTTAGTCCAAAAGACATAACCAAAAACTCGTAGTGTCCATATCATGTTCTCAAATGCAGTCTTCTCTATATCCTGCTCTCTTACTTTCAGCTGATGATATCCTGACCTCAGGTCGATCTTTGAAAAATAACTTGAACCTTGTAGTTGATCGAACAGGTCATCAATCCTTGGCAACGGGTATCTATTCTTTATCGTTGCTTTATTCAGCTCTCTGTAATCAATGCACATCCTCATACTTCCATCTTTCTTTTGCACGAATAACATCGGAGCTCCCTAGGGCGATAAACTAGGTCTAATGAAACCTTTGTCCAATAACTCCTGAAGTTGCATCATCAGCTCCTTCATCTACGTCGGTGCTAATCGATAAGGTGCTTTTGCTATTGGCGTCGTCCCTGGCAACAAGTCTATTCTAAACTCCACTTGTCTATCAGGTGGTAATCCGGGAAGATCTTCGGGAAATACTTCTGGATAATCACACACGACAGGAATGCTCTGCATCACCTTTTTCTCCTTTTTAGCATCCATCATGAATGCTAGATACGATGTATACCCTTTAGCCAAACACTTTCTGGCTTTCATCAATGAAATGATTCCAAAATTTACTCTGCGTTTATCTCCATACAGCATAAACGATTCTTTCCCAGGTGGGTTTACTTTGACTATTTTCTTCTTGCATAAAATTTCGGCGTCAATGGCGCTAAGCCAATCCATTCCAAAGACGATGTCGAAACCATTAAGTTCAATAGGCAATAATTCCTCATGGAACTTATTCCCATTTAAGTCAATTAAGATGTTTTTCATGCGATGGCTAACAGGTACAAACTTGCCACTAGCAACTTCAACTAATAAAGCATCATCTAGTCTAACAACAGGCAAAGCAAGTTTTCTACCAAATTCATGCGATATAAAGGAGTAGTTGGCTCCAGAATCAAATAAAATTTGGGCAGGCAATTTGTTTACGAGAAAGGTACCTGAAGCGACATCAGCTTCATCTTTGGCAGCTTCCAGTGTCATCTGGAATGCTCTCGCCTTCGGCTTTGGCGGAATGTTGGGTCTAGCTGCCTCCTTCTTCTTCGGGCAGTCCCTCGACATGTGTCCCTCCTCACCACAACCATAACAAACTTTCTTAGTGAGGGTACATTCATTGGCATAGTGCCCTGGCTTTCCACACTTGTAGCACATGGCCACTACCTCACATTTTCCATGATGCTTCTTCTTACATTTGTCGCACCATTTCGCTTCCCCTCCTCCTCCTCTCGAACTAGACTTCGAGAACTTGTTTTTCTTGTTGGACCCTGAAGTTCCATTGAACTTCCTGTTTTCACCAACATCTATTCTTTCCAGATCCTTTTCCTTCTGCTAGGCCTCCACATTCTTAGCTGCACGAACAACTGTTTTCAAAGTAGTTGCCATCTTGACTGTCGGACCAAATTCGGCAGGCAATCCATTAGCAAACCTCTCAATCTTGGAGAGTTCCGTTGGCACTAGGTACGAAAATAACTTTATTTTCTCAGTGAATGCAGTAGCATAGTCATCTATGCTCATCCTCCCCTTCTTCAAGTTTTGGAACTCATTGTTCAGATCAATCAGATCTATCTCTGAACAATATTGTGCCCTTAACTGTTCCAAGAACTCCTCCCATGACATTTTCAGGGCTTCTCCTCGTGGCATAGTATCTGCCAGCAACTTCCACCAACTCAAGACTCCAGTCTTCAGTTGTCTAACTGAAAAGACAGTCTTCTGTTTGTTGCTACAATCGCAACTTTCAAATACCATCTCCATTTCGGAGATCCAATCCATAATCTCAAAAGGCTTCAGGCTTCCGGAAAGACTTGGTGGCTTGGCGCCCAAGAAGTTCTTGTACATACGCCCATCCATGTTGTTTCTCTTTTCTGAATCGTTCCTTCGTTCTCCTTGAGTCCCAACTTGGCTCACCATGCGACTATTTTTCCCTTCCTCTGATTGCTCGGGAATCAATTCGGGTTCCTCAATATGTATGATAGGTTCGTCCCTATTATCATGCAACATATGTCGCATTTCATCCCTTTGTTCAGCTAACATAACCCGAATCATGGATTGCACCCCAGCCATCGTTATTGGTTCTGGTGCTGCTGCTACAACAGGTATTTGCTCAATTACTGGCGGTTGATATTTGTTTTCATCCGCGTTTCCAACGCCACTCCTTGTTCTCACCATTTTTGATCTACACACCGTATAAGGTGAAATTAGATCCTCATTCACGATAAAGTTTCAATTCACCCTTATTACTCCAAATGATTACATGCTAGTTCTAATAACGTAGACATACGCTTAGAATCCTACACACATAAGGTTTCCAGATCCGGTCAGCAACAGACCGTAGATCCGAACAATTAATATCATATATGGCAACATATAACATTTAGCACATAAAAGCATTTTAGGCAACTTTCCTAAAATAAACTAGTGCTCGTGTCTATAATATATCAGACACACTTCTCACAATCTCCACTTAGCATTCTAAGTTTAAGTCTAGAAATCCTACAAATTACTAGTTCGCTTAAACTAATGCTCTGATACCAACTGTGACATCCCCAAAATCACGGCCAGAAAAGACCGATTTCATTTATGCTTTTTAAAATAATTTCAGAGTAAATCCCTTTGATTTAAAAGAGTTGTGGAATTTGTTCCCAAAACAAAATATGATAAAATAATATTTATCAAAGCATTTCATCAAGAGATGCATTTTCATTATATAATCAAAACTCGGGATGTCATGTTCCGATACAGACCATAAAGCGTAAACGATAACATTACAAGTCATTCAACAAATATATACATATACAGACTTGTAAACAAAACAACTCGATGATTCATCCATCTTATGCCCTTGCGCCACTTCCTATAATACAAATAAAACTGAGTAGGTCAGGCTTGGGAGCCTGGAGAGCATATAGGGTTTTCTACCCACAATAAATAAATTATATTTAATTTCACCAACCAACGATAACCTGATTACCCATTCCCGTTATCCTCACTTTACGTCCCTAAAACAACATCTATCTCAAGGGACCTAATCTAGGATTTTCATCGGGACGGACATTACTGCTAAGGGGTTTCCTCAATAATAGATATCCTAAAGGCAACCATGAGGGGGATAGAGTACACCGGTGAACACATCGTTCACAACACCTACAGGTTATGAACCTGCTAGCGTTCCACTGGACTGTCTAGAAAGAGTTCGTGGTCGTTATCCATACTCCGCTGAATAACTA